>NC_074727.1:772500-1087500 GCF_947242115.1 Biomphalaria glabrata | reverse complement strand
TCTGTTGATAGCTTATTTTATTTTTAAACCGTAGATAGAAGTTATCTATAAAGAATTTTTTTTAGGTACATAAGAGGGATTAGGTCGGATTATGTCCTGGTTAAAAGGCTGTACATCAACTTCTTAACTTTTAAAGATATATAAAAAAAAATTCAAACAGAAATGCATGAATTTGTAATTTTTTTTTTTTTTTTTTTTTTTTGTTAGAAGGTAACAAAATTTTAACACCCTTCTCATTATATATATAGTTCATCCATCGTGGTTCGATGATGACCACTTTGTCATCCAGGGGGCTGAGGGCTTTGCACTGGGGTTTTATGCCTCCTCATGTGGCTGGTGAGACCTATGTGAGCCCGGAATGTTCGGCCGCATACTGGGCAGGTTATTCCAGCTGGGGCTAGTGTCGTTTCTCTTGCTTTTCTTTTGTGGCGTTTTTCTTCTGCCAGCGTTGTTCTTTTTTCCTCAGCAACCTGTGCGCCAGTTTTCACATGATGCTCTGTCATGTGCCTCTGTCTCCCAGGTGCCAGGGTCTATGCTGAATGCCTTCAGAGAAGCTTTGAGGGTGTCCCTGAAGCGCTTTCTTTGCCCACCTTGCGAGCGCTTTCCTTCGCTTTTAAAATTGGCCATACAAGAGTCGTTTAGGGATACGGTGGTCTTCCATTCTGTAGGCATGACCTGCCCATCGCAGCTGGGACTGCATCAGGATTGTGTGGATGCTTTGCTGACACGCTCTTCGAAGGACTTCTGTATCTGGTATTTTGTCTTGCCATTTGACATTTAGTATTTTTCTCAGACATGTCATGTGGAAGTGGTTTAGTTTCTTTGCATGTTTACTGTACACTGTCCATGTTTCTGAGGCATAGAGCAATGTAGGGAGGATGACGGCTCTTTATACCCCTAGCTTGGTGTTAGTGGTGATACCACGTCTGTTCCAGACATTTGTAGACAGTCTGCCATAGGATGCACTGGCCTTCTCAATACGCAGGTCGATTTCACTATTGATTTTTCCATTTCTGGAGAGTGTGCTGCCAAGATATGTGAATTTGTCCACTGCGTTTATATCCTGTCCATTTATAGTAATGCTTTGATCCGAGTAGGCTTTCCCAGGAGCAGGTAGATATAAGACTTCAGTCTTGTTCATATTGATGGTAAGGCCAAAGTCTGAGCATGCTCTTGAGAAGTCACTGACGATGATCTGCAGATCGTTTTCAGAGCAGGCATTTAGGGCACAGTCGTCAGCAAATAGCAAGTCTCTGATTACTGCTGTATTTGTTTTTGATTTTGCTTTAAGCCGCCTCGGGTTGAATAGGCCACCATCAAATCTGTATGATATATTAATCCCGTTGTTTTCTCTATTTGTGAATGCATCTGTCAGCATAGCGGAGAACATGATACTGAACAGTGTAGGTGCTAGGACACAGCCTTGTTTTACCCCATTTGATACTTTGAAGGGCTCTGATGGTTCTCCACTTTCTTGGGCACAAGCCTTCATGCCATCATGAAATAGTCTCACCATGGTTATGAATTTTTGTGGACAGCCATACTTTGACTATGATCTTCCAGAGTCCTTCTCTGCTAACAGTGTCGAAAGCCTTTGTTAAGTCAACATATATTGAGAACAGGTCAGCATTTTGTTCTTGGCATTTTTCCTGGAGCTGCCTTGCTGCAAAGATCATGTCAATGGTTCCACGCTCTTTTCTGAAGCCGCACTGGCTTTCTGGTAGTAGACCATATTCTATGTGTTGCATGAGCCGATTTAGTAGGATGCGTGCAAGGATTTTCCCAGCAATAGAGAGAAGAGATATTCCTCTGTGGTTGTCGCAGATCTGGCGGTTTCCTTTTCGCTTGTATAAATGAACAATTTTGGCATCTTTAAAGTCTTGTGGTATTGACTCTTTTTCCCACATAATTAAGAAGAGCTTATGAAGTCTTTCAATCAGGGCTAATCCCCCTTTTTTGTAGACCTCTGCAGGAATGGAGTCATTAACCATTAGCTAAAGAAACAAAAGACCTTAACATAATCTGAAAATGAGTTGGCTGACAGAAAGGAGGAACTCTTCAATACTGTGAAGAGACGAAAGCTGAGCTGGTTTGGTCATATTGTAAAACATATCTCACTGTCACAAGTCATCCTTCAAGCTACAGTGGAGAAAGCATGAACAACTTGAAAAACTGTCTGGATAATGTAAAAGAATGGACCAGCCTGTCTCTTGATATCCTGCTAACCTTGAAAAGTGGAGGGATTTGGTTATGGGAACTGTCACAGCACCCCTATGAAAAAAATTACATTATTATTAGTGTATTGTAATAATGGCAATGTCTTTGATTCCAAAGATTAAGGATAAGTGCAGTGTTTAACACGACTACGCTAACCCAGTTGTGACCTGAATATTTTCCTGCCTCTTAAGCAGAGAAAACCGATATCTGCTGGCTGTTTATTTTCAAGTTTTCTTTCAGTCTTCTGCGACTGTCTTAAATAATGTTTGTCCAGTTCTCCGTCTCTTTCAGAAGCCATCTGCTGCCAGCTACTGTCGTCTATGCCAGTGTGGGCAAAAATGGTGCCTGGATTGATCTGTAGGTAAAGTGGTCAACAACATTAAGGAGATGCCCATTCACATTGATTTCTGGATCTAGATTAGTTCCCATTGGAAACTTCTGAAGCATGACCTCCATTTTTTTTTTAGGTTTGATGGACAGGCCAAACAAGGCAGCAGCAGCCTCAGCAAATTCATGGACAGTAAGTTGAAGCTCCTGTTTGGTGTGTGCCAGAAGGGCACAATCATCCTCATAGAGATGCTCACTAGCAATCATCTCTTTAATTTTTGTATGACAGAGCAGGCACCATATCGTACTAATGCGTATTCAGTTTAGATATATAGTATACTTTATCCCTGTCATTTCATAATTGAGATTTATATTCTTCTGTAGATTGAATTGGAAATTGTAATTATATGGATCTTTTGTTTTGAGACAGTATTTATAGACATTATTCAAACAATGTCAAAACTCAGTTAATAATGACACAATTAATATGTATTTTTTTGCATACATGCATAGATGCATACATATATAAAATTATTTGTTATTAACAAATATCTTTCTAATTTTCCCTTTTTTTTCAGTAGACAGATGGCTACCTGGCATACTGACACAGCTACTATTTTGTTTTTATAGGTCCATATAAGAGTCAGGCCAATCTACTTATTGTATAGCAATAGTATTTTTTATAAGGAAAATAACTATCTAATTTCAATAGAAAGTTAAAACATAGCCAAAGTTAGGCCTAGACATACCAGAAAAGCAAATAAAAAATGGAATTTGTAGAGTTTATAAAAACACCAATGGTTAATAGTGTCATACTTCGTCGACCTTTCACCCCTGACATGGAAGGAACATTGTGTGTCACAGGCCATCATCTGATAATTTCTTCACGTAGTGATAACCACGAGGAACTATGGGTTAGTACCTTAGTATTAACAGATAGTTCTTCTAACTTATTCAATTTGCACAAAACCAAAAAAAACATGATTGCTCAAAGGCATGTAGGCCTCTGTAAAAAATGCCTACTTCATTGAGCCTAAATGTTTAAATCTAGAAGGTATTTTCACAATATCATAGGTTTATCATTGATTTTTTTCCCTGTGATATTAAAATTTTTATCAGACACCTAAAACTCACTTGTTTAAAAAAAAAAATTGTCTTGGCTAGACATCAGCAGATAAAAAATGGAAACAATTTTTAGTATTAAAAAACAGGCTGCTTTAACACTCTTGGGTCATTTTAATGATCATATTTAAAAAAAAAATATGTGACAGTTGTTTGCTCTGCATCCGATAGTTTTTTTCTGAAAGTCATCCATCCTTCTGTAATAAAATTTTTATTACCGGGGTATAAGTAATGTTCTCCATGCATAAAGCCAAAGTAACTCTTTACATTGGAGTCATAGAATGCCACCTATTCATTTAGTTTTATGTTTGAAATGTTGTGTAAGAAAAAAAGACACATTGTACCTTTTTTTTTACATATTGTATTTAGTATCAAAATTAAAGATAAAAATGTGTGAGCACCACAATATAATTAGTTTAATACTGTTTAATTATTCTAAACAATAAAACAATTTATATGTTGTTTAATTAGTTTAATACTGTTTAATTATTCTAAACAATAAAACAATTTATATGTTGTTGGTTTTTTTTTTTAAGCTTCTCCACAGCAACATTGACAGTGTGGAGAAGAAGTTGGTTGGTAATGGAGGGATTCTGACTCTAAAATGTAAAGATTTCTTGATCCTGTACTTGGATATTCCCACTGTCGAAGATTGTCTAAACGTTGCAGCATCAGTTGAAGCTCTTTCGAACATAGGTCAGTTCATTCATCAGTGAAAAAAGAATAAAAACTCTCACTGCTTCATGTCTCTACTCTGAACTTTCCTTTTTGAACTGACTTGTGGTAAATTTCAGATGTTTTCTAGAAAAAACTTTCTGACTGAGGGTGGGACTGAAACTATGATGGGGACAAGCTTAAGCATATACCTCACATTTATTGTCTCTTCTTTTTTTTTTAACAAGACTTTGTGAATTGAAAATAAAACACACACAATTAGATTGCGTTTAAAAAAAACCATCTTTTTATTGAATAAGCTCCTAGTATTCTATTAAGTATCTTGAAATTACAGGATATTAAAATAAAAAATAAAATGAGAATTTCCATTTTTTATTGATTTAAAAAAAAATAATTTTAGATTATTCAGCTATTTTAATTTTAGTTCTCTCTGGCGTTTCATGTCTCAAGAGACCATCTTTTTCCCTTTTCAATTTCTCATGTGACTAAAGAGACCAATCTTTTTACACAGCTACTGTTACAGGCTGGGCATTTGTAATCACCAGGCGCTGTTGCACTTTCACCCTTTTGTTCTACTCCAGAAGTGTATGCCATCTGCAATCCAGGACCCTTTCTTTATTCTTGCTTTCCATGTGGATCTATCCAGTGCCCCCTTTTCCCAACTGTTAGTGTAGATTAGTGGTTCCCAAACTTTTTTATCTCATAGACCCCTTGCCTTGTTTTGTGGGTTGTGATAGACCCCCTGCCTTACTTGTATTTCTTTTTTTTGTGCTCATTCATCAACTACTTTTTTTTAAATACTAATTTCTAACTGTAGTGAATCAAAGAGTGAACAAGTAATTTAAAACTTCATTTCAAGTTAGAGAGATCTTTTTTATTCAAATTTAAACCAATTAAAATATCAATTAATATGTATAACTGGAATCACCAAACACACTGGACATTTTTTTTTCATCCATTGCTACGGATACTGTGTATCATATAGAAATGTGTTGTTACATGAAGTAGTCCTCCAAACATAAGAGATCTTGTAAGATGATCATAAGCCACCATCTTCTCTATATGATGTTGAAGACCTCTATATGATGTTGAAGACCTCTATATGATGTTGAAGACCTCTATATGATGTTGAAGACAGATTTTGTGGGTCTATTCTAAACTTTATTTTAAGAGATCGAAAGTCTTTCAAACCTTATCTTTTTATCAGGGTGGCATTGTCTCAAATCATCCTCCAGCGTCATTGGTTTCATATTGTCATAAACTAGGCTCTTAAATAAGAGCTCGTTTGACAAGGAAGAAATGAAAATGTTTGTTTGTTTTACATGTTTCAGATGTTCCTTCAGAGTTGAAGATTATTACTTCCTAGTCCAAACCTCCCGCAGGACGACAGGGGATGGGAGCGGGCAGGGTTTGAACCCTCGACCATCGATAAATCTGAACGACAGTCCAGCGCGCAAACCGCACGACCAGGCCCAACTTAAGATAATCAATGCTGTACAATCTACATTTCTTTTTGTTAAACATTAGTTACATGTAGACAAAATGAATCTATTTAAATAAGTATTTAAATAAGTATTGAAATTAAATACAATAATTTTTCGTTGGAATAGCAGGATAAATATTTATAGTTAACGCACAAATCATATATTAGTTTATTAAATGAATACATTAATAAGATATAAAAATTAAAGTCACGACCTGCTTAAATGAAATCTATTATCGTAGACCCCCATGGATATTTCATAGACCCCCAATTTATTATTTTCTTTTTGTAGACCCCTTAGAGGTCTTCGTAGACCCCTGGGGGTCTATATAGACCACTTTGGGAATCACTGTGTAGATGTTGAAGCACTTTATGTTGGCTTTACATACATCATTTTATCTCAAAAGTTTGCAACCAGTGGCTCTCCTACCTTCTTTTAGATGACCATATAGAATGTCTTGTGGGAGTCAAGCTTGTGTCATTCTTTAACATGACCAAGCCAGCCAAGGTACCTGCTGCTGATAACAGCAGGGATGTCCTGGCACCATGCTCTTGGCAGCATTTCCTCATTGGTTATTTTATCTTACATCTTGTTTTAAAAATCCGCCTTAAGCATCAGAGGCGAAAGATATTCAGCCTTTTTTTCCTGCCAAGAGTAGTTTGACTATTTTTCACTACCAAATAGCAGAGCGCTCCTCTCGCATGTTCGTTAGACTACTGCTTTGGTATTGGTAGTCAGCTAGGTATTGTCACACTCTCTTCTTTCCTGCAGCCATGACTATCTTATCTCTAATTGGTGTCTTTATCCAGCACAGCATTAAAGATGATGGAGCCAAGATAACAAAAAAATGGTCAACAATTTCAAGTGGTGGTTGGCCATTAATGGGCCCAGGAGATCCAGTACTTGTGTTCTAAACTTTATAAAAATAAATCTTCCCTATCACTGAGTGTATACGCTAGCTAGGAAAATATACACATAAATTTATTAATACATAATGTTATAATTTTGTTTAAAAGAAATGTTCATCTTTTTATAGTTGAAATTTTGTTTCGGTCAAAGAGGATGGCTCTGACCACAACAATAATATAGTTCAGAATCATAAAATAGATAAATAGAAATCCTGTGTCAAGAGCCTGGCAATTATTGTCATGAATTTCTTGCCTGTGCCTTATGCCAGCAAATTCTTGTATTTACTGGAAACTTTGAAATGTTTCTCTTTAGGTAAAGTTAAAAGATCAACTCTATTCTTTTGTCCTATCTTTTATTGAACAGTAGTAAAATCCTCTGTTGCCATTCCCGGGCAGTTTGACAATGGGAATAGTAGACAGAATTATACATATTATCCAGCCCTGTGCTTGGCTATTATTTATTTATAGTGATAATGGTTATTACTAAGAAAATTTATGAAAAGTTCAAAAATGAATTTCAATAAACTAGTTTATTTGTAATCAATAGTAAATATCTTGACATTTTGTTTCATTGTAAAAAAAAATGTGATCTTTGAATGTTTTTGTTTTGTCCAACAGACGATCTGACACTGCGCTATCCTTTTTTTTATCGACCAATGTTTGAAGTTTTGGAAAACGGCTGGCAAGCATTTAGCCCAGAGTCTGAGTTTAACAAGTTTAAAGAATGCTCTGAAGAATGGAGAATTTCTTATGTCAACAAAGATTTTAAGGTGAGCTATTCAGTTTTCTCTAATTTTTTTTTTGAATAGCCTAAACATGTGTTTAAATAGCCTCACCTATTGTTGCATCTGTTGTGCCGACAGACCTTGCCTTTGTATTTTTATTTGTGACTTAACCCTCCTGATTGAGATCTTGTCCTGAGCTAGCCAGGAAAACCAGTGACTTGGCTGAATTTAAGTCATTGGTTAATATGCATGACTAAATGCATGACGCGTAGGACGTAATCATCTTCTTTTTTGAAGTAACGTCTGTATTATATAAGATAAGATAAGAAGATTGTCATTTATATATAGTTGTAAATAGTTTTACAACACATACTTAAAAGTTAACTTATATCTAAGAAAACAGTTTACAAAACCATCATCAGATCTGTAGTCATATATGCAAGCGAAACCTGAATGCTGACAAAAAAAAACCAAAGAAAATCTGCTAGATACTTGGGAAAGAAAAAACCTCAGAAAAAATTATGGTGCCATACACGAGGAAACGGGATCGAGGACTCACACCAACCAAGAAATATACTAACTGTATGAAGACTCCTCCATTGTGACGGAAATAAAAAGAAACTGATTACGTTGGGCAGGTCACCTCAAAAGAATGCCAGGGAACAGAGAGAAAAGATGGTTCACCAGCACAAACCAAAAGGCAGGCACCCCAAAGGCAGACCACGAGTGTAGTGGCTTGATGATGTAGAGGCAGATCTACAACAGCTAAACGTTTGGGCATGGAAACAAAAAGCACAGGATTGATCAGAATGGAGAGGTGTGCTAAAGCAGGCCAGGGCCCTCCATGGGCTGTAGCGCCACTGGGATTGATGATATATATAGTTTTATGTAGATGTGAACAAGATTTTATTTTACACATCTTGTCTAATCATAAGTAAAATTGAAAAAACAACTACATTATATATTTTTTTTAAAGTTTACCTGGACATCATTGTTGTGGACCAGTCATTAACTAGTAGCACCAAAATGCTGGTAGACAACTAAACCATTGTTAGCTTAATATATCTTAACTAAACTAATAAACTTGAAATAATCTGAATAACTTCCTTGTGAACAAGACTAAATGTAACTTTTATCATAATATAGACTAAATTAAGTTGGTATGAGATACAATTACTAGACTTAAGTAATAAGTCTCACATTCTGGAGTCATTTGTCCTAACTCAGACTGCTAATGACGATACCACCTATCTTGGATCATTCATAACCAATCGCTAACATCTTCCCACCATCACCATAGAAACACACACACACTATAACAATCATGCTCTCCTTGGTGACCACAAGTGAAATAAAAGTACTGGTATTTTTTTTAACAGAAATAAAAAAAAAAATTTTCTTGTAAGTGCTTAATGAATGAAAGACTTTGCGGTCTCCCTTTGCCTGATATTTCTATTACTATGACAGTATGATGAGTATTCATTAGTGCTATAAACATAAAAAATTAATTATACTAGTAATTTTCAATTGTTACGGTACCTGAAATTAAAACTTATATTTCCTAGTTGTCTTAGTGTGTGTCTACAATGTAATCACATTCTCTTGACTTATTCAGATGTTCTGTTTTTGCAGATAAATAAATAAACTAACCTGTAGAAATGTGGGGGTACAACTTACATCCCTATTAGAAATTAAGTTTGTTGTGTAGCTTACATGATTAACTGTCTGCTTATGTTTCTGCTTAGATTTGTCCAACATACCCTCAAGCTGTATTTGTTCCAAAAGCTGTGGATGATGACATCATTATAAAAGCTGCTGCATTTAGACAAGGTGGACGATTCCCTGTACTCAGCTACTATCACAAAGATTCCAAGGTCAGTCTAAGATCAGTGGGTCCAGGGCTAGGAGAGTAAAAGTTACTTGCTTTCAAACACATATTTTTGTGTGTTGAAAGGAACCTGTAGATTTCTAAAGTAATGAGAGGAGGACTTCTGCATTTAATTTACATGGCTTTCTATACTTCATGTGACGAGGGATGATTAGTGTTGTTACTTTTAATGTCAAATATATTTAGACCCTTTTAGTACATTAAGTCTCTGTTGACAGTGTTCAATTGCTACTTTCTCTTGAGTCTGTGGGCTGACCAGTGTACACTATTTTGAACTATGTGATGTTGATATAATTCTTATAGTTGTTGTACTTTGACCTTGTTACTCAAAAGGAATGTGCCACTGTAATGGAAATGTGTTTTTTTCTAAAACAAGCTAAGTAGATTGTATTTACTCATTATGTTATTAATAAGTTGGTTTCTGTAATAATACTTAGTCTTTAGTTACAAAGATATCCTCACCTGTATGTGTTTCTTTTTGGTTTATACTCTTAAGACCAGATTAAAGTTGAGTGTTATTTAAAGAAAAAGTCAGTAGTGTGTCATAGTGATGACTGTCCCACTATTATGAATTTTAATTATTTTATTTTATTTTGTTAGCCTATATAATGTGGCCTTTATTTCCATATTAAAATTTTTTTTTTGAGTTTTTAGTAAATAAACTCCATTTCAGAATTTGTTTAACTGCAACTTTGTTAAGTCCATTATTTATAGTCTCATTAGTAAGTTATATATCTAGAGGCTATAGTTAATAGCCGAGATAATATAATTTGGGACCACTAAGTACCACTTGGACTAACTTGCCAGTACAGCAGAAGTCACTGGTCTTATGACCTAATCCTAGTACTAAGTCACACTTCATAACATTTCCATGACCCTTTTTTCTTTATTAAACTCACTTGCAAATGACTGAAGGAGTTAAATACCCATACTGACTTCTCAAATGTTTATGTATTCCAAGTTAGACCTTCATCAGCTGTCAAGTACCCAGGCACACCTTTGTGTTTGAACTAGCTTTTATTTTAAAAGTTTCAGATGTTCCTTTAGAAATGAAGAGGATTACATCCTAGCCCATGCAGGATGGCATATTTTTTTTTTTGGGAAATTCCCATTTCCTGTTTTTATATCTGCTACCACATTTGTTCTAATTAGGTTGCAGTTATAGACATAAATAAATATAGACTGGCAGTAGGAAGTTATTTTTATTTAGGGGGAGTCAGTATGTTTTATGTACTATATCTATGTGAAAAGAAAATGGCGGCGATTGAGCTATAAATTCTAGGACTAACATTTCAGCCAATATATACCTTTGATCTTTAGTTTTGAAAAGTACAAAACTGCCATATTCCCAATATTTTGTCTTTGTTTCATAATCATAGACATAGGCAAATATATATAGGTTTGTGATGTGGATCTACAAACTTATCTTTTCCCAAATATTTCCGATAATAATTTGTTCTTTATCGTCCAGTCTATATATATATATATGTCTATGGTTGCAGTCAAGGCTTCACTGGATCAAGTGCCTATATATTTTTTGAATTGTTTTTTTTTTTTGTATTGCTCAGGCTGTGCTTTTAAGAAGCAGTCAACCCTTGACGGGACCTGGTGGGAAAAGATGCAAAGAGGACGAGCGCTTAGTCAATTCTGTCATGGGCATGGGGAAACGTGGATACATTGTGGATACCAGAGCACAGAGTGTTGCCAAAGTGGCTCAGAGTAAAGGTAATGTCAATAGTGTTGGTGGCCAGACAACCTCATAGAGGCTAAAAAAAATAGACAAAAATTTAACATTTAAGTTTTTTTGTGTTTTTTTTTGCACATTAAAAAAAAAAACCCATTCAGGACTGGAAAGAGGAGAGAAACTTCTAGTGTTAACCTTCAATTTTAAAACATCCCTGATGTATTTGTCATTGCTATGCTCTTAAAAAAACAACACAAAATTCTTCTCTTTGTTATTCACAAAATAAATAAAATATTATTTACAAGATTTATGCAACTTTCACATGCTAATTACAAAGTATTTATGTTGTTGAAATTTTAATTCGTAACTTGGTGTCTGCTTTTGTGATGCTGACTCCATAAAGCAACTTGGCAGGACAAAAAGCTATGTTGAGAATAAACATTTATTGTGGTCCTTCAAATCAGGTGCAATGTCACTGATATATATACAAAATAGAGAGCTCTGTTACTGAATTGAATTTATTAGTTTTTATTGAACATTGTATTCCAAGAAACTATAAGGCCTGATTTAACTCTACATCTTGTTCTGAATCAAGCTCAAGTTATTATTTTATTATTTTATCTACTGTTTTCATGTGCAATGCATTTGACTGAAATAACTACATAGCTGCCTGGTTGTGTGATAGGCTATGTGTTCTGCGCTATTGTCTGATTTGTCCAGGATTTGAACATTGCCCGTCACCATCCCCTGCTGTCTTGTTAGGATATAATACTTACTTACTTCTTACTTAATCCTGTGTACTCCCATGGGAGCATAGGGCCGCAACCACACCTATCCACCGAACTCGGTTCTGAGCAGCTTTCTTCATCTGTTCCCATGTCATTCCAGTACCCTCAGCTTCACTGATGACTGACCTCTTCCAGGTTTGCTTGGGTCTGCCCACTTTCATCTTTCCTTGTGGGTTCCAGTCAAGTGCCTGCCTTGCAACATTGGTAGCTGGTTTTCACAGGGTGTGTCCTATCCAGCTCCATTTTTGTTTTGTGATGTCTTGGGCTATGGGCTTTTGTCTAGTTCTCTACCACAAATCGATAGTAGTTATCTTTTCTGGCCACCTAATTTCTAATATCCGGCATAGGCATCTGTTTACAAAAGTCTGGAGCTTTTCCATTTTGTGTTTTAGTGACTAATAATCTAATAATATTAAATGAGCATCCAAAACATGTAAAGCAATAAAACATGGTTATTTTGACAGGGAAAAAACACACAAAATATTATCTTATCTTATATAATACAGACGTTACTTCAAAAAAGATGATGATTACGTCCTACGCGTCATGCATATTAACCAATGACTTAAATTCTGCCAAGTCACTGGTTTTCCTGGCTAGCTCAGGCAACCCATTCCATGCTCTAATAGCACTAGGGAAGAAGGAGTATTTGTACAAATTTGTCCTAGCATATGGGACGAGGAATGTGCCAGTTTTAGTTACATAAACAAGTAAAACAGTCATCTTACATTCAATGTTGGTAGCAATGAGTTTTATCATATCTTTGTATTTAGGTGGTGGCTATGAATTAGAAGCACACTATCCACAGTGGAGAAGGATCCATCAATCTATTGAAAGAAGACAATCATTCCATGACTCACTCATTAAAATGATTGAAGGTAAAATAATCCACTTGTTTTACAGTCACTCTGTTCAACAAAAAAAAACAGCAATATGAAAAGAAGTATTTTTAAATCAATTCCTTCTTTGTGAAGCTGATTGCGGTCTATGATTTTTCCTTTTATTTATTTCTTGTAAGGATTCATTATTTGAAGGAGTCTTTGTCAATGAGGTTTACACAAACAAGTTCTTTTTAATAGTCCAGCAAATTATTTTACAAGGGGACAGGAACTATTAAATAGGATGGTGTCACTGAATGCAAAGAAACATTTGAGTATTAGTAGCAATAGTAATTCCTGCTTAAGCAGTTAAAAAAAAAATTCAAACCAAATATTTTTTTAAGATGATCATATTTGGCCACCAGAGTTTTCACAGTGTGGCCAAAAAAGGTAGTTTTTTTCCCAAAGATATACATTTTTAAGGAAAATCTTCAGAGCCATCTTTGAAATACTGTTCTACCCATTCAGCCATAAAGAGAATGCAAGCTAATACTGGGAATAGTTAAAAAAAAAAAAAGCTAGCAAAATATTTTTTGCTACCGGTACCATAACATTTTTTATCAGAAATTACAAAAAAAATAAAATGTTTGTGCCAAAGAATTTTTTTACCACATAAAATTAAATAGTTGACACCTAGAGTTATTTATTTGGTATGTGTATTTTGTAGTTGGTATCAAATTACTCTAGAACTAGTTATCCCAATCTCCCCCAAAATTGGCAGAACCTTGCTTCACTTGTACAAGGTGGAACAAAATTATATAATTTTAAGCTAGGACTTACTGTAAAAGAAAATAAAGATTTTGATTATATTCATTCAAGTTTTACATCAAAAAATTAGAAGATTTAAATGTCCATTTCTAAAAAAGAGTTACGACTTCCTTTTATTTTCTGTTTCTTGTAGTGTTTGAAAAGTTAACTGTTCGCTTAATTTTTCTCTTGAAGTAGTTATATGCATGCTTTGTATTCTTTGGGTAGTAATTTATTAGACTTCTGTTCTTTAGGTAGGTCTTTTATTGTTTTACAAATTCTGTAGAAAATTCATTTTATGCCATTCAAATAATAATAATAAGGCTTGTCTTCGAGTCCGAAGATTAGTGAGGAATTCAGTATTTCCCATGGCTGCTCAGCCCTAGCTGTGACCTACATATTTTGCCACACCCAGGCCATTCTATGAGAAGAGAAAAAAACAAATTAGTTTTTTTTTCAGTCACAATAGAAAAGAGCTATAAAGTTTCGTTTCACAGAAAATCTCACTATTTTGTTTCTTTATTAGCTTGTAATGACAGCAATAGTAGCATGGACAAGTGGCTGTCCAAACTGGAATCCAGCAACTGGCTAACTCATGTTAAAGATATCATTACATCCGCATGTGTTGTGGCACAAAGCATTGATAAAGACGGTCAGTAGTATTTCTGCATAGGAATACAAATTATTTAGTTAACATTTTATATTTTTGGTCTGTGCTATTGGGTAATTGACTTAAAGAAGCTAATCATTCATAAACTTGAAAGGAAAATGTCTTATCTTTTCTTTATTTACTACAAGATCTGTTGTTGTTTTTTAAAGAAATTATTGCTTCATTATTTGACTTTAAAAAAAAATTAGATACTTTCAGGAATAGTTATGTATAATGTTGATAATTGTACCAAGTCCATAGCTCTAAAGGTTACAAAGTGTAATTAAAGCGGATTTTTCTATTTGACTGTTATTCTCAGGTGTGTCTGTGCTAGTCCATGGCTCTGAAGGTCTGGACACAACACTTCTGGTCTCGTCTCTATCTCAGATTATACTTGATCATGATATTAAATCTGATTTTTCTATTTGACTGTTATTCTCAGGTGTGTCTGTGCTAGTCCATGGCTCTGAAGGTCTGGACACAACACTTCTGGTCTCGTCTCTATCTCAGATTATTCTTGATCATGATTGTCGGACAGTCACAGGGTAAGACTGGTATTTAGTTTTTGAGTCATGGTTACAAAAGGATGACATTATGTACATTCTAATAAGAATATGGATTTGTAATTTTCTAGTAGTAGACCTGGATATGTTAAAAAAGACTGTAATAGTCCATCTATAGCCATTGTTGTTTTTTTTTATGTTTGATATTGACTTTTATTTCTTTATTTTTTTAAAATAAAGTTTTGAAGCTCTTATAGAGAGAGAATGGCTGCAGGCTGGACATCCATTTAGAACTCGATGCAATAAATCTGCCTATGCTATAACGAAACACAGACTGGAATCTCCTGTATTCCTTCTATTTATTGACTGTGTTTGGCAGGTACAGATTTGGTTCCAGGTTTACAAAAAAAAAAAAGTTTAAAATTATATTAATACATTCTTTAATTCTTATGTCCATGCTAAAAAAAAAAACTTTACTCATATTACATTAGCAAATATTATCTTTGGAAAATGCTTTTTTAAACCTCTTTTGATTTGGATTTTTTTTGTTTCAGATTTGGCAACAGTTTCCTTGTTCTTTTGAGTTTAGTGAAAAATTTCTGGTCACTTTGTTTCAACATGCTTATTCCTCAGACTTTGGTAAAAGTTTTATAACTATTGCTTATACATTTGTTTTGTATTTATGATAGCAAATTAAGTTCAAGCTTTGTTTGGATAGTCTAAAAACTTCCTTCAGTAAAAAAAAATAATTGTGCTAGTATTTTTTTTTTATAATTTTTATTGCATTAATATTAAAATGATACGTCAGTACAACAAGTGATTAAGACAATTCTTACAAGTGCAAAGTCAATGTCTTATAGATAGCTTGTTATGTATTGTCATGAACAATGTAAAGCTTACATCATTCTTTGAGTTTTCAATGAATTATTATATATCAGCTTGATTTAGTTTTAATGAAAAAGATTTCTATTCAGTTGTCAAAATACATTTAATAATAATGGGGCTGCATAGCCACAGGAAATACTGCATTCCTCATTAATCTTCGGACTCAAAGACAAGCTTTATTATTATTATTATTATTAATTGCATTGTATAGTGTCTACAATATTTAATCTTTTCATTTTTCTAGGTACTTTTCTTTGTAATAATGAATCAGAGCGTCACAAATGTAAATTATCAGAGAGAACTGTCTCATTGTGGTAAGTAGCAATATACCAGCAGTGACCTTTTAAATAAATTTATAGAGTTAAGTACAGGGGATCCTCGGGTTACGCCATTGATCTGTTCCTATGTTGTGTGGTAAACCAATTTTCTGTGTAAGTCAGAACATACATAGTAACTACGTAAATACTATAAGCACTTATTTATCTTATGGCTGTCACTGTTTCACCCATAACGGTATTTAATTTCAGTTCCATGGTGACGGTTTTCCTCTTAATTCAAAACAAGACTTTATATAGTATATGGGAGATATGTTGTAATCTTAAAACATTATAACTTGGGACTGATGTAAGCCAAGGACCTCCAGTATTCTATTTTTTTTTAAAAGACCAGAAATATTATATGAACTAATTGTATAATATTTAATACCCAAAGCATTCTCTTCCATTATAACTAATTTGGAAAATAAACTCAAACATGTTAATGTGTAAAAATAATGTGTATTTTATTTCTTTGTGTCCATTTATTTAAAATCAAAATCTTTGGACCATGTGGTAGTGTTATCAGTTTTGATGCGGAGACCATGGCAGTCTGTGAAGCCTTAAAAGTCATTGACTCTCAACTCGGCGAGGGACATTTGAGGGCAACACAGATTGTTGTGGTCACTGACTCAAAATCTGTACTACAGGCTTTGCAAAGCCCCGGACCATGGCCCCCCAATATCAACACTGTCATCATGGCTTCACATAACATTAAACAACGATATGGCACCCCTGTAATTATGCAGTGGGTACCGAGTCACATAGGTGTGACTGGCAACACAATTGCAGACTCTTTGGCCCACCAGGGAGGGCGAATTCCACCCAATGATGAGGCTGTAAGCTTTCATCAAGCCCTTGCTATAATACAAAAAACAGAAATGGAAAAGTGGTTTGAGTGCTGGGACAAGTCCCAAAAAAGCCCGTGGAGTCTGGGAGCGCATGAGGCGCCCTGACCGCACTTCCCTGTGGTGGAGGCTGTCCAGGCCTGAGCAAGCTATTATAGCACAGTGCAGGACAGGCCACTGTCCTGTTGGCTCATATTTCTCGCGGCTATGGCCAAATTTTGATTTACTGTGCCCCCGCTGCGGGGAAGAAGAGGAAACCGTGCCTCATATTCTGTTTGACTGCCCCAGGCTTGCTGATCTCCGTCTCGACAGGTCTGGGAAACCCAAAATTCTCGACCTGTATGGCGACATTTATGCACTACGCAAGACAGCAGGGTTTCTGTCCAGGGCTTTTGCAAGAGAGGATTTGAGCCTCTCAAGCCCTCACTCTAATGGAGTTTGATGATGATGATGATTTATTTAATTACCAATTTTAATGATTTATTTTCTGTTTCAGTTAATATAGGCCTCTATTTAAACACATGAATTTGCTCATGCTTTAATACACTTTCTTATCACTGATGAACCAATGCATATTTGATTCTGTTTCAACAGGTCATATTTAAACAGACCTGAAATACTACAAGACTATATGAATCCAATGTATGAACCAAATCCAACTGTTGTCTGGCCATCTGTTGCCCCACAAAGTCTTGTGAGTACTTTGCTTTTAGTTAAAATTCTCACCTGAAATCAAATTTCTTAACAATTATTTTTCAAAAGATTATTTTAAAATTAAACTTATTTATTCAATTATTTTAAAATAATTTTTATGTTTTAATGTGAAAACAAAAACAAGTAAAAAAAATACCATAATCAAATCATGTCACAAGGCTTTCTAAATAGCAAACACTTGATTACATCATTTTGTTTGTGTGCTTGGCTTTCCAATCCAGTTTGTTGACTAATAAAATCCTTTAAAATATTGCTTTTTTTTATAATCTATAATTGTTACCTTGAATCCTAGCTTATTCTTTAGCTAAGGAGTGTCTGCTTGGGGGGGGTTATGGTATATCTGACAACCAAATGTATGTTGAAATAATAAAGAAATACTTTTAGGTAAAATGTCTTTATGTTTTTTTTATAATTCAAAAATTACTGTTCCCTATTTTTTTATTTTCTGCCCTTATTTGGTTGAGAGTGTAGGTTTGGCATTGGTATGTTAATATTGAATGTTTAGTGTAATGTGAGATTACTCTTGTGATTGTGCTATGTGCTGATGCACTATTTTTTGAGCAATTGACTTTGGACAAATGTTCATTTTAAAACTTTGTTCCATTTTTTGTTTGTTTCTGTTTTTTTATTTTAATATTTGATTTGTATTTATAAATTTCAGAATGTTTGGACAGGCTTATATCTGAGAGGTGTTATCAATCAAAGTCCACAAGAGGAGGCCTGGCAAGAAATATACAAGATTAGAGAATATGACAAAGAGTTACGGTCAAAGGTCAATAAGCTCAGGAGGCAACTGGCCTCGTTAGAGAGAGAAGCTATTGCTAATGGAGTTGTTTCCCCTCCTCAATCTGAAGACCTAAGTGGAGCTTCTAGTGGTACTAATTAATTGTGTAAAGTAATAGTTCTGACATTGCATTGCTATTTCAATGCTCATTTCTTCTGTGTTCGGCTCAAAGTAATTTGGCTTAAATACTGTTCTTCAATCAAATGTTTCTTTGAGTCAATTACATTATTTGAAATGTTCAAAGGAATGAGATGCCAATCATACAAACATTTCTTCTAAATCTTGAGCCCTTTTTTTTATTAAGACAATGACATTGGTAAATTAAATCTAGAGTCGATGACAATTTAGAGAATTTTGTCATACAATTAAGAATACCTAAAATAATTTTAAAATGTGTCTTTAGTATTTCAACTATAGTCAAACATGGAGCAATTCACTCCATATTGGTTTTGTATGTTTTATATCAAACTACATTCCTTAGTTGTTGTTTTTTTTTTGGTTGTTGTATTTATTGTTTTAAGTAGTAGTCTGTTGTGTAGAATGATTTTTCATAAATATCATGCAATATTCATTTATGTAGAAATACTTTTTTTCTCTGCACATATCCTTATTGTGGCCTACACAGAGTCCATTAGATTGGATCAGATCCTTAGAGGATATAATAGGAAAATCCTAAATATTTTTATTTTTTCAATATATACTAACCTTTCTCAAGACTTTGATTTTTTAAAAATTGATTTTGCATGCTTAGGGCTCTATGTTCCAACTTTCATGCTTAGGGTTAGGGCTCTAAGGTCAAAACTCTTTTGTGGGAATGTAAGGGGAGAGGCTATCTGGGAAAAGGTTTTGTGGCACTCAACAAACACAACTCAACTTGAGCCGAGATTCAAAATCAAGCTCCCTTGATCTGCCACATATCTCACAAAAACAATATTTAAATGTTTCTTATTTAGCACAAAGATAGTTTGCTTTGCAAAGCTTAAGACACTATGTTACAAATCTCCAACAACCACAAATCAGCTGTAATGAGAAACAACTATTGTTAACATGAAAAATAATTATTTGACACTGTCTTGTGAATTGTCTAGAATATTATTTTAAGAAGTTGAAAATTATTCTTAGGACTAGTGAGGACAGAAATGGTCACTTCTGCTAAAACAGAATATGAAGAAAAGGAAGTTAAATGTAATATACACAACAAAGCAAAGGGATTGTGAGGGAAGACATATTTAGAATTCAATTTATTACATTACACAGTGTTGAACTCCGTGCTAGAGTACAAATGTGCATAAATAATAATGTTGCATCTCTTTTTTAAATTAACAATTACAACTTACAAAATATATAATGCAACTACAAATTCTTATTTACCTTAGTCATGAAGTCTATTTGGCTTGTGGACAACATTACTGAGCTTGTAATGTAAGGTACATGTGATCCAACTCTACAATGTATAAATCTTGATTATCTTGGACTAAAAAGATTCTCTGGACCTTATGGTATGGGTAAATCTGAAAGGTCATCAGGAAAATCATTGTGTCACACTATCAGCTTTATCCAAAGATACTTAAATACATTTCCTGTTTCTTCTGTACACTGTTTTTTTTTGTTTCTTGTATTAAATGATTTATAGCTTAGAATGTTTGGAAGCTACTATAAACACTTTCTACTTCAAATCAAGTTGCATTCTGATTGCTGTTCTTTCCTGGAGTAGATGATGATTTTTAACTCCTTTCCTCTTGTCATAATAGTGTTTCTGAAACTGTTTTTCAAAGTTAGATTGATTCTTTACATCCTTAAGATCTGGTGTAATTATTTACTCACTTCAAAATAAAAGATTTCTGTGTCCCATGAGTACTGGCAACTAATTGATATTAGTCTAATAAGTTGTGTCTTGTTTCTGTATCTGATGAGTAAGCAATTACAAAACCATCTTTGAGGAGTAATGTTCCCAGTTCATCTTTACTTGCATCATATTCAATCTTTACAGCCTTACTTACTTAATCCTTTTTACTCCCATGTGGAGCATAGGGTTGCAACAGCACTTAGAAATCAGGCAATGCCACTCATTTGGGTCCTTGTCCATCGTGCCATGTTTGCTTCTTGTTCTAATGATCTCCATTGTGGGTTTCAGTTGAGAGCTTGCTGTGCAATTTTTTCTGTTGTTTTTCTATGTCCAATCCAACCCTATTTGCATCTTTAGATTTTTTGCTCAATTGATATTTGCTGTGTTGTTTCCTACACAGTGTTGTTCGGCCATCTAACACTTATTATCTGTCTCTACATTCTTGCTGACATCATCAAATGCTATGACTGGAAGGCTGGATTAAGGCTGTTTCAATTCTTGGCAATTTTTATTCTGATTCCATTGGATTTCCAAATCTTCTTTTAAAAACTTTCAAAATGGAGCAGCAGGTAGAATGAGATTGGGAATACATTTCACTAGGTACTGTATTAAACCAACTTTGTCTTAAGGTATGTCAACTTTGCTGTAGTGTTTCTCTACAAGATAGGACCCATGTAAGGTACCTTTTCTTTTACTTGTCAAAATTCAGCTTGAGAATTTATTCAGTAATTCTTTGCATGGCTTCCATTCAAACTGAGGTCAACAATGCTTGTATATATCTTATAGCAACTAGAATGCCTTCGCCTTTGATTCCTTGAAGTGGTTCATACGTGATTCTTTGATATAGCTCTGGTACAGATTTTATAATATTTTTTTTATATAAACACAACCTTCTATATCATTCTAGTCATGTTTTAAAAAGTTGATTCTCATTCAAGCTGTTGTTTCTCTCTTTTTTTTTTTTTTGTGACTAAATCAAAACTTGGCATAGAGTATTGAAAATATCTTCAAACCTGAAAAGTTAGTTTTCATTGGGTGGTGTTACTATGTGATAGCTTTATTTAAATCTTTTGGATCAATATATATTCAAACAAATTTAGTCCCTAAAGGATACAACCACTGAGTTAACTCATTCAGTAGATTCATGCACTAGTGTAATGAATCATTCAGCTTTCATGTCAACAACTAAACAGCTAAACAGTAAGGTGTTTAAATAACTCCTTTAGCATTTTCAGCCAACTAAATCTTGTTTTCTCTGGGTGAGGTTTTTGTTGAATTCATTTCAGTAAATTATTTTAACTTGTCAAGTTCTACCATGTCATCCCAACCTAACCAACACCCTGTATGGCAGTGTTGAACAAGTGAAGAGAACAGCACACTATTTTTCCTGGGCACAGCCTGCAAAAGAGCTCACAGCTCAGCAGCAAAAAGCTGTCTAGAAGAAGAAGCTTGTCAAATGCCCTGCAATCTATTTATTGTAACAATCCTAACCTTGCTCCTGTGTCAACACTCACAATTTTTCTAAAAGCAAGATCTACAATTTTTTTGTTTCCTCTTTGGTTTTGGTCCTTAGGTCACATGATTATAACAAGACTTGAGAGACTTTGCTGAGTAAGCAAGTTTGACTTGAGTTTTTTTTTTCTTTGGCTTTGAGTTTTTCAGGCTCTGACTTTAGAGAATGTTGAGCTGGCTCTAGTGTCAATGTGAAAAGCACCTGTCTTGCTATTCCCTAGTAGTTTTGCAGTTCACGTCTCTTCAATGACATTATCTTCAATTGGACTGGCTAACTGCAGTGTTCATTGATAAAATATCTTCATTATTGTGGCTATTCACCTCACTAGATTTATCTTTAGTCTTTTTCTGCATATTTTAAGCCATCTTCTATTTGCGAAAATTGCATATAGTTCCTATTGCGGGAGTTTTTCTTTTCATGGTTTTTACATTTATTTCATAAGTTCCTTAAGGTCTTGTTTTTCTTCAGTCTATTGTTTAAAAGGCTTTGTTTGACTCTCTTTCAGTTGCAATTACTATTTGTCCTCTCATATGACTTGCATCTCATATCATTGTCCTATTTTTGCCTTGCCAAAGGTCAACTTTTTTGACTGATCTAGTAGTTGTTCTTGTCTAGTTAAATTAAGCCTGTTTAATTTGACAAGCATTTCACCTGGAATTATCATAAAGTTCATAATGAGAAGATCTAGGTCTTGGACAAATTAGACACAACTTTCACTTTTTTTTTTCCGAGGACTTAAATCTAGACATTCTTTTATTTTGCCTGAATCTGATGTATCTTTACTAATATTTGTCAGCCTCCCTTTTCATTATCAGGAATACAGTATTAAGAAAGTTTTATATATTTCAACCATCTTGCCTTTTGATTTGCAGCAGCTAATGACCTTTGAAGCAAAAGCTCACCAGCGCCTTCAAAACTCTTGGCTAAGATCTTTAGCATTGGTTGATCAAAGTAAAAAGGAAACCATTATTAGATTTATAGAAACCTTTTGTCTGAACAGCGTCTTAGTTTTATACGTGGAGTATAAGTGAAATACAAGTTACAACAAGTGTTTGTAATTGAAGATAGTATTTTAGAATGTCTATATATTAAGCCACACAGTGTTGCATTATTATGCTTTTGAGAAAATTGAGTAACTTGAGTGATTAAAATAAAACAAACATTATTCTGACATTGATGACCACTTGACCATTAGAAAAACTGACCGTCAATAGCATTGTCATTAAAACAGATGAGCATTTGTTTTTTTTCTCTGAAAATATACTTCAGAGCAGTTTTTATGGCACTGTGACTTTTTTTCATGTTCTTCTATTCTTTGATGAACATGCCATCTACCTTCCACGCTTTCAACAAACACATTTTTTTTCTGCGAGCTTAGCTTATGCCAAGCAAACTGTGCAGAAACAAGCCACGTTTTCTTCATTGTAAGTTAAATACAATTTGTTTGTATGGTCTTTGGGTCGAAAAGCTTTTTGAAGAACAGGATCATTACAAATTTACTCAGGGCGATGCTCCAAAGATACTGAGAAATTTTCTGTTTTTTGGCTGATCTAAAACGTTAATCTTTGATCAGGTTATTTAAAGTCAACTTTATTCTTGTCTACATCTTTCTGATTGGCATTTTCTCATCAGCTAATGTGGCATATAAATGAGCGTTTTGATATTCAGCAAGCAACAAAGGTGGATACATTTTTTAAGCCATGCTGGTAAAGTAAATTTACAGCAATTCTTATATCTTAAGTTTCTTCACTAGATTCTAGTAATTTAGCGTAAATCTAGCGTATTTCTAGAGTAATTTAAACATTAGATGTATCAAGATAATTAAATTGACTAAAATTCATGGAGTTTTCAGGTTAGGTAGGAATAATCTTAACTAGATCTTAGATCTAACTCAAGATACTATTACTAGCTGGATGATTTATGGACTTTCCGCGCGAAGTTACTCTTACTGTTACAACAAGATTTTAGGTGAGGAAGGACCTGGAGGGGCGTAGCTTACACATTAGGCTGGTAATTGCTCTAATTTTATATAATAGAGATGTTGCTTCAAAACAGAAGATGATTACGTCCTAGGCAGAGGATCTCGGCAATTCTTGTTTTTTTAACTCTCAACTTCTTTGCTGTTCTGGACACTTTTTGTTTCCCATGTTGCACTTTTAATCATCCTCCATGTATTTGTAAATAGCTTAGTGGCAGGGATATATATCTATTTCTTATGTTGAAGCATTGGGTCCTGTTATAGATTTATCTGACTATGTTCCAATAATGCGAATTCAAAATCACTATAATAGAACTCATTTTTTTTTCAAAATGTTAATCTGCTTGGCACATAATCATTAATTGAATAATTGAACGCTTAAACGCATGTGGTAGTTTAGTCTCTAAACATCAGAATTGTAATTCCATTTTGTATGCACTATTTGTAAAACAGCTCAGCTCTTTAAGGGTTAAACAATTGTTTAAAAGATTGGATAAATATTGGATGTAAAATTGCTATCTGAAAATGTCCATTATAGATTAGCTAATTCATATTAACTATATTATAGATTAGCTAATTCATATTAACTATATTATAGATTAGCTAATTCATATTAACTATATTATAGATTAGCTAATTCATATTAACTATCGCATTTGGGAAAAGAGGTGGTGTGAACATTATATCTTCTACATTTAATGATCTGTTCTGTAAAAAAACATTTTAAACAAATTTCCAATAAGCATCAATAAATAGTCTTAGTCTTTCAAAGTTGGTTGCCAAAATGGTTTTCATGCACTATCACCTTAGACCCTTCACCTATACTTTTGGAGCCTTGGGGCCCGGACAAGATTTTTAAGACACCAATTCATAAAATAATATTCATTATTTAAAATTGCAAAGCAACAATTATTTTATCAGTATCAATGTAGAAAAACTCTTATCTGCCCTTAATTTCCAGACTTTGATGATAACAATAGACCTAGTCGTGCGGTTCGCGCGCTGGACTGTCGTTCGGATTTATCGACGGTCAAGGGTTCAAACCCTGCCCGCTCCCATCCCCCGTCGTCCTGCGGGAGGTTTGGACTAGGAAGTAAACTATCTTCAACTCTGAAGGAACATCCGAAACATGTAAAAACAAAACTATTGGAAGCAACTATTGTTGTCCATTTGTAAAAAATGATAAGACATTGTAGACTGGCTTATGTTTTAATATCACAAGTTTAAATACTGATGTCCACTTGATAGTTTATTTGAGTAGCCATAATAAATGCTTATTCTTTCTAGTCTGAAGACATTCTTGTAATAATTTCTATTGCAGTATATTTGCATGTGACCATTTTCTTTCATGACCACACATCACAATCTTTAGCTGAGTCAAGATTATTATTTTAATGTCTGTTAAATTAAGATAACACATAGAAATTCCAGAAGCACTTAAAATCAGAGAAAAAAAACTCACATTTACATTACAGTTTTAAGACTTGTTGTTTCCAAGGCTGTGGTGGTGGTGTTTTTTTAGTTTGCATATATGTAAATAAATAAATATATATATATCATGACACTAATAGCTGGCTGAACAAAGTGAAAAAATGCTCTGGCCTCTCTCTTGATATCCACCTAGGAACAGTTGCAAACTACTAAGCGCGAAGGGATTTCACAGCACTCTTAGAGGCAAGCCAAGAGACTGGTGGGACTTGATGTGTATCACGTGGAACATATTGGTTTTGTCCACCAACCCACGCTATAGTTTTCCTAGACAGCCATCATAGTAAATGTGTTTCACTTGAGGAATTTAAAGCATAAAAAAATACACACTAAACACTTTCACATTAAATGTGTATTACTTTTATTTATCCTGTTATCCTAATGCTGATCTTTGGACATTTTTTTTCATTTCATTATATTTGTGCAATCGGCCTTGAACTTTCTTGGCTCTTTTTAGTGCGTTTTTGTTTTGTTTTTTCAACATTGTTCTGTACATTTAAAGAAGATGAAATGTAGTTCTTGATAAATAAATGTTGAAACTTTGACTTTACAGGTTTTTAATTCAATCAAATGTCAACTTAACTGTGTTTTTTTTTTTTTTTTTTAACACAAATCGGCTACGCTTAATGGTTAGAACGCTGAACATTGTATACGTTTAGAGCTACTGCCACAATGGGCATAAATGTCAGTCACTATGGTCTTAATATTCAATCGTGTAAATTGTATAGTGTCTTATTTCATGCTGACTTGTGCATTCATGGCATAGCATGTGCATCATTTGAAGGTTCCAATACTTCGTTTAGTTTCTATAAAAGCACAACTCGGCGTTTAATTCTGAATTAAATATTGCTAAAAATCCATTGAGAATCGAGCCTGCATGGTTTCTATAGTCTTTTTGGGGGGGGGGGACTTATCCTAGAATTGAATATATTACACGCGAAAATACTACTGACTGCTGATTATCACGAAATCTCTGAATCAGCTGAACGAATTTTGTTTACGGGTTTGTCTTACCACTTAGGCACTCACTTAGAGACGGATTTGGTAGATTCACAATATAAGCACGGAAATTCATGAAAAAATAACGCGAGCCCTATATTAGGCTACTATTTGAATTAAATTATTCGGTGTTTTAACAAAATGGCCGCAGCCTATAGATAAAGCCTTAAATACAAATGTTTAAATGCATAAAATATACTGCCTTCCTCTATAAGAACAATCTGATAATTTCTCCTCCACTCCCTTTTTTCCCAATAAGAAATAGCTGCATGAGTGTGTGTTTGGGTGTACAAAGTGATAAAGACAAATTTAAATGTCTTAAATTTATGTATGACTTTTTGCGGGTAAGGTATTGTAGAACTTGTCAGGTGGGTTTTGTCGCTTGGGTAGGGTATGATATTATGGTCCCGTATCCCCAGCCTGCACAGAGTAACACAAGAACCTAAAGGTAATAGCATGTAAAATGCAAACATTGAATAACAGTTATTCAACTGTACATTTAGCAATAAGAAATGTAGGCCTATATGTAAATAAGAAATTAATGTATTATGACTTTTTGCGGGTAAGGTATTGTAGAACTCATGCAAAAGTCTATGTGGATGAGCGTTGTGACCAAACATAACCATCGAGTCTCTTAAATATTTCTATAGATAGAATTCTGCCCAAGGCAAAAGACGGATGGATAACGACGGTCAACAGATCTTGTGTGGGGTCCAACAGACTTTAGAGATAGGTGAGAATTGAGAAGCAGAAACACGCCTGCTGAAAGGGAACATCACTGACAAGTACCCCGCTTCTAAGAATCCAAAGCTCATTAGTTATCGCATTGGATAATTTCACTTTTGTTACATTAACCCTCAGCTTCCTCTGATATTCAAAATAGCTATGTAGAATGAAACAATGCATTGGTCAGCTAAAAAATTAAATCCCAAAACGCTTCAATGTACTGTGGGTAATCCTATATTTGGTCCCTACAAAGTAAATAAATACATTTTAATGCAGTACTGTCATTTTAGTCTTCTAATGATTCACTAAACCAAGCTGTTGTGAACTCAACCGTAGGATCTGGCCATTTGTCAGCTTCTGAAATAGTATTGCAATATGTGAACATGTACATTACTGTTACGATTCTCTTTCCTAACCATGCCTTCTGTAACCACTGCTCAACACAACACATCCAACTCAAGAACTTGACTAGAGTTCCAAAATAATATGGCACTTTAATGAATAAATAAATACGATACAATTGGCAAAACTATAAACCAGGGGTTCTAAACCTATGGGTCGCGACACCCTTTGGGGGTCGATTGACGATTTGCCAGGGGTCGCCTAAGACCATCGAAAATATGGTTTGTTATTGTCTATTCTTCTATTGCTGTGCGTGTGGGTGGGGGTCGCTGCAGGGTGGGGAATAGTAAAAAAAAAGGGGGTCGCCGAGTTTAAAAGGTTGAGAACCGCTGTATAAACTGTACATCTACGTACTGCACTAGTAAACTAAAACTACTGTTTCAATCTCATCCAGAACTCGTACTGCTTCACTCGAGGACTCAATCCACCACGACTGTCTTCATGGCCGACTAACAGTCCCGGTCTCTGAGCTGAACTGAACAGCCTTACACACAATGACTCTTGTCCACGAATGCTTTCGATCAAATGACCATAACACATGTCATATTTGTGTGTACTAGTAGCACTGTCCCTTGTCGATTGAAAGCCTGTGTCCTTTGTCTGAGTCACGTGTGTGACCGTGTGTCAGTAGGTCGCACACACAATACAGTTACAACATTACCATCACTTTCTTTACTCTTAAAGGTGTAGCATTTAATATATATTTGTATTTAGTGCCATTTTTGAACTGCTCTCCTCGCCCCAAGCCTAATTAAAAGAAAGTAAAGTTCACTTTTCAAGGCTTACGATCTAAGGGGCAGACGATGTAAAGGTCTATCTGTTTCTGTGGCCCACGGTTAACAAGGGTGTCATGTGGCCAGCACAACGACAAACCGCCTTTGCGTTTCTCCAAATAATGTCAGGTACCCATTAGAGCTGGGTGGATTCTGAGGCACCCTAATGATTTCAAACATTTAAAAAATCCCAGGATTCGAACCCGGGACTCTTCGGTTCGGAAACCAAGCGCTTTACCGCTCAGCTTACAATAATTGATAATTGCAGGCTGTTGACTTTGTTCCCCAATTCCACCCCCTTTTTTTTTTTCACTTTGCGCGCCGTGAATAAAAGATTTTAAGTGTGCCTGAACCCAAATAGAGACAAACTGTATTTAATGCTCAGTACAATAAACCCAGAGTCCTCCAATCTTCACCAGAGACAAATGTTTTTGAAGCACATCTGTTCATATAGTTTATTTTCCTACTCAGTAGATTGTCGACTGTGACCTCAAGCTCCGTTTCCAATGACGAATTGGGAAGCGTGGTCGAGAGGCTAAGTGCGCTTGAACGTGTGCCTGAACCCAAATAGAGACAAACTGTATTTAATGCTCAGTACAATAAAACCCAAAGTCCTCCAATCTTCACCAGAGACAAATGTTTTTGAAGCACATCTGTTCATATAGTTTATTTTCCTACTCAGTAGATTGTCGACTGTGACCTCAAGCTCCGTTTCCAATGACGAATTGGGAAGCGTGGTCGAGAGGCTAAGTGCGCTTGAACTTGGCTTGTCTTGGCTACCTAGAAGGGGGCTCGAGGTTCGACACCCGACAGAGTTGTGTTTACTGAGCGCCCAAAGGCAGCACGGAAAACCAATTCCTAGATACCCCCTCCCCCCCCCCCACTGGTCCACAGATGAGATTGGACCAAAAGCGCTCTGAGCACGATATAAGCATGATAGTAGCGCTATATAAAAGCTATAATAATAATTAATAAAAAAAAAAAAAAAACATTGTAAGAGTCAATGTTCCCGAACATCACCGAGTCATCGTTAAATGTGGGTGAAGATTGTGCTATGGACCATTATGAAATTTATTATAATCAAGTGAATGATGTGCAAAGTAAGAGTTTGAACATTTCAATGTGGTAACAGAAAAAGTAAAATATTTACCGTTGACCCATAACATTATGTATGTATCTAAACAAGTTAATAACTACCGTTATATGACACTATCATTACCCACCGGCTACGCCCGTTGATTTGGTCCCAGGCTATAAGCCTACTGTTTATTTTCCCATTGACCCCCCCCCCCCTTTTTTTTTTTCTTATGTAGGTCTATAACTTGGACAGACCCGTTAATTCAAGTATCATCCCCCCCCCCCCAAAAAAAAAAAAACAAAAAAAAAACAGCTCTGCGTTAATCGTTAACAAATAGTCTTACTTACACAATAGTTGGTTTTTATGTTTATTTTATCCGAAACACTCTTAAACCCCTCAATAAAACGGCCCGCATTACTCTCCCCACCCCCACCCCCAAACACAATTTTCTAATTTGCCTTTTTCACTCTACAAACGTAGGGACCGCAATCCCATATGCACAAAACAAACACTTGTTAGGCTCAATCAGTTTTACATTTCTATTTTCTAATCATCCAATGAAACGGCTGCTGTCTTCGCATTCCAAAAGCTCATAGCTATTCATGATACCCGTGCTACGCTCCTGTTGAAATAGTTATTTTATATAGGCCTGTTACGTTACAGACATTACTTTAAAAAAAAAAAATTACGTCCTACACGCATTTCATGTGTCAATCTAGCCATGCATGTTAATCAATGAAAGTCAAGATAGATATGCTAGGACAAATTTGTACAAATGCTCCTTCTTCCCTAGCGCTATTAGAGCATGGAATGGGTTGCCTGAGCTAGCCAGGAAAACCAGTGACTTGGCAGAATTTAGGTCATTGGTTAATATGCATGACTAAATGTATGACGCATAGGACGTAATCATCTTTTTTTTTTTTTTTTTTTTTTTTTTGTTTGAAATAACGTCTGTATTATATAAGATAAAAAGATAGAAGATAGAAGATTGGATGGCTGCCTGGTCGTGCGGTTTGCGCGCTGGACTGTCGTTCGGATTTATCGACGGTCGAGGGTTCAAACCCTGCCCGCTCCCATCCCCCGTCGTCCTGCGGGAGGTTTGGACTAGGAAGTAAACTATCTTCAACTCTGAAGGAACATCCGAAATATGTAAAACATTTTACAGATAAGATAATTAAGTTAGTAACTCTTCACTTATTTATTTTTAGTTTGTCAGTTATTTAGATCTAAATCTAGAGAGGCGCCTTATTTAGAATGACCCATTTTTACGAACCGTATAATAATAATAATAAGGCTTGTCTTCGAGTCCGAAGATTAATGAGGAATGCAGTATTTCTCGTGGCTAAGCAGCTCCAGCTGTGACCTACATATTTTGCCACACCCTGGCCACACCCAGCGCAGGCATAGGCCTAACCATTGTCCGCGGTGGTCGATTAAGATTTTCTTTTCACCGTCTAAGTCTATCCTCGGCAGCGGATTTTCTTTTGGCCTCAAATGTGTATCCCACAGCCTTTGTGAGTGACCTCCAGCTGTCTCGTTCTGAGGCCGCATGCAACCAGGTGCTCTCTTCTATGTCAGCCATAGGGAAGTTGGCGCTTAAGCTGGTCTTTAAAGCGTTTCCGTGGGGCACATCTGTTAATTCGACCACCTTTTAGCTAACCATCGTAAAAAAAAAAACGCAAGGTAAAAATATAAAGTACTATGGACATATTACAATAAGGTCTTCGGGGCTCGCAAAGACTTTCCTTCAGAAAAAAAGAAAAGGCAGACAGAGAATGCGATGGGAAGACAACATAAAAGAATGGACGGGTCTGCCATTGAAAGAGGTTCTAGACTAGATCTATCTAAGGCAAAAGATAGAGAGGAATGGAGAAAGACGGTCGACAAATCCTGCATGTTTCCCCAACGGCCCAACAGACTAAGCGATAGGTGGTGGTAAAAATAAACCTAAATCTATTTGACCCTGACCCTTAAAAAACGGAAATTTCCTTTTCATAAATACTGGTTAGATTGTCCCGCCCTCGCCAGTGTAGATCTAGACTCTAGATTCTAGATGATAGAGTAGAGGCTAATAGATCTATAGTAATAGAGGTATATAAAATACATAGACCTAATATAGGCTACTAATATACTATAGTCTATGAGTGTAATTTCACCATATTTAAAAAAACAAAACAACGTCTGTAGATTATCAGTAGAACTGAAGATTGTTTTTTATGTTTCACACAGAAGTGAGAAGACTGAGAAGTGACAGATCTAGACAATCTAGTCATTCTAGTCATAGTCATAATAGACATAGCCCCAATAGGTTGTGATAGGCTCCTATATTTAACTTAAATTTTAAGTATAAAATAGAGTATCGATCTAGTCACATTATATTTATATAATTTATAATACTTTTATAATAGTGCTCTGGCTCTAGACTTAAAACGTAGCCTATAGTCTTATACTCTTATAGTTATAGGAATATAATATAGGCTACTTATAATATATATAATATTATAGTTATATACATGATCTAATAAGTAATAAAGACTCTGTGAGTTACTCTAGAATCTAGATCTAGATTACAGATATATTATCACTCGGAAATATTAATATGACTAGTCTCTCTCTATATATATATTATATAGCCTATAAAATATATATTACTTCACGTAGAATGAACTTTTTACTTTAAGTCTGTGATAGTGTCTATTATAGCATCTCTTACAATCATTCGCACAATCACTGCATTATTGACGGTTCATTGACCTCGAAAATATTTTGTATTAATTATTAATACCATGGCATTGTATAGTCTTCTTATCTTATCTTACATAATACAGACGTTACTTCAAAAAAAGAAGATGATCACGTCCTATCTGTTACTCAAGAAAACAAGAAACTGGAACACACACAAAATAGAGCAGTGAGATTCATAACAAACGAATATTCACATTTGACTAGAGTAACACCTTTAGTAAAATCACTATATTTAGAAAGCCTTCATGGAAGTTCAGGACAGAAGACTCAAAAGTAAAGTAGCAATTATACATAAAATACTGAGCCATAATCTTCAAATACAAAAACAAAATTTAATAAAATACTCAGAAAGACACAAAGATAAAGGCACATTCCTCATCGCATATGCTAAAACAAATGATTATAGTTATCCAACATCAACATTGCTATAAAGTAATATGTATAATATAGACTGTAATCTAGTTTAATGGGAAAATCTAATACTAAAACTAATAGTTAGGCCTATCATTATCTTATCTTATAAAACACAGACGTTACTCAAAAAAATAAGATGATTTCGCCCTACTCGTGTTGCTAGGTCAATCTTCATGCATGTTAATTAATGATGTAAACTTTGCCAAATCATTGTATTTTCTGACTGACTCAGGCAACCCATTTCATGCTCTGATAGCACTAGAGAAGAAGGAGTATTTGTCCTAGCCAATGTATTGTGGACAGTTGATGACCTAAATTGTAGCACCAAACTGCTGGTAGACAACTAAACCGGCTGTAAGCATATTACATTTTAACTTGTAAAACTTGAATAACTTCTTTACAAAGAATACTATATATAACTTTTATTACAATTTTATTACAATATAGACAAATTTAACTTTAGATAAAATGAGATAAATTTAGTTGACTTTAGTAATAATATAAAATGGTATTACGCTCTAAATCTAACTCTCTACAAAAATATGTCTTTTCACTTCTTTGGCATTCTGGAGTCGTCTGGCCTACTCAAAACAACTTATGATAATACTGCTTATCTTGCATCATTCACACTGCATAGACACCAACCAATCGCTAACTAGCTGATCTGCTCACATGACTATAGAAACACACCCATAATCTCCATGACAATATGGAACAAGGAATGTGCCTTTATCTTTGTGTCCTTCTATTTTATTAGGTTTTGTATTTATAATTGCTACTTATTTACTTTTAATTTTAACTCATTAATAATGAATGGTCTCTAAATTTAATGATTTTACTAAAGGTGTTACTGTAATCAAATGTGTATATTATTATTGTTATGAATCTCTCATTATAAGCTATAAGATTCCCCCTTTTTTTTTTTTAAACATATAGCTAGACAAAGATTTATATTGTTTCCAAATTGAACTATAACCTTCTATTGAAATGTATAGATTTAATAATCTATAATATAGTCTCTGACTTTTTTTTTTTTTTTTTTTTTGAGAAGGTTGGGTTTGTATGTCTTAATAATAGACCAGTCTTCTTTTATTGATTTTTTTTTCTAAGCATTTCTGCAATTAGTAAAAATATGTAAATGCTTCACTGGTATGTTAACCAAGCTGAGCTGTTTGAATTGTTAAATTGATTGCTACTCTGTCATTTTTCTGCATTTTTCACTAAAGAAAATCATAATGCAGTTTAATCTGCTCATATATCTTTATACTTTAACATTACTATTCAGTTTCCAAAGCACATGTGTGCATCTAATTGTCATTATAACAATTTCAAACTTTCACCCAGCAAGAACAAAACCTAAGTGACTTCCAGTTCTGCTAGTGATCTAGTAACAGAGTTGAATTAACTCTTTCAGTGCGGCGTTACTCTCAGCAAGTAAATCCCGGAAAGCTTCATTTTTTTCTATCAAAATAATTCGCACTGAAAGAGTTAAAGGCTAAACTATTTTACTAGGATCCAATATCTTCTAAAATAGTGTCTATAAACTGCCACCTATATTAGCCTGATTGTTGTTCCCCAAGCTTCAGGGTTTACTCAATTTCCACTAGAATTTCTGAATTTCTAAGTTTATTATCATTATTGTTTATTCAGAACCTTTTATGTCTACAGTTTTCTACCTGTTTGGAAATTATATACTTATTTATAAAATGTGTAAGAAAAATCTAACAGAATGGCATCTGCATATGTTCAATATCATAAAATCTTTTTTTTTTGTTCGGTGTTGAAAATGAAACAATTTACGGTACTAAGAAATGGAAATATCTTTTCCTTCATGTATTTTATAGATTTAAATGAAAGCATGTATAAAATAATTAATGAATAGCATTATTCATGTTGACTATTTCTCCAGACTTTATTACAAGATGGATATACCTACACCAGGTAGTGGTGAGTCTGTTCCCTGTTGTTTAGTTGAATTTTATGTAATGACCCCAGGTGGATCCTATGAAATTCATCAGGTAATCAATTTGTATTCATGTGTGCTTTTCCTCAAAAAAACACATTATTCTTAGTTTTCAACATTTATCTGTTGCCGAAAATAATGAATATCAAAATGGGCAAAAATTCAAAACCATTTATATTTTAATAATTCATTGAATATAAATAACTTCTTGAATTATCATTTGCTTCATCCACGAAAATGTTTTTTTACTCAACCATGAAACTTAACAATCACAAATACATTTAATACCTAATAATGACTACCAGTACTTAATAATGTTTAATCCTAACTTTAGATTTAACATTAAATAAGTTATTTACCATAACTTTATGGTAGGTTTGTAGGTACGATGGCTGAGTGATAAAGTGCTTGGCTTCCAAACCTGGGTTCCCATGTTTGAATTCAGCTGAAATATGGGATTTCTATTTTTGTTATCTTTAGAGCCCCTTTGAGTCCACCCAGCTTTAATGGGTACCTGACTTTAGTTGGTGATAAGTAAAGGCAGATGTTTGTTGTGCTGGCCACATGACACCCTCATTAACTGTGAACCACAGATGCAGATGACCTTTACATCATCTGTATATGGTAGGTTTACCTATAGATATTAAATTTAACCATCCTGCAGCTACAATGTTATGATTCATTAGTGCTTAAAACAAAGTGTATTAAAAGCTCTTGCTAAAAGTTCTATTAATTCTCATTTAAATCCTATTAATTTAACTTTCATGAAAGATGTAAATAATTCCTCCAATTATGAGAATGATGGTTCCTCTGTATGTCACTAGGACTTCCTATGAAGAGAGTAGTTCTTTCTTGCTAGTTCCCTGTTTATTTTACCTTGAAATTAACAGAAGTTGGGTAAACATAAACTTACTTTGTATATTACTTTACTTTTATAATGTAATAAAAAATATATCTTGTTTCTCTCACTAGGCTGATTGTTTAACCAATATGTTGATTAGGGGACTGAAAGATGACTTTAGGGAATCAGTAGGTATTGTTTAATATATTACAGATTAAATTTAATAACTCAGTTTTTTTCTTTATATTTTATGGTGCATTTGTAATTTTTTTTTAAAATAATATATTATATTAAACTGTCTTTCAAACAACATCTTTGGCAGTCTTTTACAATGCTTACATCTGCAGTATGAAGATACTGACAATGTGTTTTAAGAATGTAGGAGTGATGTGTTTTAAGAATGTAGAAGTGATGTGTTTTAAGAATGTAGGAGTGATGTGTTTTAAGAATGTAGGAGTGATGTGTTTTAAGAATGTAGGAGTGATGTGTTTTAAGAATGTAGGAGTGATGTGTTTTAAGAATGTAGGAGTGATGTGTTTTAAGAATGTAGGAGTGATGTGTTTTAAGAATGTAGGAGTGATGTGTTTTAAGAATGTAGGAGTGATGTGTTTTAAGAATGTAGGAGTGATGTGTTTTAAGAATGTAGGAGTGATGTGTTTTAAGAATGTAGGAGTGATGTGTTTTAAGAATGTAGGAGTGATGTGTTTTAAGAATGTAGGAGTGATGTGTTTTAAGAATGTAGGAGTGATGTGTTTTAAGAATGTAGGAGTGATGTGTTTTAAGAATGTAGGAGTGATGTGTTTTAAGAATGTAGGAGTGATGTGTTTTAAGAATGTAGGAGTGATGTGTTTTAAGAATGTAGGAGTGATGTGTTTTAAGAATATAGGAGTGATGTGTTTTAAGAATGTAGGAGTGATGTGTTTTAAGAATGTAGGAGTGATGTGTTTTAAGAATGTAGGAGTGATGTGTTTTAAGAATGTAGGAGTGATGTGTTTTAAGAATGTAGGAGTGATGTGTTTTAAGAATGTAGGAGTGATGTGTTTTAAGAATGTAGGAGTGATGTGTTTTAAGAATGCATTTGTGAGTGACCAGCACTCTTACTAAGCCCTTTGACTTTTTCAATTACAGTATAGTTTTGTTTTTTTTTACAAATCACTCGAAATATTAATTTTCTAATTGGAAAGCAGTGCAATCACAGGACTCACTGAAATAAAGCCTATAAAGAAGCGATATGTCATAGATCATCATCTTTAACATCATGTTGCTATATAACATGTACATGATTAAAATGAAAATGATAGCTTTTTTCACACTTTCATCTTTCTGTAGATGATACATTTTTTAAAATGTATTATTTAATGTTTGATTAAGTAACATATATTAAAGTTTGTAGTTTTTATATGTGCTATTAAGTTGATCTTTTTTTTTTTCTGTCTGCATTTTTAGTTTAAAATACCAGTTGCTAATCAAATTTGGAAACATGATGGGAGAGAACTAAATGACTCAAGAACATTGAAATTCTACGGAATTGAGGCCCTTGACAAGGATAAGGAAAAGATATATGTAACACGCTCAAATTAAAAGCCATTACAGAGGCCTCGCAAGGGTTGTTGTTGCCTGGTGCAACTAGCCGCTAGTGTCACTGATCTTCCTCCCAATACTATCATTGATTTGTTCTTTTTTTTGTTGAGCTTCAACACATTCTTTGATTGAAACAAATTAAACTGCTTGTAATGTCCAAGTGCTTTTCTGATTATACTGCATGTAATCTCCTAAATGCTTTTTTGATTGCTTAGTCTTACTAGGGTTACATTTCAAACTTCCAATCCAGATGGTCCATGCTAGATTTAACATTGGCTCATGAGATACACTGCCTGGTTTGGTGGGTCAGTCAAAGCAGTTTCTGGGTGTTGCTGATGTACATGTTACATTGATGAGAGATGGATGCCAAGTGAGGACCAAAATTGAATCAAGCTACCCTCTATAGAGAATAGATACAACAGGCTGGTCATTAGAGGTGGCACCTCACTAAGGCAACCCATAAAGCAAAAACTGCTGAAGACCAAAAAATAACAGAAAATCTTGTCAATCCATTCAGGCTCCAGTATGCAGCTGAACATTTTGAGGCTCAGGCCTCACCATGGTTAGGGTTCTATTTTTTAAATGGCATTGTTTATGCCATTTTATCAATAGTTATTATAAATCTATAAACAGACTTAGAATCATTAAAAAAAAATTTTCGGTGATTTTTTTTTTTTAGAACAGCTCTCTTTATAGTACTCTTTAGTGTTTCACTTTCTGTAGAAATAAAGTTGAATGGCCTCTAGCTTGGCGACTTCTTTATCATTCGTTAATGTTTCATTATGAAGTTACACTTGGATGTCGTTGATTTCTTCCAGTCATATTTACCCTAAAGAAAAGCCTAGGAAGGTAAAATCAATAATACACAAGTACAATAATACTTGTGAATGCACCACTGCAGTTTACTTTCTTCGAATGATTGGATAGAGCTTCAACAGTTCTTTTATGGGCCCAACAGCAGCATGATAACACATTGAATAAGTTATTATAAAAAGTAAAAGTAAAGTTCCCCTTTCAGACCTTGTGGTCTATAGGGCAGATGATGTAAAGGTCATCTGTTTCTGTGGCCTACAGTTAACAAGGGTGTCATGTGGCCAGCACAACGACCAACCGCTTTTACTTTTCCCTAACTAATGTCAGGTACCCATTAGAGCTGGGTGGACTCAGAGGCGCCCGAAATGCCGAAATTAAAAATCCTGGTCTTTACCAGGATTCGAACCCCGGTTCTGAAGCCAAGCGCTTTACCGCTCAGCCACCACGCCTCTAAATAAGTTATTGTAATCCTTTATAATGACAGAACAATATATTTTATTAAATATCCCATTTTTGGGTAGAATAGGCAAACCAAGAACAAAGTTAATGCAAAAAGATTTTACTGAAAATGAAGATTTATCTATAAAGCAGCTACGTAGTTGAAAGTACTGCCTAACATTTTGCATATAACAGGCCTATAGGGTATGGTGTATACAATTTTTTGACATTTTTTTTTTGGATTTCATTGAAAGTTATTTGTAACAAAAAATAATTAATCAACATAAGAACAATTTGTGGTGTATGCTGCTTTTTTTTTGCCCCATTTTTTGTCATTCCCTAATGAATGTAGTGTGGCACTGTCCACACCACCCTAGCAGGCTACTGATCTTTTATATTAATTCTTTTACACCACCTTAATCTAAGCTTCCCTACTTTTCTTTCATAGGCATAAACGATTTCAAATTTGTTGTTGGTCTGTCAGAAGCAAAGTGGGAATTTTTAAATATTCAAAAGTTTTTTTTCAATGATAATTTCACTCATTCTCTGTGATTTGTATTGGATAATTTGTACAATTTTTTATCAATTTATACTGTATATTATATCAGTCTCTATTTTTTTCAGTTAATACTCATTATCATTACACTTTTAATTATCTATTACTTAATAAACGTTTTGTTTTACATCATTTCTTGAACCATTACTTACAACCCAAACTTAATTATAGCTCTTAGGTTAACATATCAATATTCTGGATCCTCCTGACCATGATAAATTTCTTGAGTGCAAGCATGGCAAGTGACTTCTCACATTCAATAATAGAATATGCATCCTCTGTTTGGGACCCCTCAAGAAAACATTAAGAAACTGGAACAGACACAAACTAGAGCAGTGAAATTCATAACAAACAAATATTCACATTTGATTAGAGTAACACCTATAGTAAAATCACTAAATTTAGAAAGCCTTCAGGACAGAAGAGTCAAAAGTAAAGTGGCAATTATACATAAAACACTAAACCATAATCTTCAAATACAAAAACAAAATTTAATAAAATACCCAGAAAGACACAAAGATAAAGGCACATTCATCCCATATGCTAGGACAAATTTGTACAAATACTCCTTCCCTAGTGCTATTAGAGCATGGAATAGGTTGCCTGAGCTAGCCAGGAAAACCAGTGACTTGGCAGACTTTTTGGTTAATATGCATGACTGAATGCATGATACGTAGGACGTATTCATCTTTTTTTTTGAAGTAACGTCTGTATTAGATAAGATTCCTACTTGTGATAGAATTAAGGCAATTAAGCTAAAGACTGAAGAATTGATCCTGAAGAAATAAGCAAAACAAATTCAATAAATGCAAACATCTTCCTACTGAAAGAGGTGGCAGATTTGATGGAAAAGTATTTATTGTCTCTTCTATAGGAATGTTTCAATGAACTGCTTTTGTTTGTTCCCACATGAATGCAATGAGGGTTCAAGAACAATTTTCTGTAGAGAGGGTGATATTAAAATAGAAAAAAAAATGTTTGTCTTATTATGTGAAAAAAAAATTCTACATACTGAAATTTATACAATTTTGTTTGACTTGAGATGTGCATTATAAATGAAATATAGAACAAAAGAGGTCTGTGACAATATTTAAAAATGATTTTTAAAATGTAGGCCACTAACATTCCTTCCAACATAAATATTGCCAAATGTTACTGCTAGATCTTCTGATTGTAGTTTAGATTGAATGTAAAATATTGTTTATCATTTCATGGATGTAGATACTGATACATTTGGTTATTTTCATTGCTGAGTAAATGTATAATATTATGAGAAATTTTTTTTTTATTCTTTAATTTATAAAAAGAGTTGTATCAGGTGTCTAGTCATTTCATAGTCTGCTATTTAATCACTGGTCATTTCACCTCCAATTAAATATTTTTTCTAAGTCATTATGTTCAGACTCATTTCATCTAATAGGCCTACCAGTATATAAATATTAATATTTTTGACATGTTCTTATAGTTTCCCCCTCTCCGTCTTTATTCTAATTCTAAATTTTAGCACAAACAGGAGATTTATTTAAAAAAAAAAAAATAGAACTACCAAAACTAGTCAGAAAAAAAATAAAAATGGAAGGGTTAAAGGGTTTGAAAGTTTGTTGCAAGATAATTACGTACGTAGCTTTGAGTAGAAATCTAACTATTCCTCGTCCCATATGCTAGGACAAATTTGTACAAATACTCCTTCTTCCCTAGTGCTATTAGAGCATGGAATGGGTTGCCTGAGATAGCCAGGAAAACCAGTGACTTGGCAGAATTTAAGTCATTGGTTAATATGCATGACTAAATGCATGATGCGTAGGACGTAATCATCTTCTTTTTTGAAGTAACGTCTGTATTATATAAGATAAGAAATGCTAGATATATTGTAAAGCTGGGTGTTTTTTCAGTTATCTTGGTTCTATTTAATGTAAGGGATGTCAATATTATACCACATCAAAGTTTATTCCTCACGCTAAGATGGGGGTGAGTGTGTAGGATATATCCTATTTATTGGCCTCATTCAGTCTTAGAACGACTATGGTTCATCTCGAACACTTTTTCGTATGGATGTGGAGCACTATTTTGGAGAGACACTCCCGTCCACCGGTGGCTTTCGCTTTGGTGGTAGAGGAGACTGCCATTTTTCGTATGGCACGCTTTTCTCGCTGTCCATATCTTTCTTGGTCACTGTCTCTCCCCAGCTAGTTCGGTCTACGGCTATGTCTTCCCATTGGTCAGTATCAATGTTCACTGATTTTAAATCCTGTTTTATCACATCCACGTAACGGTGATGGGGGCGACCAGTTTTCCTTGAGCCAGACGCGAGTTGCCCGGACAGAATGATTTATCCTACTGAGGACATTAACATCATTAAAGGCCAAGGTTTATGGGAAGTAGGCCTAATAGATTATGCCGCTGATAAATTAACTTGTCTCCTGATGGTCGGATCATCTTTCCCATTTTTACTATAGAAGTGAAACATTTATATTTTCAACAACATTGAATTTTTTAATCTTTATTAAATGTTACACTTGTTATGTCAGTACAAAATAGTACTTGAAATATTACTGATTAATAAAATGGACAATTATTATTTGTTGGATAAAAAGGTCAGACGATTTGAAACCCAGAGATGCAGATGTGGCGGTGTCCCATCTTGTTGAAAAATTAAGTCATTTTAATCTATCTGTGAACTGAACAACCAACTTTGGAGCATTTCTACATAGGCTTGTCCTGTTAGCGCAACTTTCAACATTTTTTCCTCTATGGAAGAAAAACAATAAATAGCTAGATTTTTGGTGCATCCTGTGGACAGTATGACGTAGGTGTTAATTAAAAGCTGGGTTTTTTTTTTAAGGTTAAATGGTAGTTTTTGTGCGCTTTTTAATAGGTCTACAGCAGAATCAAATTTTCTATGTTCTCCATTTATATTTATAGCTCTTTTTTTTTGTTTAGATTACATTAATGAAGCTTAATTAAGCGTCCTTGGCTTTGTTTAGTTATTCGTTAAAACCCCCAATAATATACAGCTTCTACTAAGATCTTGGTTATAGGCCTACCCTTCTAGTTAAAAATAATTAGCTTGAAAAAAAAAGTTATCCCTTGATCTTTGTAGTGTTTGATTCATGCCATTTTACAAAAAAAAAAACGTTCTAACGATGTGAAGTGATATTGAGATATCAGCAATAATATGTATAATGATTTCTTCTATGGCGAAAAACTACCGGTAACTACAGAATCAAATTATCTAAGCTCTACGTTTGTATATTTTTTTTTTATTATTTTTTTTAAACTTAGTTGGCAGCATTGAAGCTCAATATAGCGTCTATGACATTGTTTAGTTAATCGTGAAATTCCCGATTAGGAAATCCCTTCATAAATGGGTATTTTCCAAAGCTATTAATAGTAAAACGGTAAAATCCTTTTTATAAAAGGAAAAAAGTCTTTATATAGGTTTCAATATATAAATATTGTCTTGAAAATAGTCCTACATTTAGCATTACTAATTTTGTTGACAAATATTTATTACCAGCAAAGTAAGTTTAATGTACTGAGTTTCTAATTACGTATGTCAATTGTAAAATAGATATATATTTCGATTATACGGATTAAATCTGAGCCTGAAGGTATCACTGTAGATACCTCTCTTAAAAAAGCAGAGGATTTATTATGATTTCACTGTTTTAATTATTATAACTTTAATATTGATATATTCAACTTCACTGTAATGAAACAACAAAAACTAGTATACCAATAACATGGCTTTTATTCGACAAAGTTAGACTACAGTAAACAGTGAATGAAACCAGCACATCTCGCATTACACTGATGAAGTACTATATATATACACACACACACATACTAGACATGACATTCTGACAAGCTGGACGCACGCAGAAAATGAACTCAGTTACACTACAATCACCCCGCCTAAAAGTTATAGGAAAATAAACATGTAAATAATAGGAGGCCTTAGTATCCCTACAGAATACTTACAGAGTTACTCTATTGAAAAGCATTGTATAACTATAAACAAACACGTTAAACACTATAAAATTATCAGTCCCTAGTGTCATTTTATGCTTACAAATATTAGGTTAGACCAGTAGAGACAGCAGTCTTGAATAATAATGTAATAAGTAATACAATACAAAAAGTCTAACTAGAAAAGCTATACACTGTAAAATGATCAGTTCTAAGTGTGTCATATTAAGCCTACAGATACTGAGTTAGAACTTTTGATATGGAAAAATAAGTAAATAAATGTTAGACCTTATAATTAGGTCTGCTTGTTCTTGGTCTGAGGTTTTATCTACCAGGACCAATACTGCCGTCGCTTTGAATTGGTGACATCGGCGGCTCTCTAACTGGAGACTCAGCCCCTGCATTTATTTCTTGATGTCCATTCCCCCCCCCCCCTGTTGTACATGTGTGTTAGGATAGGAACAGCCATTGGTTCCATAGTCACAATGTCAGTAGGCACCTGCATGTATGTTATAGGGTTTGTCTCCGGCTCAAGGTCTTCACGTTCCATATGTTGACACACCTCTGATTCTCCCTTTCTGTGAGCGAGGGGCAAATGCCGCAGTGTTCCTTCTCTTTCATTAGGAAGTCTTACAATGGCATACTGTGGGTTGCATGTGATTAAGTCCACAGCTATTGTACCATCGTCATATTTTGATGCACGGACTCCCTTATTTAACAACACTTTTCCTGATTGAGTAAACCATGTCGGGAGTGATTTGCCGAAGGTGGACCTGCGATAGAACTTGAATATTCTCTCGTGCGGTGTCTCGTTTGTAGCGGTACAGAGCAGAGAACGAAGAGAGTGCAGGGCTTGGTTTAACACCTGCTCCCATTTGGAAACCGGGAGTCCTTGAGTTTTTAAGGCCAGGGTTATAGCTTTCCATTATGAATAAATTGTAATGAAACAACAAATACTAGTATATCAATAACATGGCTTTATTCGACAAAATTAGACAACAGTGAATGAAACCAGCACGTCTCGCATAACACTGATGAAGTTAGTACTACACACACACACACTGGACGTGACCTGACACGCTGGACGCACGCAGAAAATCAACTCAGTTACACTATGTTGAATTAGTATGTTGAACCGTTGGGGCACCATACATGATCTGCGACCGTTTTTCTCGATTCATCTGTCATATGCCTTGGATAGAATCTCTATCAAAGACAGGCCCGTCCATTCTGTTGTAAAATGTTTTACATGTTTCGGATGTTCCTTCAGAGTTGAAGATAATTACTTAAAAAAAATTGTAAGCGTTTAAACATATAGATTCCAGTTTGAAAAATCGTGTTTTAACATTGATTTTATCTCATTAGTTATCTATTTGTGTTACAGAACGCAATGAATTGTGAAGCTGGATCCACTATTTCAGGCGAGTCATATCCATGCTGTATAGTGGACTTTAAAGTACACAACGGAGCTGAAACGTCGATGTTTACTGTAAGTGGTCTAATAGATTGACTGTTTAAATATGCAGAGTTATTAGATCCTAGATAGAAAAGAATTATGTTTGTAGGTTTTAAAAACTAATGTAATTAGTGCCTGGAATACTAAAAAGAAATTACATTGATATCAGAAATGCATTTTCCGAAGGCCCCAATGGAATGCCACATTCCCGTTCCCCTTTCTGCATTTATTTTGGTATTGTGTTCTCTAAAAAGAGATAGGCCTATCAATTTGTTTTTATTTAGGCCTATTGTATTGTTTATCTCATCTCTTTTGAATGTAGCGAAATGACAATAGATCTAGTCATTGCTCTCTCGCCCTCTCTCTTTCTTTCTCTCTCTCTCTCTCTCGAAAAAAAAAAGAAAAAGACTAGATCTATCTTGTAAGGCAATTAAGATTGGTTTTGTTTTCTATTAAGACCGCGTCTAGAAGGAAGTGGAATTGACGTAAGACAAGTTTTAAAAATTCACTTGGGGGAAAAGAAATCAGGAAGTCCTATTTTCGTGATTTTTTCTAATTTAATGTTTGATAGAAAGTCTGCGGTTTTCCGTAAATAGCGGTCCCAAGGTTGCGATTCTGTCAAAAACCGTTCGTAGGTGAGCACCTAGGAGGTAAAATGAACCTGTGTACGAAATTTCATGCGGATACGTTCGACAGTTTATGAGATTTTGTGATTAATGAATCAGTCAATTAGTGGTACCGGTATTTTCGTAAATATATTGACTATCAAATATATGTTGTTTTGTTTCTCTATTTAGTGTGATTGTGTCGTGCTGTATACAGTAGAAGGACTGAAGGAAGACAATGCAAAGCTTGTAGGTATTAAATAGCGCTTTCAAGCAATCATTCATACATAATAAAATTGAGTTGAAGAAATTTACAATTGGATTACAGAGATTGTTAAATTAGAAATGTATTTTGATGGCGTAGGCCAACTGATTAAAGCATTTAATTAAGAATAACAAGCAGGTAGGTTATCTTAAAATATAGGCCTATGTATTCGTCCATCGTTGTTCGATGAGGACCACTTTTGTCATCCAGGGAGCTGAGGGCGTTGCAATGGGGTTTTGTGCCTCCTCTTGTGGCTGGTGAGACCTATGTGAGTACGGAATGTTCGGCTGCACACTGGGCAGGTTATTCCAGCTGGAGCTAGTGTCACTGGCATTGCTTTTCTTCTGTGGCGCTTTTCTTCTGCCAGCGTTGTTCTCTTGTCCTTAGTAATTCAGTGCGTCAGTTTTCACAGCGCGACGCCATGATGCTCTGTCATGTGCTTCTGTCTCCCAGGTGACTGGGTCAATGCTGAACGCTTTCAGAGAATCAAGCAATCAATGAATCGATTGATACATAATAAAATTGAGCTAAACAAATTTACAATTGGATTCATAAAGATTGTTAAATTAGAAATGTATTTTTTATGGCGTAGTACAGAGAGACTGTCTACTCATAATGTAAATGAATGTTAATAATTAAATACATTAACCAGGTTAATTTGTTGATTTGTTTTTAGTTTAAAATTCCTCCTGCGGAACAAGTGTGGTATTTAAATGGATGCATCTTGGGAAATAACGAGACTCTACATAAACACTGTGACTTGTCAACGGATGATCCATTACAAATAATTGTCAAAAGAGAGAAAACTGAGTAATTGTCCTGGTTAAAAAATTATTTGTGAATATTGTTGTTGTTTTTTTACATACACATGAAAATAAAAATTAATGTTCTTTTTCAAACTTATTATTTTTGTAAAAGTCTCCTATCTGTTTTATATATGAGCCTTTTGAGAATGATTTCAGCATGGATTACAGATTATCCAACTTTTTATGAATATTTTTATGATTATAGTTTTCAATGAAAATATCTGCTAAACATTGTCTTTCGATTTTTAATATATGCTGTCCTAAAAGTTTCTATTATGATACCCTATAGGTCATGGATTATAAATACTAGATCTATTTGCAATACAAATGAGATCCAACGATATAAGAGTCGACAATTTAAAAATATTAACCTAAGATTCAAATAGTAAGAATTGTTTCATCGACTTTTAAAAAGAACCGTTAATTGGCATCTCACTTAGAAACAATCCACAATTGTGCAAAGATGCAACTTGATCCGAGAATCGGAAGTGGGAGAAAAAACGTGTTCAAACTTTGTACAAGACAGAAAAGATTTGTTTGTTTGTTTACAAAACAAACAGGAATGTTACACTCCACTGCGTTAAGCAAAAGAGAGAGCGTGGGCTATGTCACGCGTATGAGAACACAACCGGGTAACCAGCAGGAATTCAACCGTGACCTCCGTGTCGAAGGCGCCGATTCAACTGTGGAAAAATAAAACCCATTCCAGATAGTCGTGATTTTCAAAAAAAACTTGATGTGGCATCATGCCAATCATGGTAGAAGTTGGTAGAATCTACGATCGGTGACGTGAAGGGTCTAGAAAAATTTTAGTACTGTATTCTGTAAGGGTAGGTCGCTAGTCTTCGTATCTTATATAATACAGACGTTACTTCAAAAAAAGAAGATGATTACGTCCTACGCGTCATGCATTTAGTCATGCATATTAACCAATGACTTAAATTCTGCCAAGTCACTGGTTTTCCTGGCTAGCTCAGGCAACCCATTCCATGCTCTAATAGCACTAGGGAAGAAGGAGTATTTGTACAAATTTGTCCTAGCATATGGGACGAGGAATGTGCCTTTATCTTTGTGTCTTTCAGAGTATTTTATTAAATTTTGTTTTTGTATTTGAAGATTATGGTTCAGTGTTTTATGTATGATTGCTACTTTACTTTTTAGCCTTCTGTCCTGAAGGCTTTCTAAATTTAGTGATTTTACTAAAGGTGTTACTCTAGTCAAATGTGAATATTCGTTTGTTATGAATCTCACTGCTCTATTTTGTGTCTGTTCCAGTTTCTTAATGTTTTCTTGAGTTGAGGGGTCCCAAACGGAGGATGCATATTCTATTATTGGCCTAACCAAGGTTAAATAACATTTTAGTTTTATGTTCTTATTTGATTTATAGAAATTTCTTTTAATAAATCCTAGTCATTATTAATAGCTTGTTAATCACTGTTCACCGTTATTAGCTATTTGTCCATGGGGGTTATTTAGTGTGATTATTCTTTAGTGAATCAGGCCCACTTTCAACTTTATATGTGTGCTGTCCTAAAAGTTTCTATTGTGATACTGTAAGCCTATCTTCACCGTATATTATTTCAACTATATTATTGTATGTCATAAAATCTTCATAAAGATTTATATTTCGATTTCTTGTTTTGTTGACCTGGGTTTAAAAACTCATGAAAAATCAATAAATTTAGAGACGTTTTAGGACAGGAAACTAAAAGTAAAGTAGCAATAATAGGTCTAAATAATATGCAAAATATAAAATTACAACATAATAAAAAATACTCAGAAAGACACAACGACAAGGCAAATTTGTTAAGGTTGGTGCTCTTTCTTCACTAATGTCATTATAGATAGAACTGGTTGCTTGAATCAACCAGGAAAACCAATGACTTAGGAGAGTTTCTCTACTTCTTAACATGCACTATTAGATTGACACTCGGTGTCAGGGTTGTGTTACAGTCTTTGCTCGTTTGCCGGGCCCCTGACATTCATCAGGCACCTTCGTGCTTACAATAAATAATTGACTCGCAGTAAACAACGTAATTATTTAATGATATGAATGTAAGTTATAATGACAAACTGATGGAGCAATATCATTGAATTTAAAATATTATAATATTGTTACGATCTCTCCAACTATCCAGGCTCTCTTCAAACTGCACCACACGACACAACGAACTTAATTAAAGAACCTCACAACTCATCAGGGCTCCAAAGTAACAGTAACAGTTTAATTTCAAATACATAACAAATACTGTACAGTTGGCAACAACATCACACTAACTGTCCAAAACCTAGCCTTGCTCCGCCTGACTTCACACACCGTCTGTCTCTAACTTCGCCTCGTCTGGTCACATTGCGAGGTAACGTGAAGTCCAGTCTTTCTAACACACTCGCTCTTTTTCAGAGTCTCTACTGGCCTTCTAGAATGGGATGGAACGTTCTTGGCCACTCAGAATGATCACAATCGTCATGACTTGCGTGCGTAATATTTACACACAGGTCGTTGCCGAACTGGCGTGTACTGTCACTGGTCACAGTTGACCGCTCGTCATGCGCTGGACTGTGGCGATTTGAGTAGGCTAAAAACACACAGCACTACCCCCATCTGTGTCACCACCAGGTTTACAACAATATTGTGGTTATATTAATTAAACAATCATTCTGCACCTTGCAGTCCGCGAAACAACTGCGAGATGCAGTATTGCCTTAGATACTCACCCTAAACACAGACGAAATAAAGGCTACATTAGCATAATAACAAATCCCCTCCATAAGCGTAAAAGCAAGGCAACAAAGAAAGTGTGTTCAAAAATTGTGCACCTAACAAACATTGGTGCTAGAATACCATAACCTACGCACCGACAACGGTTACGTGTAGGACACGATTATCTTCACCTTTGAATGAACGTCTGAAATTTATAAGAGAAAACAATGAACCTGAGCATCGAGGTCTAGGGTGTTCTAACAGTGGACCAGCGTACATCTAAGTTTTAGGAAACAGACCCAATGATGGCATACAACACCGCGTGAGAATTAGGCCTACTTTCGTTTCTAATTTCTCCCTCACTCTCCCTGGAACAATGTTGCATGTCAGATTGGGAAAGCAGGCGCCGTCTTTAATATATCTAAGAAGGCCTAAGCAGTGAGTTATGCCTACAGTTATATCTTGTAAGCAAAAGAAAGAAAATCCGTGTTAATAAATATTTGATCTGTGTAACTAGTGTAAGGGTAGTCCTACACGCTTGACTAACCGTGTCATTGTGTATTTTCTCGCAAGACCACTCAATATACTACAAACACTATCGCGGGGTTGTCTTTCGTGAACAGTCAACATGTAGCCAACTAAAGTTCTAAGCATGCGCTACACAGACTATAGTGTGAGGTAGGCTGTCGCTAAAAACAAAATCTCAAATACGGGTACCGGTTATCATAGATTCAAGAATTTACTGTCTAATTCATTAAAAACAAATGTTTCTAAGAATTTAAATAAAAAATGGTAAAATGTTTAGGCTACTATTACAACTTTGTACGCAGACTATGTCAATAACTCAAATTTGAAAAAAACATTAACAGAGTTTCCCTTTAATATTAAGAGGGAATTTCCGTGTAAAAAATCAATAATAAAGGGAATTTTTTTAGTTTTGTTAGCCATATATGGTTTTAACAAATGTAAATGTAACTGCTACTTTGACTTAAAGCGCATGCCTCCATTCAATCAATATTTTAACTAGTTCTAATGATAAGGCCAGCTTGACACAGGTAGAATATGCTTCTTATTTATCCATAGGCCTATATATTTTTAAAATATATATAATGTAATAAACGTGATATAATTTGTATGGAATATTGATATATAATAAATATATTATAAAAAAAAAAAAGAATTTAAAGTTATTTTTGTTTGTAACTTATAAGTTGTCAAGAATAAAGATTTGTTTCTTCAAGGCGTGTACAAATATGAGCTCAAACATTCCTACCCCTAAAGCCGGCGAGGCGGACCCTTGTTGTGTAATAACATTTGTGGTCCTACCACAACAAGAAGGGTCTACACCAATTGAGGTAAGAAACCTATTGAAAGAAACTATTTCTTGTAGTAAATAAATAGTAAAATTTTAGTCCAATTAATATGTTGACTGCCAGATATTTGTATCATAATTATTCATTTAACTTATTCAGAACATGTGAGATGTGACCACAGTGGCATCACCCGGTAATGAAAGATCAGAGTGTCGCCCCTTTACAGCTATCTTCCTTAATAGAATCATGCTACAGTACATGCATTAAATTTAAATTAATTTATTTTGCTCTTACCAGATAATCTAAGAACAATTAAATTTACAATGGTTTCAACTGTAATGATGTAGGAATGAGCCACACGTGTGGCTCAGTTACTGAGCCTTGCGGAACCGTTACCACAGACAGGAGAAGAGGCAAAGGCGAGCAACTGGCGCCTAAACCAGTAAGCTTCGGGCAGGAGGGGCTCGTTAGCCTTGGTTGGCTACCCGTCTAGGAGAAGGAAAACTCTGAATCCAAACCTCCGCTGCCCTGCGGCTATACCCAAACACGGGAAAGGCTTCGGGAGACAACCCTGAGGAAAAATCAGGAGCTGGTGACCCTTAGGCAGACTGTGGCACACCGTGCTACAGCCTGGCAGATCCTGCGGCGCTACTGATCCCTAACTGTATTGGATATTCCGTTCCTTTGGTCACATCAGCTGCGCGGAGAGGGGGGGGGGGACTGCTGTGTGGGCGACATCGTTCCGACCATAAACAATGCCCAGGCTTTCATCTCACGGCTCTGAGATGAACCATGGTCGTTCTACGACTGAAGGAGGCCAATGATGTAGGAATATATTTAAATTCTTAAAGCCAAAAGATGTGTTTCCCTTTCAAAAGCTCTCTTACTAGTATACACATTTTCCAGATTTCATTTTACAGTGAAAAATGTTTAACTCTCTGACAGATAGACTGTGTGACAACACATGTGATTGGTGGGCTGAAAGAAGATTGCACTGACTTGGTAAACCTTTTGACTTTTAATGTTCATGCTAAATCTAGATCAATCATCTAATACACAACCGCACGCAGGCAAAGTGTGTAGCGATGCATACCCTTACAAAAAATATATATAAAATATTCAAACCAAATTCCATACAAATTTATGTAGATAACCCTGTAGGAATCCAATTTGTGCACTAGCTACACACTCTGTATATCCACTGGTAGAGAGTCTATTATATATACTAATATTGTATTGTGAACTGATTAACATTGGAGCGTGCATATATTTAACTGAATGGCCCATAAATTTTAATATCACTACTCCCTCTCCCCCCCCCCACCGCCGTAATAAAAAAGTCTTATTTGTATGTACAATGATTATATAAGTTACGCGCGAAGTATCGCTATTGAGTTTACATATAGGCCTATGCTTAAAAATGGAAGGAAGTAGAATCTTGTACTTTTTGATATGTCGGATTTCAAAATGACATATTGGTTCGAAATGGGAATACAAAAAAAAACTTTTTTTTTTTTTGGGGGGGGGGGGGGTGACTTTAACCCCTGTAGTTTTTATCGTGAAAATGGCTTAGTTGTTTTAGGCACAATGCAAGTAACAACAGTTTAATTTTTTTTCCTCCGCAAGTAGGTCAATTCATGCTATGTGAGTGTGTCGAAGATTTTGCGCGTAAGGCCTTATAGTAGGTATAGATTTTGCATTCTGGAAAAGAAAATGGAAATATGTTAAATACCTGTATCAATTTGCTTCATAAACAAAGTTAGGCGAGTTACGCGCCAAATAGTGTTATTCTGTCCTTTAAGAAAATGGAAGGAAGTAACGTTTTCTGCTAGTAACATTCACAGGCCACGTCAGCTTTATGTAAACTTATGACGAGTTGATTCTATATGCTGGTACTATACGTGTTTCCCTTCCAGAAAGGAAAAGGGTGTACTAATAAAGAGTCGTACCGTGCCCGAACGCCAAGTTAGTGTGTTTTGGAAGTTATGTGTTACTGTTCATTGTATTAATAGTAATACTTCTATAATGCATCAATCTAATGAAGATATGATTTTGATACTGTTTTAGTTTGGTATACCAGCTGAGCAACAAGTGTGGACATACAATGGACAAATATTGGAAGATGACAATACTCTAAGATCATATGGCATTGATCCTTCCTCAAACACAGAAATAATTGTAAAAAGCTCTGCTTAGAATCTCCTCAAATGTCTTTTTCATTACATTGTCTTTTCAATAAATTTTTAAAAAAAATATTTTCTTGCTCTTTTTTTTTTTATTGTATTTGTTTATATGAAATATAAATAGATCTATGTAGATCTAGTTGGATCTAAAAAAAATAATGTAGGTCTATCTAAAATGTTAGAAAGGACTATTCTAAAGGAAATACAGAAAAACCCAAACTGGTATTCCAAATAGGAACATCTAAATGGGCCATTTGACAATTTTTTTTTATTACACGCAGAGTGGCTGACAAATTGTGTGGGGAAAAAATGACAGATTAAAAAATGTTAACCGAGGGGGTTGGGGGTACATTTAATATTGTTAAACTTAATAATTATATTTGCTGTGACCTACATATTTTGCCACTCCCGACGCAGACATCACAATTTTCATCGGTGTTCGATTTAGATTTTCTTTTGGTCTCAAATGTGTATCTCGCTGCCTTTGTAAGTGATCTCCAGCTGTCTCGTTCCGAAGTCGTATGCAGAAAGGTGCTTTCTTCTATGTAACAATAATATAGAGTCATCAAGAAAAAGAGAGTTGCGTTTTAACTAGCAACATCTTTAAATTGTGACAAACTTTTGTTAACCTGCATTCCTTGGATATTATTATTTACATAAACATGTATAATAAATATCACATGTTTTCAGAGTAGCACATGTGTTGAAAGACATAAAGTAGATAGGTTTATATAAAATATCAATTATATCACACATTTCACTCATTGGCAGTGACAGATCTTTATGGAGTCTAAGTCTATATCACACATAGCCTTTAAGCCCTAATCATACAAAAGGCAGAACTATTTAAATATTCAATGAATCTAACGCCGATTGCAATAGTAAACAAATGTTCAAAGGAGCATTGTAGGCTCCCATATGTCGAGTTCAACATCGATTGGCGAATTTCTCCACAACAGTGAATATTAATTATTTTTGCTTAGATAATTGCTACATGTCACGGATGAATGTGTGTATGTGTCACTGTGTATAATCTATTTTTACTTGAATATGTCAGTTGGAATGTCTGAATGAATGACCGGAAGTGTGCTAGTTTACACGATGTTAGAGGCAGTGTGTAATTGTGTTCGTCTTGACCGAGTTATTTATTGTAATTCCAGATGAACTCATTCTCAAGTCCTTAAAATGTATATAAATCTATGAGTCAAATGGGTAATATCTATAATGAATTAAGTAAATTAAGAATGACTGAACGTGAGACCACAGAAGTAGCTCGATCTTAAGAAGTTCATCCTCACCGGTGTCTTCAATACAAGATTTGACTGGCTTTTTTTACCCCACAAAATACTTGCGCACATGATAGCGTAATGTTTAGCTTATAAGCCAAGGTTCCAAAATCTGCCCCTGACAATAAATTGGAAATCTTCAAAATTCAATAACAGCCTTGGAAAGTTATTATGTGAAAGAAATGCCGCGTTACACTTTGCTCTCACTATTATCACACAACACAGGAGTAATTAATTGGCATTGTGAAAGTGTTTTTTCATGAACGTTATCATTCAAAGCTCAACAACAGTTGTTACATTTTTGTGTGTGTGCTAAACTGTGGGGAAAAAACAACAGATTAATTTAACTTATTTATTAGCAGCGGATTCCAGCTATTTTATTATTATTTGCAAACATTTTTTTTTATAGAAGCTTGTATGTCTTCCACTAACTTCTTGTAAGTTCATAAGTAAAGATTACATCTATTTTCTATAGGACTATAGGTAGTTCTTTAGGCCTATTCCTTTTGAGTCCAATGCGATGTTTTAAAAATTAATTTGCCCTAGTTCAAACAAAATATGACCGTCTCACGCCGTCGATGGGGAAAGGCTGAATCACTGGTGGATCTGGGTGGGAGTCGAAAAATCACCAAATCACCCCTGCATCTAGCGTCCCCTCCGAACTTAACCCTAAGGCGTAGCCTGAATAAGCCAGGATAACCAATGACTTAGCCTTAACATTTACAGCTAAATTAAACATGGATATATAAAAATATGCAAAGGAGTTATACTGATATTTTCTCTTTTGAAGATACATCTGTAATTTCTAAGATATGATTCAAATTTGACGAATGACGATTGAAGAAACGAAGGTCTTGGCCGTAAGTAGGACTCGTCAGTTCAGTGATGTTGTTAGCCGTAATCGCAATGCCAATGGATTATAAATCTTTTGAAAATCAAGAGAAACAAAACTAGCATATGATTAACCTTTCTCATATTTTCATTTTCATTGTTTGTTTTTTTAATCGAATCAATATCAGTCGTCTAATTGTGAACTTAAGGGTTAAAAAAAAAGTTAATTAAAAAACAAACTTTTTAACACTTAATAGATCTAGATCTAATTCTAAATCATACATTTTGGCAGCTCATTATTACAGAAAGCGGTAAAACCCGATATTACAAACATACACTGTACAATTTAGATCTATACATAGGTCCTGGTCTTATAATCTAAATCTACAGATAGGCTAGATCTGGATCCAGATTTTCAATTTTCTGCTGTGCATTTATTTACAGCCATTAATTTGCTTATACATTTTAAAATGGGTACGTACAAATATTCAGTAGGCCCAACATTCCTGCCAGAGGATGATTCAATGACGATGACAGATTTTATTCACTAATTAATATTATTTTATGAGATATTTAAAAATGATGTAGATCTAATTCAAATTATATCTAGTGTTTTATATTCCTTTTAAATGTTGAAAAACAATGTTTTTGAAAATTAATCATTAATGTAATTAGAATTAGATCTAGATCTATTAATGTTTTGCTAAAGAAATACAAACAATGAATTTTCACCAAGCTGCCCTTTACTTAGTTTGGTGGGCTTTACTGACTAGGTTTGATCTATGATCTAGTCATTTAATTTTATTTGTAGCCTACTTTTAATTGGCTTTTTAAATTTCTATTTCAGCATCTGAAGTAGATGAAGCCTCTCCATGTACAGAGATAAAATTTTGTGTCAACAGTTGTTCTTCAGCTAAAGTTTTGAAAGTAAGAGTAAATGGAATCTAATTTAAAATTTACATACATACATATACATACCAGTGTACATATATATATATATATCTTTTTTTGTAAAAAAAAATTAGGTGCCGGTACTCAGTGATGGATTGCCTAACTTTTAAGTACTAATAAATTAATAATAAACGTTAAAATAGAAGAAAAGCAATAATTTTTTCACCACCATCACAAAAAACTAGATCCATGAAATTGTAATACTTTCATAGAGTTGGGCAACTTTTTTTTACCTAAGTTTGTTTTAGGAATACTTTACATACAGTACGTTAATTTTCCAGTCAGTTAGTATCCAAGGAACAATTATGCCAAGTTTTATCAAGATTGGTCAAATGCGGTTTTGATTACTTTTTGGGATATACATACATACGCCTAACTTTGTGCTTTATATTATAGGTTATACATATATATATATATATATCACTTAAATTACAAAACTGACTTGAGAAGCATTCCTATTATGACTTGCATATTTTGCAGCATCTGAGGCAGAGGAAGGAGTCTGCTGGTTAGTCAATTTAAATGATTCCTCAGTCATTTGGTACCCTTTCTATAGGTCTTTAAGGTAGATCTAAAGGCTGTGTTCATTAGAATAGTTCTTCGACTATACTGCTGACATTATCTATCAAGCATTCAGTAAAAGTAAGCTGATATCTAAGCTAGACTTTTAAAAAGGCTTTCAGCAAGCTACTCTGTTGTATATTATAAAGTGAACTAAATAGAATTGATGGTTGCATGAAGACTTAGTCAGACAGAAGACCCATCAGTGCAGCTGTCAAACATTGATTATTATTGACTCTATTCAGTCCATATTCAACTTCAACAGAAAAGCGTTTTGCCTTCTAAAATTCTGCACCAGACACTTGGTATCTATTTATCATTTTAAGAAACCTGGATCACTGATTGTTGGTGTGGTATGTGCTCTGAACTGTCTCAGAGGTTTCAATCCTACCCACTGCCATCCTCTATTGTGAAAAATTTTACAAAGAAAGCAAAATTAGGTCTTTTATAAGCAAAGCCATATTGTCATAATCTTAATTATTTGTCTCAGTTTAACCTATATTCTGAATTATCAATGACATCTCAAAATAGCATTCAAATCATATACTTATTAAACTGATTAATCTAACTGAAGTAACTTATAACTTAGTGGGAAAAAAATTTTTGGCAGAAAGTATATAATGATTGAATTATGGATAAGATAAGATAATATTTATTGGTCCAATCAAATGGAAATTCAGTTTGACTACAATTGACAATCTCAGCTTAACTACTGTATAATAACAATGTAGATGCAAATCTCGAATTGACTCATTACAGAGACTACTTAATTCTTGATGGACTTGGTAAGAAACCATGGTTATTTTAGCTTTCCCAGTATATCAGATAAATGTCTAAAATGGTTTTGTCACAAAAATTTAACTTAATTTAAACTCAGACAGATGTATTTCAAAAGTAATTTAATTTGAGAGATAAATGCATTGGTACTGACTATTGCTTTGAATAAATGCACATAATATTATGTACACAAGATTTGAATGTATTCAAATGTGATGCGTGGTCAAGAGGCTAAGTACTCTTGAACTTGACTTGGCTAACTATGAAGGGGGCTTGAAGTTCAACACCCAACTCAAGCAGAGTTGTGTTTATTGAGCGCCTAAAAGCAGCATGAAAAACCAACTCCTAGATACCCCCCTCCTCCCCACTGGTCCACTAATGAGATTGAACCATAGCGCTCTGAACATGAAAGTAGCGCTATATTAAAGTTATAATTTATTTATTCCCATTGGCTTATATGATTTGCTTTTTAAATATTGTTTCAGATTGATTGTGTAACAACAATAATGATTGGTGGATTAAAAGAAGACTTAAGGAATTATGTAAGTATTTATAAAGACCCAGCTACCATTTCATTATTTTTCTTAACCACCTCAGTCAACATTTTTTGCCATTATTTAAATTTCATTATGCTAATTGCTAGTGGCCAGTGAGCTTAATTTTACAATTACATAATCTGTTTCTGTTTGAACAAATACAAAAGCATTAAAATATTCTTTTCCCCCACTACTTTCAGTGCAATATACCAGCAGAGCATCAAGTTTGGACTTATGAAAACAGAATATTATCGGATGAGAGAACTTTAAAATCATATGGTATAACCGAAGAAAGTAATATAATGATTCAAATTTCTGAAAGGCGCTAATAAAGCATAATGCTGCTTGACCTGTTCCATATGTATAATATTTATAATGATTAAATTATGAAATCACTTGAATATGTTAAATTTTTTTGTAGTGATTGTTTACCATTGTAATAGTTTTAGCCATAAATTTACTGTCAGTTTTATATCTTTGTGGTTTGTTGGGTTGTTACTAACTTGTTACAGACACTTAACAGTTAGGATTCAGAGTTATATTATAAAACATAATTTTACCATTGGTCGCAATATGTCACTGTCATAAGTAATGGCTATTCTTTTCATACATAATGTTGAAATTATTTAAGTACAGATGTATAAGTCAAACCACATAGCAGAGCTACGGTTAATAAAAGAAATTAACATGCTGAGCAAAAAAAAATGGTTGACTACATGACAAGATTACTTTTCCTGCCATTGTTTCCTGCTGTACAACATTTTTTTTCCCTTTGAACGAGCATTTGAAACCCACAAGTCACTTTGCTAAATAAACAAAATTCAAATATTTCTTTTTTTTAAATTGGCTTTAATTTTAAAGAAAGATAATTGGGTAAGCACAATTCCATTACATTTATTTTGAAGTCTTAAAAATACAATTCTTTGCTTAATAATTGCATTCATTTTTTACCTTACAAAAATGTTTGAATTCAATATAAAAAAATATAAAGAATGTTATTCTCATTGCAAATGGAACTTTGTTTAGTCAGCTGTGGGGATCTGATTATATATAAACACAAATATGTAAAACTAAGAGTATTTTTAAAGTGCTCAGCATTGTAGAAATATATTTATTTTTTTTTGTGTATTTGTTGCTTTTTTTTTTTTTAATAAATACCCGTAATCTTTCTGTATTTTATATTTCAAATTCCTTTATTGAGAAGATTACTGTACATAAATATTATAAAATAAGTAAAGTTTCCCTTTCAGACCTTGCAATGTATGGGGCAGATGATGTTAAGATCATCTGTCTCTGTGGCCAGGGTATCCATGTGGCCAGCATAACGACCAACTGCCTTTACGTTCACCAACTAAAATCACATACACCAACTAAAATCAGGTACCCATGAGAGTTGGGTGGACTCTAGAGGCTCCTTAAAAATCCTGAAATTTAAAAATCCCAGTCCTCACCGAGATTCCAACCCAGGACCCCAAGTTCAGAAGACTAGCACTTAATCACTCAGCCACTGCGCCCCCCACATCTTATGCATACTCTAGTATAAATTGAGTCCTACCAGTACATAAAACTTTTTATTTATTTAAAAAATAACTCCACGAATATTTGTATAGTGGTGAAGAATCAACAGAAATCCACTTTTAAGAATAAAATATTTTAATAATCCAAGTTGAATCATAAAATGAATAAGCACACATACAATTTCAAGACAAAGCCATAGAAATAAATTCTATATCACTCTACAATTTATGAACAATTCAAGTTCACAATTCTTGCTTCTTACACAGTGAAGACCTAAGAAACCTTCTAGAATTTTCTAAATTGTGATTAAGTAATTTGATTAAATTCTTGTTTCACCTGAAGTATTTCTTGCTCTACTGTAAATTCTGGAATAAAAAGAAATGTAAAGATGTTTAAACAATGAAACAACCTGGACACTTTACATTGTAACATGACAATTTGTAAATTTCTAAAATGCACACACACAAACCCTAAAGCTTAATTTCATTTATATGTAATTTCCTCTATTAATAGCTTCATGCTAATGGTTTGTAATTTTGCATTTTTCTTATAAATGATAATTGAAAAAAAAAAAGTCCATTGCGTAAATAGACTATATTTTGTAACAGGACCGTATCACTATTGCTTTCTTAAAATACATATTTCATCAAAGAAGAACATTAAGACCCATTTAGTGAAAATATATTTAAATATATATTAGTTTGATTTTTTTTCCTTATTAATATATGCATTTCCATCGAGAAGTTTAAAAATATTCAATTCATTTGCAAATTTTGATAACCATATTTTATTCACTAAAAGTATATAGAAAACAGATTATTATGATAATTTTCAACAGCTTCCCTAAAAACAATAAAAAAAAATAATCTAGTCCTCATAAAAATTAGAAATGATCATTAGAAAAATACTAAAGCCTTGTCATAAACTAGTTTTTGTTAATTATGAGATTTTTACTGCAATAATTCATTAGCAACACATTTAATCAAATGGCATATGACAAAAAAAAAAAGGTTACAGTATTTCAGAAAAAGATGGGATATTTCTACTTAGCATTTTAATCTTCTATCTTTGAATGTCTCTTATTTTACTGGTAATCTTAAAAATTACAGACGTTCCTTTAAAATAGAAGATAATTACCTCCTATGAGTATTCATAGTCGACATGCAAGTTGATTACGGTAACGATTTGAACTCTGCTAAATCAATGGTTTCATGGCTGATTCAGGCAACCCATTCTAATGGTTATAGGGAAAAAGGACTAATTGTAAAAATTTATCATAGCATATGGAATCAGAAATGTGCCTTTATTTTGTGAATTTGTAAATTATGTTTTCTTGTTTTATGTATTATTGCTACTTAATTTTTATTCTTCAGTCCTGAACTGTCTCTAAATTTAGTGATTTTACTAATTATGTTACTCAAGTGAATTTTCATTTTCTATAAATCTCACAGCTCTTTATTGTGTCTGTTATAGTTTTGTTGTTTTCTTGAGGGTCCTAAACCAAGGCTACAAAGCATTTTAGTTTTATGTTCTTGTATGATTAGGGAACATTCAGACATTAACGGCTCCACGATGTATGTGTACAGTATTGGGAAAAAATTAATGTCAGGGCTTTCAGTACAAGTTAACCTTTCTATATTTTTTTCTCTCTTTTTTTATATTTTTTTACCACAAAAGGCACAGCAAAATTACCTGCTAAGAGTGTTTGCGTTTATCCCGAATATATATTTGCACAGAGTTTCTTCCACTTGATGAAGTTCCAGTAATACCATAGTCTTCTAGAGTTCTGTTATCTTCCATGATTCTGTCTCTCAGATACCATTCTTGCTCACAAGGAAGAAGGTGAAACTAAACAAAACACAATACTGTTATATATATTCTACTAAATTTAAAACAGGTTCATTTTATAACCAACAGTAAAATATCACAAGATTTTGACATTTTAAAAAACCTTTTTCATGCTAAAGTTATTACAAGTGTTAAGTTGATCAACAACTAAATAGTAAATTGCAAATATTTTTTTAAAATGTAATATTCAAGCCAATCATGTATTCAAAACTTTGCATAGATAGTTGACACCAATTTTAATAGTAACATTTCCTTAATATTTATACACACTTTAAAAAAAAATGTGTTTCATAATTATATATATGAGCATAAGTTATAAATATCAATTAACACACACATCTATAATAAACGAACATGATTTACCCGATGAATAAATATGAATCATTCAAAAAGAACAAGCTAAAAAGGTCTAAATTTATTAACCAATACAAGTGTTAATTGGACTTTTGTCTCTGTGCCCCTTTCAGAGCTAGTTGTCACCAGATGTTGTGCCTATAAGAGCATGACGGATGTTTTTTTAAACATTTTCAATGAGTGCCCTTTAGGGAATTGTTCTTAAATTAAGCTAAAAAGATTTCCTTTGTGTTCATTCCTCACATGGAATAGGTGCTCAAAAACAGTAGAAACATTAAAAAGTAAACATTTATATTGTCAACATTAATATTCACTGAAACACTGTACATTTACCATCTTATACCTATAATGGAAAAGAGTCACCTTTTTGGTATTCTAGTAAATTAGTTTCTTTCTATTACCAAGTCTTAGAGAAGGGAGATCAGAAACAATGCCTGGCAGAGATGAAATTTTGCTGGGAAACAAAAAGAAATGTACTTCAAGCTCTTGCTTGTAAGCTGTCAAAAACAGCCAGATGGTTATCTATTTCTTTAGATATTGAGATAACATTACATTAGATATTTGCACAGATATACAATTGATCTACCAAATTAAAAGAATAGGGAAGAGTAGATCCCAAAAGAGATTTCTGAGGGATAAATTCTATTAAAAAGGTAGTCCAAATAATGCAGTGGGTCAACTAATATAAAACTCCCACTCAGTACAGGAATCTGAGTGCAATCATAGAAAAGCTCTGCTAATGATCATTTCTTTAAGTATAGTAAGAGTTATGAATTTCTGGGCTTTTTGTTGCTGTTATTGAATTATCACAATCTATTCCAGATCAGTGCTTCTCTACACAGAAGAAACTCTGAAGCATTCAAGGAAATTTTTATTTTGCATTTTCAGCGTAGCTGTTAAGAGTCCATATTCCTTTAAATATCCTTACTTTTAGGACATGAGTGGATTGGGATTAATTAAGATAGATCAGCACGATCAACCTATGCTTTGCTGCTCAGACATGCTCATAAAAATTTGTTAAAATATTACTTCATCATCATACTCAAATTTCACTATTTAAACAGTCAAAGCGAAAATACTGAACCCAAACCATGTCCCTGCAAGAGGTATTGTTTTCTGAAAAAACTTGTAAACAAGATAAAGAAACAGAAACCAGATTTGACAATGAACGATGGATGTATCTCACTAAAGTCTTTATTTTTGAGTATTTTGCCATGTGGGTGTTTTTTTTTTCAAAAGAGTATTTTGCCATGATGACATACTAGCTACTCTGTAAAAAACAAACAAACCACAAACTAATAATCAACTAACATATTGCAAGGTCTTTGGGGCTCGCAAAGATCTTCTTCAGGAAACAGTACTAGGAAAAAGAAGAAGAGGCAGACAGAAAGTGATGGGAAGACAACATAAAAGAATGGATGGGCCTGCCAGTGAAAGAAGTTCTATCAAAGACAAAAGACAGAGAGGAATGGAGAAAGACTGTCAATGTATCTTGTGTGGTACCCTTGCAGTCCAACAGGCTAAGGGATATGTGAAGGTGATTTTGCCACGCAAAAAAATAAATAATTGTTACTTAGGAAAATTCAACTAGTATAAGATAATACTTACTATTGTCTGAAGATCATTTTTTAGAGCCACTATTTGTATTTGCACTCCACAGTCAGCCTGTCGAAAAAGGTTAGAGCTTAGTAATTATATGAATTGGAAGATGAACATAATCAAGTTTGTTGTTTTATGCATATGTCAGTGATTTATCATTTAGTTACATAGGCGAATCATGGACAATGTAAGTAAATTAATTTTTATAGTGTTCAAAAAAAGATAATTTAATTGGTCCAAACAAATGGAAATTCAGTTTGACTAAAATAATCGACCTTAGCATTTCTACCATAATAATATGTGCAAATATAAACATGCTTTTTAATTAGTCCATTTAGTGGACATCTTTGTGTATTGAAGTAGTACCATACCAGTGTCATGCGCGTCTAGAGTTGCTTCTTGCTTGATGTTTTCTTTAATGCACCATAATGGTTTGTGCGCTAGTTCCTAAGGATGTGCTATGTTGATGTCATTGCTCTGTTTGTTTTTACAGGTTAGCATTCTGTTATTGTTTTCTTCCCCAGTGATGGGTAAGTTAGATTATTTTGCTTTATCCTTCACGTTGTAGTTTTAAAATCGTTAGTAATATAATCTTGTGAATGGTGATCTCAAGGAATGCATATTTTTCTTGTTTAGGGACTCTGTTGGAGTTAAGCCTGATTTGTTATGGTATGGTCCTTACATCAATGGCATTGGGTTGTGTACTTCGCGAGCCTTGATCAAATTGTGACACTGAGCTTAAAGTGTGCTATGTTATTTGAATAAACTGCATGTTTTGTACTTGACCTTGTAAATACTACTTACCAAACACTTATTCAGCAGTCATGTCATATTACATTATTTATTCATTAAACTGTCGTATTTACACTCTTGTTATTAAATGATATAGGTTAAGGTGTCATCGGTATTTGTGTTGCATAATTATCTATGCATTAATTAATAAACTGTCCGTGATGTCAGGGCAGACAAGCCACGCCAAATTACAACCCCGGCAGGAAGTTAATAAGCAACGTAAGGTGGGGAGCCCAGGGAAGTACATCATTCCCAAGATGAACCGAAAAAACCCACCCGACAACCAGCAGGTTATGGCAAAGGTAACCTGACTACTTATGGAAACTGTACAAAAAAAGTTTAATTATTGTTTTGTCAATTTTAAATTTTCCTAGTTTCCTATGATAGAAAAGTCTTTGATGTATCTCACTGTAAAAATTATGGTAGTGCTCATTCCATATGCTTGTTGTTTATGGTTGTGCCTAGGTATTTTTATTCTTGCACTTGATCTACCACTTGATCATTTATCTGAATTTCTGCAAGCTGGTCTTTATGCTTCTTTAAATGTACTATAATATAGATAAATCTTTATCTGGACATTCAGAATTAACAGTTGTCTGATGCATCATTAGTAAAAGTTGTCAACAACTTCAGTAGGAGGAAGGGGTTTTTCTATGTGAGAATCTCCCAAGATACTGGGATGGCTGCCTGGTCGTGCGGTTTGTGCGCTGGACTGTCGTTCGGATTTATCGACCGTCGAGGGTTCAAACCCTGCCCGCTCCCATCCCCCGTCGTCCTGCGGGAGGTTTGGACTAGGAAGTAAACTATCTTCAACTCTGAAGGAACATCCGAAACATGTAAAACAAACAAACAAATACTATAACTTAAAAGGAAATAGTAGTAAATGCCAGAGTTTTTAAACATAAAATGTATAATTTAAAGTTATCTATAAATTTCAGCAACAAGATCCTAGAATTCATTGTAAAAACATGTCTATGCATGGGAAAAGCACTATAATTTATATATATATATAAATAAAATGTTTCCTATATATATATATATATGTACATAACAACTGACAGGCTGAAAGCTAAAATGTTAAAAACAATGTCTCTATCCTTGTATTTTTATCAAACTACCTGAACATTTTTTAAAATAAGAATTCTTAAAATTTAATCATATATATAGTTGTTTTTTTGGTTTAATGATAATTAATGTAAATAGAATGAAGGCTATATTTATATTAATAATGTGTAATTTTAATTTAGAGTACCGGTAACTTATGTTAGTATGCTATGTTAATATCTATGAATCCCTCATCTATTTTTCTATAAAAATTGATTAATATGTTTTAATGTATTACTACTCTTAATCATTTTTACCCCTTCCTTGAAGAATCAAACATCTTAATAAAAACTCGAACACATGATAGGGATTGTATAAAAAAGATATTCTAAGCTACAAATTCACGCTATTGCTTGTAAAGACAGGTAGGTCATTGTCACTTTTCCCAAGGTCCATAAAGCTCATCTCTATTTAGAAACTGATGTCACAGTAATTAATTTAGTCTTGAAAAGCTCATTTGAGATATGAAAGGCTTTAAAAATCTAGATGTCAGTGCTAAATATTTCTTGGGGACCCTAAATCTAAGCTATTATATCTTATGTTTCCTATACAGATAAATCCAGCTCTGCCCAAACCAATGGAGGACAAAACAACAATTTATCTGGTTGACCCTCATGACTGCCTATCTAGCACACTCAATATTTGTTACCTGTTACCAAAACAAAGTACGACTCAAACATGCTAAGTGTTTGTGACTTACTTCATGCATTTTGGATTGTGTTGATAGCAAGATGTGCATCTGAATGTTGTACTATCATTGAATTGTTTGTGTTGTGTGTTGACCTGATGTTTTTCTTAGTGTTACTTTGCACTAGAAATGTTTGAATGTTGGAGAGTGTAATTGTGTAGGTGTAAGAAAAAGAGAGACTGGGGGGTGGGTGGGTGAAATAAGGAATATATTATTATATATGAGAGATGTTGTTCGAATCACTGCTTTGGTGCTTTGTAAAAAAAAAAATATGCATAAAAATAATAATATTATCAGTTTAAAAAGACTGGCTTTGTAGCGCATGGAGCTTTGTGGCAAAATAGTAAAAGAAATACATTTTAGACCAGCTTTATGTTAGTTACTGACTCAGTATTTTTTTTACTGATGTCACACCTTAATAGTCTATCAATAACTGTTGGTCTCTCTATTTTTTTATAGAGAGTCCTCATGGTTTCTTTCCACCCCACGACATTTTCTTTTTAATTACTAATTCTACATGCAACATCCCCCGTCTCCTCTTTATTTTTTTTAGAAATATCTTCACATCTCAAAGCTCCCATGATTTTTCTCGAATTTCTTGTGTCAGAATTGTTAAAATTCTCCTTATTATCTTACAATATAATGGTGATTATTTGTGAAGTAAAAAAAGATGTCTTACTTAACACAGAGAGGATCATATGATGGTCACCTCTATCACAGACATAAGGTGCTATTTGCTTAACACTTAATACAGATCTAGACAAGATGGCCCCTCTGGAAGTAAAAAAAAAATAGTTGGAAATAGTTTCATTCTTGTAGAGGAAGGTATTCACTGACCAAAGACCAACATTTACTGACGCTTCAAGACAACTGGACACAACATCAGCATCAATTTATCATTATATCCAGATTTTAAAAATGTGTAAAATATATGCATATAAAGTCTAGCTAGAGATGGCTTCTTTAAAAGTCCAAAGAATTAGTCTAGAATTAAAATTTAATCAATTATTAAACAATTATTCCTTATCAGTTTGAAATCACAAGAATTGAAAAAAAAAAATTGAAAGGAACTCTGCATTATTTAGATCAGAAAAATCTAGAAAATATGTTTACATCTTTGCCTGTCGCAGCATGGTAAAAAAAACAACAATACTCTCATGGTAGCTAATAATAAAAGTCTGTTTCCAGGCATTGACAAATTGATCTAAATAGACTCTGATTAGCAGCGACTAGTATTTTTTTTTTTGAGTTGCAGGGGAAATGTGTATTTAAGATGAACAATCGTACTTGCAACTTGCATATTTTCTTGTTCATTTGCTCACTAGATATGCAAGGTGCATACTAGAGGCATTTCAGCTAGTAGTAGTAGTTCCACAGTAGGCCTGTTAACTGTTTCAGTACGGTGTTACTTCAGGGAGTAACTTTACTAGTGCAGGTAATGGCAGCATTACTTTCAATGAGTAACTTGGGATATAATATTTATTTCACTATCTTTATATTTTAAAAACTTATAATTTTTCTTTTTTTATTTTCCAGAGTGGTCGTTCTTTGTTTTGGTTTTAAATTGGGAACCGAAATAATGTAAATATTACAATTTATTAGTGCATTTATCTTTTATGACATTTGAAGTGTCAAAATGTGCTTAGATTAATGATTTTTCAATATTTATGGATATTTAAATAAAGGGTTAGATCTTTCAGTATATCAATTACTTTTTTCTGTCAGAACAATAAGTTAAGCTCTGAAAGAGTTTTTAAGGCATAAACATCGAAACAAAGTAAAGGAGCATTTCAAAAAACCAAAAACATACTTTTACAACTATTTTCAATTATATAGAGTCTAGACCTAGACATGTCATGATAGTCACTGGAAAGTGTAGGTATGGGGAAAAAAAAACACCAGAAAAGCGGAGTAGAAAATTACCTAAAAACTTGAGATTACATTTTTCTTTTTTTTTTTTTTTTAAACACGTTGCAGTTAGAAATAGATGATACTTTTTAATGAAATATAAAAGGCTTAAAGATGTGTTAATTACGTTTTTTTTTTACTTATAATGAAAATTTCACTTTTTTGTTTTCACCAATACAAAAGTTAGGATAGGGTACAAAGGTTAGTTGTTTTTTTTTTTTCATATTAGATATCATGCCTGGCCATAAGTCTACCACATTATATCACTGTAAGTCTTATGTGGTGCTTACAAAGTGGAAAATGCCATTTTACAAAGAAAATAATGGCCATGGAGTCCCCATGGACAGTTTTGGTGATACATGTCAGGCTTTGTAAAGCCTAATATTCTGCAAGTATGTGCACTAAACATGTACGCACACATTTTAAAGCGCATTTGAAAAAAATTGTTTCAAACGATTTCGATCCCACTTTTTAAATATTTTGTTATTTTCTGCCATCACAACGCCGCCATTTTGTCCCCACCTCTCTGACATTTCTTGAATGAAGCTCAAGACCCGATAATTTGTTTTTATTTCCTTCAATATTTACATTTAAAACAAGTAAAGTTCATAAATATAAATGAAATCAACTTTGTGAGCTAGAAATTTACTACTAATACAAGATCTACTATTAAATTTCTTATTTAATAAGTAGATCTATTGTCTACAAAACTCAATTTCAACTTTTTAACTATTGACCTGGAGTGTGTCTTGTCAGCTTAGCCAGCGACAAGCTCTCCTCTCTCTTGTTCCATGTCAACTGATGTTAGGTCAAAACGCCACAAAAAATCATAAAACTTTCTAACTGTTAAACATACAGTCATTGGAAAGTTCTGTTAAAGTATTTTAATGATGACGATGTACTAATGAAAAATTGTTTTTTCAGAGATCAATTTTTTATTTCAGATACCTAGATCTAGATGGGGACACGACAATTCGTTCACGACTTTTTGTTCACACAGCTATTCATTCACCAGACATTTCATTCACGCAACTTTTTGTTCACCATTTTTTTTTTATTCATCTACACCTTTTTTTCACCAAACTTAACAATACGTAATGGACATTTTCACTATAAAGTAAACAATGAATAAATAGAATTAAAAAAAAAAAATCAACAAGGAAACTCTGATTTACTTTTTTTTGTGTGAAATAATGGCTATAATGTCGTGGAACCGTATCATATTAAGAAGTGAATCTGATACGAACAGCATAGTACACCATTACTCTGTACTAAGAGGCCTACTATTCTTAAACGTGTAAAGTCATATGAATTCTAGTCTTCATTCTATATTATATATCTAGATTCTAGATCTAGAAATCTAGAGTTATAGATTATAGATCTAGTCACTCTAGTTATAGTTCTAGGTCTAGATTTATATTACATTAGTATATCGAAGTGCCTATCCCCAACCAGTTGGGAATAGGCTTCAACCCTATTCCCAACCGGATGGATGGGTCAAATAAGGTCAAACCCTATTTACAGTCAGTTGACTTCCGGTCTATCCCCAGTATAGACTTCCTGCCAATCCCCCCTGTTGACCGGAAGTGATGCTATATATAAGGCTAGCGTAAACGTGACCATGGCATTTTATATAATAATCAATTATCCTCTGGTCACTTTCACTATCATTTATTTAAAAAAAAACATGGAAGGAAAATCATTCACAAATTTTACTGAATTCAAGGAATTTATCAAGAAGCATGAAGAGGAACAGCATGTTTTGTTTGTTACTAGTGGTTCTAAAAAGGTATGTTGTTGATTTTACTTTTACAATTCAATATAGTATAATATAGACTGTAATACTATAATAGATCGTTAGATTCTTATTTATTTCATTTAAGCTTAGCTTTTTATTTCTTTTCATTTATTTTATTTTGTGCTGGTTAGTGTTACTAGTGTAGTACGTTTTTGTTTCTTTTTTTAAAGTAATGTCCGTTCTGTATTATTATAAGATATAGATAAAATAATAAATAATAATTACATGTAAAGTAGCTTGTAATTTTGAATGAAAATAACGTAGTCCTAGTTGGAAATAAATAGAGAGAGATTTATTTTAAACTTTCTCCATTTATTAAAAAGAAAGTTTTATTAATTTCTTTATACACAAAGAAGTTAAGTTTAGAATGTTATATATTTTTTTCCGTTTACAGCTGTTAAATTTAATTACACTTAAAAAAAGAGAATGAATTTTCCCTACACACAATTTATAAGTGCTAAATTTTATTATTTTTTTTAGCTTATCAATGGACATCCAGCAAAAGAATCCATACAGTATGAGTGGCTAAAATTAGTATGCAAACAAGGGAGAGCCACAAAACCAACATCGAGTAAAGGCATCCGGCCGAATCAAAGGTATTTATTTCAATATTTCTTAACAATGGAAAAAATATTGTGGTATTACAGAAGATGTGTAGTTGGGGTATAGTGGCCAAGTGTTGAGTGAAGTGCTGTCCACCCTAGTTAACCATCGGCCATAGAAATAGATGCCCTTTACAACATCTGCCTTATTAGATCCCAAAGTCTGAAAGGGGTAATTTACTTTTATTTACAATGCAATAGTTGATACTAAAGATACAGTAGCCAGTTTTATAATAGTATTCAGTGCAATTGTATTATTGAAACACCCCTCCCCCCTTTCTCCCATCTCTCAAATCAAAATAATAACAGAGTAGAGTGATGAAAAAAAAATATGTATAATATTGTTATTATATTTTTTTTTGTAGGTCATGGAAACATGATTGTGGTGCAGTGATACGTGCTGTGATAAGGCATTCAGATGTTATTGGCTACCAGTTTGTCATCACAAAGGCAATATTGTCACATGAGAATCACCCCACAGATCATTTGGTAAGTTATTAAAAAGCATATTTACTCCTAACAATTATCTCTCATGAATTTTCAACTGTCAATATCAATTTCCAATAGCTATATATATACAATTTATTATTTTCAGACTGCACTTGTGTATCCTGAAAATAGAAGAATAAAGCCAGATGAAACCATGGATCTGATGGTTGGCACCAAAATACCGCAGTCAGAATTGCGACAAATCATCTCGCAGAAACAGAACAAATGTGTTCTTGGAAAGGATGTGGAAAACTACAGGAGAAAACTGAAAGACCCCTGCACTGACAGTGAAGGAGTAGAGAAAATTCTAAATAGTATAAAGGTTGGTGGTGGAATGGTGAAGTATGGTGTGACACCAGAAAATGAATTTTTGTATTTGGCATACATGACCAAGGAAATGATAGGTTCACTTAAAGCCAACAAAACCATATTGATAATAGATTGCACTTATAAAGTCAATGAGTATTTATTTCCATTGTTGAATGTTATGTGTATTGATGCCAATGGTAATGGTGTACCTGTGTTGCATGCTTTTGTAAGGAATGAGAGTGTTGAAATTTTGGCTGAATGTTTGAGTGTATTACATGATGTGTGTGTGGAGCCTCAAATTTTTTTTGTAGATAAAGATTTTAGTGAAATAGGTGCTATCAAACAATGTTTTCCTCAATCTTTAATTCGCCTATGTTCATTTCACACAATGACAGCAGTAAAAAAGTATTTAAATACAAATGTCTCAAAGGAATTATCCAATAAAATTTTTGATCTATTTAAAGAACAATCTTATACATTAAGTGAAGAAGCATTTGAGTTGTTAAAAGTTGACATCATTTCAGCATGTCCCAGTGTTGAAAGCTACTTTCAAAATAATTGGTGGTCAATTTCTGACATGTGGGCAGCATGTAGAAATACAGATGTTGCATCTCTACATATCACAACTACAAATCATGTAGAATCCTATCATTCAAGGATAAAAAAGCACCTAGATAGCCACACAACACTCTCAGTATGTGTAACTAAGCTACTTTTGTTTGATTCAGATCTATCTAAAATAAAATCAGCACAACACCACATTCACAAAATAACTAAACATTATTCTACACTACCAGACACACATTTGCTTACTTTGTACAAGAATATATTAACACCATTTGGAGCAGAGTTAGTGGGCCATAAGATTTCTTTATTTAAAAGATGTAACTACAACATAGTTCAAAATGATACTGACACATCATTTTTTTCTATTTCTAATACTTGTAATTCTAATGATACCAATTCATATGTGGTTAGCATGGATTCTTGCAATTGTATTTTCTTCACTAAATTTTTATTGCCTTGCAGACATATTCTTTCTTTGAGACATAAACTTTCTTTAGAAATGGTTTTTCTTCCTGATGGGTGCCATTTCCAAAATAAATCATTTAGGGATGAAGAATTTGAGGACATATCATCTATCTCAACTAATGTAATTTATCCAACCATTAGTGCAAAGACAGCAGAAGGGCGATTTAAAATTGTTAAGGACCTGACAAATGAACTAAACTGTCTGTATCAGAATATGGGGGAACAACATTTTTTAGTAAAGCTTGAACAGTTAAAGACATTTATTTATCATATCAGGGCCAATAAGGAATTTGTTATTACTAATGTGTCTGAGGCCTTAGCTGAAACAAACATTAGTTTGAATGGTGGGTGTGTTGATGCAGAGTTTCTTCCAATTGCCTCAACTTCTCAGGCCTTGGCTGAAACAAATGTTAGTTTGAATGGTGAGTGTGTTGGTGAAGAGTTTGTTCTAATTAATCGTGCTCAACCCTTTGTGGTTCATAATAGTGAAAACAATCTGTCTGGTAGTGATATTGTTGACTCATCTAAAGTTACAACTGATACATTTAGTAATGTAATGTTGAAAAAAGTAAAAACTAAAGGAAGACCTAATAATAAACAACACTTCACAAAGAAAAAAAGACTAGGTTTCCCTTACAGCTCGGTTAGTAAAAAACTTAAAATTGTTAGCAGTACTGAAAAAGAAGTGGTAGGTAATGTTAAATGTTCCAGTGCAAATGATGTGAATGATTTTGTTGATAACCATGTTGAATGTTTAGAAAACAAACGTAATGGTGATGAATGTGCTGAATGTGGACTGGAAGAGGTTTCAAAAGAGAATTGTATAGATGGGAAGTTGATGAACTGGATTGGTTGTATGGTGTGTGATAGGTGGTTTCATGAGTTCTGTTTATCAAGTAATATTTCTGTAGATTCATTTATTTGTAAATTTTGCAATTAAAATATCAGAAGTGTTTTAATACATATTAACATTTAAGTCTATTTGTTAATTTAACTTTCACTTCATAAGACCTATCTTGAGCATTAAAAGTGTAACATAATTCTACCTTTAATATATAAATGTACTATTGTATCAGTAATACTACCATTCAATAATGTGCTATTTACTCACCATATATTTGTTATAATGCACTTTTTTTTATCAAATACATATTAAATTGCTTACATAAGTTTATATATTAAATATTGACTTTGATATTGTTTAGCTGAGTATATGTGTAATATATTTTTAGCTGTAACAATTAAATGTAATTTTGTACTGGCATCTTAATTGTGTAGATTACTTATCATATTTTTTCTATTATTTTACCAGTTTTATTTATCAATTCATTTTGATGCATATTACATTGTTTACATGTCTACTTATATACTGACTGAAAATGTTATGTATTATTATATGTTATATATTTCTAGCAGTGATAGTCGAACATAAAATTTCTTCTATTACTTGCTTTAATAAATTATGTCATACATATGACCAAAAAAACAAAAAAGTCTTTGTTGATTTTGTTGTGCTATTCATGTAGGAGAATTAAGGGATGCACTTTTTAAGTGTCTTAAATTCTCTACATTATTACAGAATGATACTATTATTAGGCTTAACCACAGATGATGCTTGATTTTGCTTGTAGGGTGGTTACTAAAACTGAACATGTCTTTTTTTTTTTGGTGGGTGGAGGGGCTGTAAGAGAAAATTTTAAGCATTATAATTTATTGATATAAAAAAAACACATAAATGACATAGAAAAATGTAAATTAACAAAGTAATGTGTATGTTTTCTATTGTATAATATTTCAAACCAAGAAATCATACAAGTATATTACTGACATCAAATGAGAGAGAAATATTTATTTATTGAAATGGTGCTAAGATTGGTTGGATAATGATCATAGGTATAGAACATGATCCATTGATTCTTATTGTGGTACTATCTCTCAAAGATATCCACTACTTCCGCCACAACTTAGCCTTAGATTATAACATCCTGTGTAGGTATATCCTACCCACCTGCCTCCCCTATTTCACCTTAGTGAGAACAATAAAGCTTGATATCCCCTCCCTACATTGAATAGAATCAACATAAATGAAAAAACTCTAAGCTTTACAATATAGCTAGCATTTTACTATGTGTTTACACATATGGTTACATTTCTCCTCACAGCTACACATGTTATTGCTTTGCAACAAATTTTAAACCCACCCTCACCCCAATTATATTTTTTTCTCTGCCTTGTTTTGATAGCTCCTCTTTTTTTATTATAGCCATCCTCAATGCACTAAACTTTATAATGAAGATGGGAGAGAAAACATTGAAAACACATGTCAAAAATATCAAGAAGCAGTATATAGGCCTATAAAAAAATATGTTGAATTGAGTACTTAAAGTCAAAGCCAAGTCAAAAAATATATTTAATTGGAGATAATGTGACCAGGAATGAAATAAAAACAGTGAATTAATATATTTTATTTATTTTATAGCTATTGCAAATATTCAGCTCAAAGATTTAACAACAATGTGACCTAACAATTCTATAATAAAATAACCTATAAAGTATACATTGTTCCTTTAATAACATTAGGGAAAAAATAATAGTTTAATAAATTGTAAAGATTTATCAATATCAAACCAATTTTATAGCTATTTTCGATTATCTTATTTAAAATCAATCACTTAAAAAAAAAAAAATTTAACTGAATAGGATTTGACCTAAACACTGTCGACTGGGAATAAGGTTTTGACCTAATTTGACCCTGTTGACTGTGAATATGGTTTTGACCTTATTTGACCCATCCATCCAGTTGGGAATAGGGTTGAAGCCTATTCACAACTGGTTGGGAATAGGGTCCGCCTTAGTATATTATATAATTATATAGATCTAGAATCTAGATCTAATACTAGATTACTAGATCTAGATCTAGTAATACTTAATTAACTTAATAAGTAAATTTGAGTCAATATATAGTCAATATTGACTCAATATAGATAAACTGGCTGTGGCTCTCACACCTGGCAGTGTGACTGTGCCACTGTGGGTCTACTCTGACTCAACTGACTGACCTTGTGGATTACAGTCAAGTTTTCTTTTGCAATGTGAAATTCAATTTGACAATATGTTTCCGATTCTGATTCACCTTCACTGTTGTTATCCAGATCTAGTTGATTTTTATCTTGTTGCCACATTCAATTAGCCCAGATCGGTTAGATCTAGTTTAGATCTAGATGCCCAGATACTTTACTTACCACCATGTTCTTCTATTTTCAATAACTTTTTAAAAAGAGATTTCTGTTCTTATGCTGTCAACTTATGTATTTTTAAGTCTATTTACTGAAATGAAGGTCTAAAAAATGTTAATAATAAATTGATGAAGTTGTTTCTTCATTTTTTCAATAACTTTTTTAAAGAGAGTTTTTTGTTCTTATGCTATCATTTTAAATGAATTTTAATATTAGATCTAATAGCTGCTAGAAAGAAAGACAAAACACTAACAGAAAAATGTTGGCAAGTAATTCAAGGGAGATAGTCTAGTCTTAAAATATGGCGTATTTCCAATGACAAAATAATGAAAATATGGTAATAAAACTTAAAAAATTATATTTTAAAAACTATTTAGATCTATCTCCGAGGAAATCAAATTACATATTTGTAATCTGCATTTTTGGTAATCCTGTATATCAGCGTCCCGCGTTCATAAAATGCCGATAATTAGCCAGGATAAAATTTAATTCATTTAATACATGTAATTAGTGTTTTTAATAAATTTGGATTAAAAAAAAGAACCTTTACATTTTGAATGACATGAATAAAGTACGTTAGCGACTTTTAATATGATCTGCACACCGCCATTTTGTTTGTTGGTAATGTACAGTGGTGTTGCCAACTTGTAGTATTTTAAGGATCTTTTTTTTTTCACATTTTGTTTACTGAAGGCTGTTGCAAGTGTACTAAAGATAAATATAGTAATTAATTATAGAAACTAAGTTAAATTTTAATGATGGATAGATGGGTGGATGGATGTTTGTGGTTGGTTATTTGCTTGGATTGATGGTTGGTTGCATGGTTGTGTTAGGGTGTTTGATGTTTGGATGTTGTAGGTTTGCTGTGGTTGGTTGGATGGATTGTTGTGTTAGGATGTTTGATGGTTGCATGTTATTATTTTGCTGTGGTTTTTTGGTTGGCAGTGGTTGGATGGTGTTGGTAGGTTGATTGGATGGATAGTTTGTTGGTTGATTCGATTGATGGTTGTGATTTTTTTGTTGGTTGACAATGTTTTTTTGGTTATGGTTGAATGGATAGATGGTTGGCTGGAAGGTTGTGTTAAGGTGTCTGATGGTTGGATGTTGATTTTATGTGGTTTTGGTTGGTTGGATGGATGGTTTAATGGTTGTTAGTGGGTTGTTGTTTTTTGGTTGATTGGAAGTGGTTGGTTGGTTGGATGGTTTGACGGTGTTGCTAGGTTAGTTGTGGTTGGTTTGATGATATTGGTAGGTTCGTTGGATATTGTTGGTTTGCTGTGGGTGGTTGGTTGGTTATTGTTGGTTGGATGGTTTGATGGGGTTGGTAGGTTAGTTGCTTGTGGTTGGTTGTATGGTTTGATGGTGTTGGTTGGATGGTTGTGGTTGGTTTGATGGTATTAGTAGGTTTGTTTGTTGATTGGATATTGTTGGTTGGATGGTTTGATGGGGTTGGTAGGTTGGTTGGATATTGTTGGTTTGCTGTGGATGGTTGGTTGGTTATTGTTGGTTGGATGGTTTGATGGGGTTGGTTGGCAGTGGTTGGTTGGTTGTGGTTGGTTAGATGGTTTGATGGTGTTGGTTGTGGTTGGTTTAATGGCATTTGTTGGTTGGTTGGATATTGTTGGTTTGATGGTTTGATGGGGTTGGTTGGCAGTGGTTGGTTGAATGATGTCATGGTGTTGGTAGGTTGGTTGGTTGGTTGTGGTTGGTTTGATGGTGTTCTTACATTTGTTGGTTGGTTGGATATTGTAGGTTTGCTGATGGATGATTGGATGGTTTGATGGTGTTGGTTGTTTGGTTGGCAGTGTATGGTTGGATGGTTTGATGGTGTTGGTTGGTCAGTTGTGGTTGGTTTGATGGTGTTGGTTGTTTGGTTGGTTGGATATTGTTGGTTTGCTGTGGATGGCTGGTTGACAATGGTTGGTTGTTTATGGTTGGTTGGTTGGTTTGATGATGATGGCAGGTTTGTTGGTTGGATATTGTTGTTTTGCTGTGGATACTTGGTTGATAATGGTTGGTTGGTTATGGTTGGTTAGATGGTTTGATGGTGTTGTTAGGTATGTTGGTTGGTTGTGGTTGGTTGGTTTTGGTAGGTTTGTTGGTCGTATGGACGGTTTGTTGGTTGATTTGATTGATGTTTGGTTGTGGTTTGTTGTTTTGGTTGGTTAGCAGTGGTTGGTTGGTTGTGGTTGGCTGGATGGTTCTGTTACAGTATTTGATGGTTGGATATTGTTTGTTTGCTGTGGATGGTTGGTTGACATTGTTTGGTTATGGTTTGTTGGATGGTTGTGTTAGGGTGTTTGATGGTTGGATGTTTTTGGTTTGCTGTGGTTGGTTGATTGGATGGTTCCGTTAGGCTATTTGATGGTTGGATAGTGTTGGTTTACTGTGGATGGTTGGTTGTCAATGGTTGGTTGGTTTTGGTTGGTTTGATGGTTATGTTAGGGTGTTTGATGGTTTGATGTTTGGATGTTGTTGATTTGATGTGGATAGTTGGTTGTGGTTGGTTGGATGGTTTGATGGTGTTGGTAGGTAGGATGGATGGTTTTTGTGCATGACTGGTTGGTTGGATGGTGTTGGTAGGTTGGATGGATGGTTTGCTGGTTGATTTGATTGATGGTTGGTTGTGGGTTTTTTTATTGGTTGTTGTGGTTGGATGGATGGTTCTATTAGGCTATTTGATGGTGGGATATTGTTTTTTTTATTGCTTGGTTGTGGTTGGTTGGATGGTGTTGGTAGGTTGTTGGTTGTCGGTGGTTTGCTGTGGATTAGCAGTGGTTGGTTGGCTTGGGTTGGTTGTGTTAGGGTGTTTTATGGTTGAATGTTGTAAGTTTGCTGTGGATGGTTGGTTGGCAGTTGTTTGTTTGATAATGTTGTTTGGTTGGCTGAATGAATGGCTTATTAGTTGGTTTGATGGTGTTGGTAGTTGGTAAGTTGTGGAAGGATGGCAGGATGATTGGTTGGTTAATTTGTTTGATGCTTGGATGTGGTTAGTTGGTTGGTGGGCTGTTCAACAGTCTCCCGAATCGACAGGAATAACAAAGAAACTAGTGCGACCATAAACGAAACTAATAACCGATTCTCACTCCATCACAACTACGCTATTACACTCCTGGTACTACTTGCTCTTATCGAGACCTAAACGGGGACTGAACTAGCCTCCCGTAATTCTATCTATCCTGATTGCACGCTCGTCTGGTGTAGGGATTTGTGTCTGTCGGGGCTTTAGCTAATGCTGAACTGATCAGCCGCCGCCCTAGAGACTAGTAGAGGGTCAAGCCATCAAAATTTGCGGGCCCTAAACTGGTGGCTTTAAAAAAAAGGTCTCCTGCCTCACTCCACTTTCGTGGATTAAACCCAGCCCATACGAGCGAGTGGTCGAATTAACTGATCTTTCGATCGATTCATAGTTCAATGTTCATGTCTGGACTGTTTTTCACTGCTCGCTCTAAGGAGCAACCCAAATCTCCTCCCCCTGGAGGAACCCATACCAATGTCGACTAAAATTACAAAGAAAAGCGGGTCTGAGCAGACCCTAACAGGCTCCGCTGGCCAGGTAAAGGGCATTAGGCCTGGCATCGAAAAAATGTGCTACTAATCGCCTCGCAACGTTGGTACATATGGAGAACGGGCCACGTTGTGAAAAAAGAGCTACCGTTCTTCCCAACACACAAACCCTGATAACATCCTTTTTCCCCCAAACAAGCACTACAATTAAAAAAACAAAAGTCTCAGAAAAAATTTACCCAACACCAACACCTCATACTGGGAAAGTAAGTACCCCCCACACTAATTTAGGTGGAAAGATAAAGCAACATGATCCCCAAATTTCCAAATCTGATGCTAAAACTTTCAAAGTCCTTCAATGTAACGTCCGAGGACTTATTCCAAAGACACTTGAAATAACTAACCTGCTCCACAAAGAGTGTGTGGATGTTGTCTGATAGGTAAAAAAAGAAGTGTCTCAATACCCGGGTACTCTGTTTTCCGCTGCTCCTGAGGAGATTGCCGAGGCCTGGTTACATTGGTGGCTAATGCTCTGGTCGCCAAAAAAGTGTCCACAGACTTGAGTCAGGGGAGGACAGACACTTTGGTGTTAGAAATTAGGAAAAATAATAGACGCTTCAAGTGCATCAATGTTTATAATCCACCAAAACAAGAACTGGCTTTAGATCAGGGGCGGACTGGGTATCAAAATCGGCCCGGGCATTACCTTATAAACCGGCCCACAAATGGCATGTCATATATTTTCGGTGGGGGGAGGGGGATTTTTACGCCACTCCGCAATTATATATATAGGCCTATTAGTGTGTGTGTATATGTAATTAATCTTCATTATATTCTGATCTTTCATTCTTTCAATCTTTTTTTTTCTAGCCTAGAATACTCTCTTACTATAATTAGTGGAAAGACAGTACACACCGCCTAAGGGCAGCTAGGTAGTAAATGCATATTCTGAGGTATATACAGTGCAATTAGCCTGCTACTCTTTCGCTAAAAAATTCAAAAACCAAATCTGCTGTTCAATGAAGTCCAGCGACTAGTAGAAAATGGTAAAATGCTTTAGTTTTTGTATTCGAGGGGGGAGGGAAACCACAAAACCCCTTTTGGCTACGCTCATAAAATTTGGTGACTGTAGTTTGCTTAAGTTTGCTGCACTGGGGCAGTAAGTAAAATTTCCCTTTCAGACAATGAGGTCTGAGGCAAGTGATGGTTTGAAGACCCTCCCCTCCCGGTTACGCCCATCTGTTATATTATAGGTGTAAGCCTAATTCTCTACAAAATATATAAAGTTTGATAACGCATCAAAAACTGGATGTATGCATTCGTAGGATTACATAATGTATTCTATTTATACATGTATGTAGTCTGAAAACTATAAACAATACAATAGCAGCCTAATGAGTTAGAAGCTTTTTTGAATTACTTATAGATTACAGACGTTTCTTTAAAAAATAAAATTGTTACGTCTTACACATTTCATCTGTCATTCTAGTCATGTACGTTGATTTGTGACTTAAAATATGCTAAATCATTTGTTGTCCTGGCTGACTCAGGCCACCCATTCCATTAAAAGATAAGAGAAAGTAGAACGGTTAGAGAGGCACTTACTTAATGTGAAAAGCTCTTGCTTCCTCCTGGTACATTCTCAAAAATGCCATTTGTATAGGAATATACCATGACCCATTATTGAAAATATAAATCTCCTTTCATTAAATATCGGATGTGACAGCGCTATATAAATTATTGTAATTATTGTAATAATTTTCATCATTAATGACTTCATACTAAGTTGCTCGACCGACTAACCCACTCTTTAGTGGACGAGGTCTTATCTGTTAGCCAATGTGGTTTCAGAGCCGGCAGAGGTACATCTAACATGATATTTGTTCTGCGACAATTACAAGAAAAATGCAAAGAGCAAAACTTAAACCTATACGCTGCCTTTGTGGACCTCACCAAGGCTTCAACACAGTCAGTCGCGATGGTTTGTGGAGGATTTTAGCCAGGCTGGGATGCCCATCTACGTTCCTATCCATTCTCAAGCAGCTTCACGTGGGACAAAGAGGCCATAAGGTGCCCTTTCTGATCACTTCCCAATAGAAAATGGCGTGAAGCAGGGTTGTGTACTTGCTCCTACTCTATTCGCTATCTTCTTTGGCGTAATGCTGGGTCATATGAGGCAGCGATTGCACGAAGGCATCTATATCCGGTTTCGTTCTGACGGCAATGTGTTCAATCTTCGACGTCTACTATCCCATACAAAAACAAAGGAAATGGTCATAACGGAGCTACTCTATGCCGATAACTGCGCCCTGCTAGCTCACAATGAACATGACCTCCAGAACGCGGTAAACGAACTTGCATACGCTGCCGCCTCTTTCGGTCTATCTATAAACCTCGGGAAAACAGAAGTCATGTTCCAGAAGTCACCCAATAAAATATACTCAGCCCCAAGGATCACCGTAAACGGACAGCCCCTTAATGCGGTAGACCACTTCACATATCTAAGTAGTATAGTGTCAAATGACGCCTTACTTTCAAGGGAAGTTGATAACCGTCTGGCCAGGGCCAGTAGCGCTTTTGGACGCCTTCATGCGAGAGTTTGGCGGAACAGATCGCTCCGCCTGCCTACAAAAATCAGTGTCTACGAGGCGGTGGTTCTGTCAACCCTTCTGTATGGCTCTGAGACATGGACACTATACAGGAAACATCTAAGACTTCTTGAGCGCTTCCACCAAAGATGCTTGCGCTCTATCATGGACATACGGTGGCAAGACCGCACTTCAAACAGCGATGTCCTCTGCGAACGCCAGTATGGACAGTATAGAGGAACTTCTTTTGGTCCCCTGCATTTACAGCACCACGGTTCGTAGTGTCCCTAAAAAATGAAAAGTGACAGTCTCATAAAATCCTCCTAAAAATTGCCCTCACCTAAAATCTAGGCCTACTTGTAGCAGTGGACAGTCCGTAGATCTTCCTAGTGACAGTCATAGTGTCTACCTTTAGATCTAAGATGTAGTGAAGATAAGTCGCACCTTACCTGAAAACTCTTTGAATTTTAGTCACTTTAATGCTCTCTCTATATTTAATGTCTTGATTTACGCTAAATCACTAGAATCTAGTGAATATAATTCGCACAAATGCACACCATGACCATATATAAGATACATATAGGTACTAAAAATATACATTTTCAATATAGAGAATATTATGAAGGCATCTCTAAAAGAATGTTTCTTATTTTAAAAAATATGGAATAGCGACATATTTGAGATGTTTAAAATAAATCTTTGGAAAAAAAAACTGTTCTCTGTTCTGGCTGGGATGTTGGCAAGATATTTATTATTTCCACAATCAAGTACCAATAATTTATTTGAAAAATGCATAGTTTTGTGTATGTTTTACAATGCATCAAACAGGGCAGGACAAACTGAATATATAAATGTGTATATGTGTGTAATGTATATATATATTAATATATATGTATATATATCACACATACAGCTAGACCATACATTCTATCCTTAAAGTCTCCTTAAATTTTGTCATGGTAAAATTCTACTAACATTGACATCTCTATATCTTATATTTATCAATGGCTGTAATTTGATCACAGTATTTTATTACTATTTTAAGTTTTTAATTTCTGAAAAAAAAAATTCTGGAAAAAATGAGTAACAGAGCCTAAAGAAAAACGTAAGACATAATAATTATTTATACTGGTGAGGTATCTAATAAATCTGGACATAGATCTAAAACATTCACAGCATAAGAGCAAAAAGCGTTATATATAATATATAGGCCTATAAATATATATATATATTTGACATAGATCTAGATCAAAACTCTAAACAAACAATGTGCATTTGAAATAAAAATACAAAAACAAAAATATATATTTACAATAATTTATAAAAATGTTTTTTTTTTTGTTTTTTTTTAGATTTGGCATAAAATAAAATCGTTTTCTTATTAAAAAAAAATAGTAGTTAGATTTGTAAAAGAAATGTTTATTTGTAGTTGGCAGCTTGCAAAATGACACGCCTTCCCCCCTCCCCCTGCCAAAAAAAAAAATCTAGCTTAGTTGCTGATCAAGCCTTGACAACAAAGAATGTCGTGAAAATGACGCGGGGCGCTGATCTACAGGATTACCGCATTTTTTTCTGCATATTCTTAAAATATAAGAGAAACCTGATTTAGCGTTTCTAGACACGTACCTAAAGTTTAAACATAGTCTATAACTATACTGTTATACTAAGTAACTAAGTTATACTATCTCTATTAGTATTAGTATAGAGTATAGCATAGCCAGTATGAGTGAGTATGAGTATTAATTATGAGTATTCATTATTCAGTATTTTATAGTATAATTATAATTAGTATAGCCTATACTATAGCCGGCTATACTGATAGGCCGAAATTTGAAAGTTTGACTGTTTAGTCTTTGACAGCGCGTTATTTGACAATGGTTCGACATAGATATATTAGATCTTGAAAAGAAAAGGAAGTATCAAAATCTTCTTTAGTAAGGTTGACTACTTATATTTCAAGTATTATTTGTAACCCTAACCCTAACCTAAATTTGTTATTATATTTAAAGTCAAAGAGGCTGTGAAGCCGTGTGTTTTCATTTAATTTTTAATTCGGACAAACTTGACTCACATTATTTGATTTTGATTCCGGACACCATAATTGCCATAATTTATTTCAGACAGTCTCTATATTTAGGCATAAAAAAACTCAGATTTTAATTCTATATTAAAATTAACTAAATTTTGAGATCCCCAGGCATAGCACCTCACATTAAATCATTAAGATGTTTTCTAATTATGCATAAATATGAACACAAAAAATAAAAATATGAACACACTTAAATTCTACCTAAATTAGGTCACTTGGATACTGACTTCTATACTGACTTTTAGACTTATTTTATGTTTGCATGATAAGATGTGTGTTGAATGTTTGTGTTTTTTGTTTAATAATTTAATAAATTTCTAATACAGATGATCTTTTGTAGTATAGTACAGGTTAGGATAGCCATTCTTGCTAAACTGAATCCTCTATATAATATTCTCTCTATATAAATCTAGATCTATCTAGTAGGTCTAGATCTAAGCATTTAACTTCATTAAATGTACCAAGCTCACTCCAAACATTTGCCCATTTATTCTCTATAAAAAAAACAACAACAAACGAACATATATATGATATAAGATCATTAACATTGATGTCCAAAACTGGCTGTCCGAAAAGGTAAGAAAATCGTAATTTAATTCGGACACCCTATTACTTTTTTTTTTTGTATGGAATCAAACAACTTGGCTTATAAATCAAACAAATCAGCTCCAAAAACATAATAAATATTGCCGGGCTCATTAGTATAGACTTAGCCAATCAAAAAATATAGTCTTAACCCTAGGAAGAGGTAAAGTCATCCGGGTAACATAGGAAAAAACAACAACCTGACTAACAAATTAGAAATTCGTTTTTATTACATAAAAAGACAGCTAAATGGAAGGAAATTGGGTCAGAATCATTGGAAAATGAACAAGCACATTATACAGTGCCCTAGTTTTATAATAAATATTAAAATAATTATTTAATGACCACAAAAACAGTGAATGTCCGAATTCATGTAATGTCTGAATTAAATAAACTACTATATAGTATTACCAAATAAAAAGAAATGTGTAATTTTACTAATGTTTTTACTCTAGAGTCAAATGTTAACTTATTCATTTGTTATAAACATTATGTTCTAATCAAGAAGTGTCTTCTAGTTCACTAGAAAATCTCATTGGTATCTTTACCAACAGAGCAATAAGGATTATCAAGGAACTGTCCTTGTCGGTTCTTGACCATTGCTTTTTGTTTTTTAAATTTGTCATTTATCTCCTTGTTTGTCGAGTTAAAAATCAAACATGATAGTCAGCCTCACTGTCACAGTCCTCATTAAATTCTAAATGCCTCTGAGTATCTGCCCTGAAAAAAGGGATTAGTTAAAGTTTGATGGATATTTGAAATCCTCATGTTATATAGATCTATCATACTATTATATTCTATATTCTTATGATTTCAAAATATGGTCAGTTAAGGATCCAATATATCCACATTGTTAGTCAATCAATCACTAGAATTAGCAGCAACCATGCTATCAAATCATCCAAGCACCTCGCACAGTCAGATTGCTTTCCTAACTGATACAAAATCAGTCCTCCAAAGCTTGAAAAACTAATTCCTCGTAGGTGAAACCACTCAGGATATCTCTTATAAAGCTCAACATCAAAAGCAAAAAAAAAGCAACTGTTATTCAATAGATATCAACACACATTGAAGGAAATGAGAAGACTGACACACTTGCTAAGTGTGGAAGAACAAATAAACAAGTGAACATTGCACTCTAGAAGAAATGAAGAAACTAATAATGAAAAGAATAAATGAGAAATGGACAAGTTCTCATCCAGATTACAAGAAAGATGACACCTGTTATAAGCTATCCCGACATGACCAATGTCTAATCTTTCACCTCTGAACTGGACACAACAGAATGAGACAACATATATGCTCTAGAAGCTAAAAATCGGAACTAGCTAAATCTGCCCTTGTGGAGTGTAACCAGAGAATGCTGACCATGTCCTTCAAAACTGTTTTCTTTGTCAAAAGGCCCCAACAAGACACTGACCCCAAAACACCGCAATAGAAAAATAACTTATTGGATAGCTGCCTGATTTGGAAAGCACTGCATAGTTCATCTTGTATATTGGTCAAGTCATCTGAACACTTCAACAAGGAAGAAGAAGTCAATCAAAATTTCTTTTACGTATTTTTCCAAGCATTTTAGCAATGGACATGAACAGAATATATAGAAGGTTTCAAGCATAAAAATGTTTTGACTACTTAGCCCATTTGTAGTTTGGACCTCTTTTTATGTACTGGTATAAGAGTTGTGAGTGCTGTTTCCCATTCATTTGAACTATCCAACCCTTATCTATCACATAAGGAGGCACTCTAAGGATTATATCAACAACTCCTAACAAGATTAATAATATAAATATTATATTTAAAAAATGATTTTTTAATATGAATTTTTTTTTCCCTTCCAGAATAGAATTTCTGTGATGTGGTAACTAAAATGTCCAGCAAAGTACCTCACCCAGAAGAAGCTGAGGCTGAGCCTTGCATCAAAATTGTCTTTGTTATACAGGAACTTAATACTGAGCATTTGGTAATATATATATTGCTATATGGCCTAATATAAAATAAATTACATTTATAAAAATACATTTCTGAAATAATAAAATAGTTTATTTTTGTCTGGTTACCTCTCCATTTAATATTATAGAACTTATCTTTTAGGTATAGATGTTACTTCAAAAGAGAACATAACTATTCCATTTTCTAATGGCACTAGGAAAAAGGAGCCTTTGTACAAATTAATCCTAATTATGGAATAAGAAATGTGCCTATATCTTTGTGTCTTACTAAGTTTTTTGTTTTTTTCGGTTTGTAAATTATGGTTCAATTTTTTATGTGTTATTGCTTCTTTACTTTTGATTCTTCCTGAAGTGTCGCTAAATTTATTACACTTAGATATTTTGAGTTTTTAGTCTGTGAACCTGGTTTACCATGACTAAAATAAGTAGTTTTATTTGTTAAGTTGGGTTTAGTTTTAGAGTTTCTATCAATAACTGGCATTTTTTTTCTGGGCAGAAAAACATACTCCAACTTGATTCCCGTTTTTTTGTAATTCTTCTAATTCTTTGTGTAAAAATCTCAGTATCTTGTTTTGTTTGTTGTTATTCTATATATTATGCGATTGTCTGCAAATAATCTTACTTTTGTTCCTGGACTAATGCATTTGATAGGTCATTTAAGATAACATCTGTAATTTACATTGTGCCACCTGACAAGAGAGATTAGAGAAACATATCCTGGGATATATGAATTGATGAAGAAACAATGGAAATCCTCTTTGAAGAAGTTTTCTTCTTCATCGTTCTCATTGTTATGTTGGAGTGTTCATATGACTAGACCAATACATGAGATGAACTGCGCAGTGGTTTCCAAATCAGGGAGCTCTCCATATAGTTTTCTTTCTATTGGGGTGATTTGGGGCCAATGTCTTATACGGGCCTCTTGGTAGAGAGAGCAGTTTTGGAGGACGTGGTCGGCATTTTCTGGTGATACTCCACATGGGCAGATTTCACTGGTTCCAATTTTGAGCTTCCGGAACATGTGTTGTCGCATTCTGTTGTGTCCGGTCCTGAGTTGAAAGATTAGACGTTGGTCTTGTCGGGATAGCTTATAGTAAGCGTCATCTTTCTTGTGATTTGGATGAGAACTCGTCCATTTCTCATTTATTTTATGTACAATTAATTTCTTCATTTCTTCTGGATAGAGTGCAGAGTTTACTTGTGAGTTTGTTCTCCCACTCTTGGCGAGTGTGTCATCCTTCTCATTTCCTGCTAGTTGTATGTGAGCTGGTATCCATTGAATAACAGTTTTTTTGCTGTTGTTGTTGAGCTTTATAAGTGCTGTTCTGAGGTTTTTAATATAAGGGGAATCAGAGTTTTGCAAGCTTTTGAAGAAGTGATTATTTTAATTATCCAAATTGCAATCATGAACTGAATCAACACAAACAATATTCCCAGATAAAATACACAATAACAAATCCCTGGAAATAAAGTCAACATCAAGCATGAGACTGCCTCTTAACCATTTTTGCTGCTTACATATACATGACCTACCAATACATTTGTGAATATTCTCGAATAAAGTTATTGAATAACTTGATTAAATTATTATTTTACCTAAATTATTTTTAGCTGTTTAGTAAATTTAAGATTAAATCTTGATAAACAAAAATGACAATTTTATGACAGCATAGACACATATTATTTAAAGTTAAGTCAAACAAGAAATTAAAAATGTTATAGGCCTACTGGTATTACAAAAAAAAATATTTTTCTAACAATGCTAAATCATCTTATTAATTACAGAACATTTTTTTAACAAATTTTATTTCTATTTCTAAAAGGCAGATTGTGTTTCAACAGTAGAGATAGGTGGACTGAAATATGACCTACAGAATTTTGTGAGTATTTTTTTGGTTAATATTTAAGAAAAAAAGTTATGTCAAGATTAGCCACTTTAGGCCAAAAAAATAAAATAAAACTATAATCCTAAACAAAACTTGATTATATTTAGGTTGCCTAAATTTTACGGAAGTTTGAGTTTTCATTTGAGTAGTTATTGGGGGGAGGTGGGGGGGGGGGGGAAGCAATTGAAAATATTTATTGGTATATAATATGAAAGTGTACTATTATTCAGGGTTTCTGAAATTCCAGGATGTCTTGGAATCTCCTGGAATTAAAAAAAAACTCAAAAAGTCCTGGAAATCTCCTGGAGTTTTAAAATATCTCCTTGAATGTCCTTGAATTTTTCTGGTCAAAAAAAAAAACAGCATTAAAAAAATTATTCAGCACCATTGCAGCAAATGGGCCATCACGGGTGGAAATAAATTCGAAATTAGCATTTCCAAGTCTGCACAGAATGTGTTTACTGTTCCTCAACAATAGATAGATCTAATCTATATAAAGTATTGTTATCGGATCGATTTTTCAATGAACACATTGATTTTCCTCCAAATTGAAACTACGTTATGTATCTTTATAGACTTAATTTTCCTGTTTTATTTAGTGCCCTTATAGTTTCATCAGACTACATTATCAGATCATGTTACTTCTGTGCACTGGCAATTTAATAAATAGATCTAGTCTAGTGACCTAGATTTAGATCTGTGTCCTAAATATAGTGTGGCACTGTTTTCAATCTTATCTAAGCTAGATCTAGAATCTAGTCTTATATTGGACTGTTCTTGAATACTAGATTGAGATCTAGATCTATTCACTATTCTATAACCTAATTTGTCTTAAAATGCCTATACGAGACATTTTAAACATTGTTTAAGTCATTTAAGTTTAATGCACTGTGCCAGTCTGTGGCCTGAAAAAGATGCAGATCTATATAGATTTCTAAATCTACTAATCTTGGCTTCAGCAATCGTCACTAAAACTTTTTGTTGTCATTTAAAAAAAAAAAAAATTATAATATCTTCTTCTCCTTCTTCTACTAGCCAGCTTTATTGCTGCTGAGCTGTGAGCTCTTTTGTAGACTGTGCCATGGAAAAAAGTGAGCTGTTTTCTTCATTTGTTCAGTGTTGGTTATGTTGGGCTGTAGTGGAAGTAGGGTCTGCCTAAGGTGGATTAGGAAGGGGCATATTTAAAAAAAAAAAGCCTGAGGAAACACCCAGCCTACACTAAATTATAATTTCAAACATTGGTGAAGCAGCACTTAAATCACATCTGAAATCCAACAAGCACAAGCTAGAGTGTTAAATCAGATTGCTGCTGTATTTGTCAAAAGGGCTGCCACTGTCACAGTGACTGTCACTTGTCCTATGCTGAAAGCTAAGCCAGTAACCCAACAAATTCATACAGTCTTAAATTACTGCAAAGAAGTCTTTTGAGCACCTCAAAGGCTGTTTGCCAAAATTGAAAGCAACCTTTTCTAAAAAAAAAAAACCATCAGATACTCTTTTGTTGGTTGCCCTGTAATGCTTATCCCAAGACCTCTTTAGCATGCTTCAGTCATTTAGCAAAGATTTATGACTCCAGCTGTTTTGAAAGAATGTACTTCTGTTTCAGCACTGCTTATTGTAGTTTTGACAGACACCAAAAATCTTCTAATTTAAAACTACAGCCAGCACTAGGAATGTTTTAAATTTCTAGATGGAAAGCAGAAAGTTTCTGCTGACAACAGTTCTCAAACTTGTTGAAAAATCTCCTTTGAAGAATGCTATTCTCCAGAGTTTAAGATGTAAAAAGCCCAAATACCCTTTGCAAGATTTTGATACTTCCTTAAATGATTTATATGCCATTTTGAGCATCTTGCATCTGCTTGGCCATATCAGTGCAGATGACTGATAGCATTAAATCTGAATTTACACAATGGTACAATTCCATTTTAACCTCAAGTTCTGCTGCCTTCCAGTTATTTAGTGTCACCTCTGATAGACTGGATACTTTCTTTAGTCAGCTTGTGAATTTTTTAAACTCTGAAAAGTGATGACAGAAATTTCGCATACCATGAGTATGGTAATTTAATTTAATTATTAAACCTAAATTACATCAACTTTGACTATTGTTATATAATATTTTGTCGCAAATTTTATGTCCTGGAATTTTAAAATTTCTCCTGGAATTTCATATTGACTTTGGTGCAGAAACCCTGATTATTACGTGTATTATTATTTTTGTATCTTAAGAACAGTGTTTCCCAAACTGTGGTTTTGTGAGGCCCTAATAGGTTTTCCTCAAAATACTGGAATAATTAACTAGTAGGCCAAAGAATTAATCTCTCTAAAAGAAATTAGCAAAGTGTTCCGCTAAATACTCAGAATGTGAAAAGTGTTCCTTTAAAGAAAAAGTTTGGGAAACACTGCTGTAGACAATAATCTTTTAAGCTAAGTAAGGGAAAGAATAAATGGATATTATGCCTGTAAGTCAAGTGTTTTAAAGAAAATGACATTGCTTTGAATCAGTTATAGATATATTTAATAAAAATTAAAGTGTTGAATTCCAAATTGTGCTCAATTCATCTCTTTACATCTTAGTTTTATACAGTTTCAGATGAAAGCAACAGAACAAGTTTGGACCTACCAACATAAGATATTGGATGATAAAAAAACTTTGAATCATTATGGTATTGATATATATTGCCCGGAACCAATTCAGATAGAAGTCTCCAAGTTCAAAAGCTAATAGAGAGGTAATAACGTGTCATCATATTTTAACAAAGAAAGCTTTTCCATATAGAATACATTTTACATTGGATTTTATTGATTCAGAAATCAATTTTTTTTTTTTTTTAACTGTCATTTGTGTTTATCACTTTTCTATTTCAAGTTAACCTCTGGAGGAGTTCAAATTATGTCAAGTCCATATACACAGAGGATAGAGTTCAAATCCTGTTCAAGTTCAATTACAGAGGATAGAGTTCAAATCCTGTTCAAGTTCAATTACAGAGGATAGAGTTCAAATCCTGTTCAAGTTCACTCTCAGAGGATAGAGTTCAAATCCTGTTCAAGTTCCCTCACAGAGGATAGAGTTTTAGCTTGTTTAAGTTCACACACATTGACTTGTATATCAGGCAATATTTAAGTTGTCTTTAATGTTGGATATAATGATGCTGGCGTAATATTGGACCTACTCTAATAGTGTTTTCTTGGAAACCCATTTAATAGAAAATTTTAAGAAAAGCTAGATGAGTGAAAACCTATCATGACTTAAGGGAAACTTTTTTTTAATCTTTCATTGATAAAAAAAAAAACAACCTTTGTTCCCTATTTTTAACTCAACTCTAAGTTCTAATGGCGAGTTTTCCTTAAAAAAAAAAAAACGAACTAGAAGATGAAGTAAAGTAATCCTTAAATTCATAAGCCTAATAAAGTGTTAGGCTTCAGCCTTTTAACAAAACAACATCACAACAAAAAATTCAGATTGAAAGGTTAAGTTTTTGAATATATATATATATATATATATATATATATATATATAGTTCATCCATCGTGATTCGATGATGACCACTTTTGTCATCCAGAGGGCTGAGGGCTTTGCAATGGGGTTTTGTGCCTCCTTGTGTGGCTGGTGAGACCTATGTGAGCCCAGAATGTTTGCTGCACACTGGGCAGGTTATTCAGCTGGAGCTAGCATCATTGGCCTTGCTTTTTCTGCAAGCGCTATTTTTTTGTCCTCTGCAATTTGTGCGCCTGTTTTCACATTGTGACGCCATGATGCTTTGTCATGTACATCTGTCTCCCAGATTGCCTGCTCAATGCTGAAGGTTTTCAGAGAAGCTTTGAGAGTGTCCCTAAAGCCTTTTCTTCGTCCACCTTGTGAGCACTTTCCTTCCCTTAATTGGCCAAACAGGCGTCGTTTAGGGGATGCGGCAGTCTTATATTCTGCAGATGTGTCCTGCCCATAGCAGCTGGGACTGCATCAGGGTTAAATGGATGCTTTGCAGACCCGCTCTTCAAAGGACTTCTGTATCCGGTATTTTTTCTTACCATTTAACATTCAGTTTTTTAATTTCAGTGATAATTACAAACCTCTAGTTTACCTTCTGGTGTAAAGGAAGAGAAATTATGATGAAACTGCAAAAATAAACTTTGGTTTTAGAGGATGTTGGAGGTGGTAAATTTACTTGTCATGTAATTGTTATTTTAATCATATTAATTCTGTATAAAATGAACACAATTAACTAAGAAATATTATGGTGTTATAATAGGATATACATTTTGTAAAAAAAAAATTTGAATTTTTTTTGGTGTTAATTTTTTTTCTTATGGAAAAAAAAAGACCCTTTGCAATGGTCATTATGTTGTAGAAATAAAAATGTTATATAAAGACTGAAGTATTTTACACTTTCTGTATCATTTACTTGTAACTGTGATAATCATTGTTATCCTTTAAACGTAGTTCTACATTTGCTTTAATAATGTATGAAAACAGTTTTCCATTCCCAATCATGGACTAGGTACATTAATGAAGTGACCAACAGAGTGTATGAACCAGCTCCTCCTATCCTCTGACTTGTGGCCTTTTAGCAAAGCAAACCTGCCTGTTTTCTCCTGGCATCTTTTACTTTTACAATATTCTGCTGCATTTACTCAAAGGCTTAACTCAACAACAACATAACTCACAAAATTGTGAACAATAAAATAAAATTGTTTATTCCAGGGATGGGCAACATTTTTCTGTTGAGGGCCGCATTAATTTTTTTTTAAGAATAAGGGGCCGCATATACATAGAAAAATATGCTTGCTGTCTATTAATTTACTTGTATACTGTATTAGACATTCAAATCTTTGTTTTACACTACAATTGAGGAATTATAACAGATTTTAGAGACTAATTTAACAAATATTTTTAAAAATTTTGTTACTGTCTTTTTGCATCACATTCATTCTTCACAACAATCCAGTTATACTTAATGTAAAGTATTTAACTGTGCATAATGTTCCAGAACTCTGGAACTAGCTTACTAGTTCTTAGGTGACCGGTCATTTCATCCCCGGTCACTTCATCCCTGGTCTTTTCATCCCCGGTCACTTCATCCACTGGTCACTTCATCCCCTGGTCATTTCATCCCCAATTAAATATTTTATTTATAAATATGATTATGTAGAATGCTTTTTGACATTGTATGACTTGTTACTTAACCGTTTATAGTGTTTCCTCTTCCACTTTGTTTTCTTAATGAGAAATCTTATATTATATTGTAAATCTGGGTGTGTACTTAGCTATAGCGCTTCTATTGGATGTGGGGGTTGTAATATCATAGTATTATCCGGATCGAAGGCCAAGGTTTGGTGGAAGTAGTAAAAAATCATTTGAGAGATAGAAGTGCGATTACAATAATTATGATCATGCCGCTGATAACTTATCATCAAAGGCCAAGGTGTAGTGCAAGTAGTGGAAATCTTTTGAGAGATAGAAGTGCGATTACAATAATTATGACCGTGCCGCTGATAACTTATCATCAAAGGCCAAGGTGTGGTGCAAGTAGTGGAAATCTTTTGAGAGATAGAAGTGCGATTACAATAATTATGACCGTGCCACTGATAACTTATCATCAAAGGCCAAGGTGTAGTGAAAGTACGACCATGTTTCACTTTATTTTATTTTTCAATCGCTCTTTCTTGAAAATGGGCGCGTCATTTTTAGCCTTGAAATAAGGTTTTATTTTTTTCTAATAAAGGCGGAGTTCACCCATCCTCGGGATATCATGCCGCCTGTATTAGTTTTGCTTTAATTCCTTTTAAACATTAACGTGTTACAATTTTGTCATTTAAATAAAAAATGTATACATTAAATATTGCTCATTTCATGATTTTTAAAATTAAAATTTGTTAGATAAAAATGATCAGATGATGAAAATATAAGGGGATGAAGTGACCAAGGGATGAAATGACCGGGAATGAAGTGACCGGGGATGAAGTGACCGGGAACCAGTTCTTATCCTTGTCAGCATCGACCTGTTTTTCCGGTTGTTAATGTTCAAACAAAAGAAAATGTTATTGTTCACAGATGTATGTGCACCCAAAAAATATCAAAGTTTAGCATCAAGTTTTTTTAAATGTGGAAATACAGCTTCTGGCACCCTTTAAACTCCAGCGGAAGAACTTCTCTTTCAGGTCATAGTTTGCTAGAAAGTATTTCCTTGGGAGTTGAATCAGCTTCTGTACTAAATGGTGAAGTGAGGATATTCAAAAATGGTTCAAGTTCTTGACGTCTTAACATTTGCTTTCAAATTCCATAAGTCTTGTTCTTATCAACCATTTTGATAAATCCTGTTTTTACTTGCTTGCCTGGAGAACTGGAAAAACTTGAAAAGATGCTCATAAATTTCATGATGTGCAAGTAGCCCATTGCAACTCTTCATTAGAAACATTAGTAAGAAAGCCACTGTCAATGTGCCTTAAGGAAAAAAAAATCTTCCTTGAGACCCCATATTCTTTTCAATCCCTTGACCATGTGGTACTTCTCGGAACTGTCTGTGGCTCTGATAAGTTTGATCACTGAGATGATTAGGTCAATATATTCAATGAAAACCTCTCCATGTAGAATTTAACGTTGGGATATTGTTCTTTTTCTCAGTCAAAGCATGGGCTCCATCAGTTGTTACACTTGACATCTTGTTCCAAGCCAACCCAACACTTTCAACAGTTCTTCATAGAATTTATTAAATACTGGTCTGAGTGTGTTTCGAAATATTACCAATAAGCATAATCTTCATTGGCTTAAAACTTTAGAATAACATGAAGAGACAATGTTTATTTAGCTTCTTCATCATAATTGATAAGAAGATATTAAAATATCATAATTGATAAGAAGATATTTAAAATTATTTATTTTTAATATATTGCATTTTTATATGTTTAATCTGTGGGCTCACCTGAATTCTGTAGGTTTCTGCTGGCCGCAAAAAACACTTTGGCAGGCCACATGTGGTCCATAATTTGCCCACCCCTGATCTAAATGATTCAAGTTATTTTGATTCTACACAATCTTCTACTAAAAGTAATATCAGGACTACCAATGTACCTTAGTTTTTAACTAAATATTTATTTGTGCAGCAGTTTCAGTTTTATTGTGATATCGTATACATTGATTTGATTGACTCATTTTGATGTATATGTATACCTTGCAATCAAAGTGGCATTCATTTTTTTTTTAAATTGTAACTGGTCTGTGCTAAATTACTGAATTCATATTAAGAGATAACTATTAATGTATTTGAAAGTTAATGGTAAAGGGAAAATAGGTCATTGTGCTGGTCTCAATACACCTTGAAATGTACAGTAATTACTTCAATGAACAAGAAGAAATTAATCAGCAATGAAATTACCAAAAAAGATATGACAGGAAATGCTATTAACATCTAGTCAGTGATTACCCTCTACAAAGTCATAGTCAACTAATCTAATTGACTTCAATATTCAATCATTATCAAAAAGAAACCATTCCAAAGACAAAGTGAATGATAGACAAAAAATGGGAGAAGCTTTTTGATGTAGGGCAAAATGTTTAAAATATTCAAGTTAAAATACATTTCCCTTTTCAGACTTTGCGATCTGTAAGACAGATGATACAAAAAATCATCTGTTTCTGTGTCTTATGGTCAATGAGGGTATCAGGTGGCCAGCACAATGACCAACCGCCTTTACTTTTCTCCTTTAAATGTCAGGAATCCATTTGAGCAGGGTGGACTGAAAGGTGCCTAATTGTTTTTCTTTATATTAGGACAGTGATGCCCAAAATACGCCGAAACGACTGCACAAAGTGTAGAAAATCCCCTCTCCAAAGGGTTGATAAAGTTATTTTTACATACGTTTGCGCCCTAACATTTTCTCTGATGGATTGGTACCATGACCTTTAACATTGTGTTTATGAAATGAGACTAGATGTATAATCTAACAGGAAAAGTGAACGGATCTTAACTTTTTTGTGGAACATGATAATAAGCCAATGTATTTGATTTGTAAAGAAAAAAGTGGCTGTTTAAAAAAAACAACCAACAAATCAAATATGGCACCATTCTTGATTTGAGTCGCGAAAAAAATATTGTTAAACTTTGCCTAGAGATTGATAAGAAAATGATTTTAAGTAGAGAAATGAAGCCATTTTTCTGAAGGATAGAAAAGAAGATAAACTTCAAACATCTATCTCACTGTAAGTGCTAGATCCACGGGTTTCTAATAAAATTGTTTTAGTTCCATTTCATTACGTTTTTTTTTTTGTATCTTTTCGGTCATGTGGCCCGCGACACGAGAGTTGGAAATTAAAATGGCCCGCAGGTCGAATTAGGCTGGGCATCACTGTATTAGGACTATTATAAAAAAATGGTCTTTAAACCCTAGACCTATGTTTGGCAGCCAAGCACTTTACCGCTTAGCCACCACACCTCCAAGTGTATTCTATAGAAACTTTTAACTGTTTGCTCATCTTTCATTCTACAACTAAAGCAAGGTAATTATGTATTGTTAGGGACAATGCTGTCTGGAATGAGAGAATATGTTAGCCTGGCGGGGCCTAAGGTCATAATATGTTAGCCTGGCGGGGCCTAAGGTCATAATATGTTAGCCTGGTGGGGCCTAAGGTCATGTCTAGCCTGGGATAACAAGAAGTTACAGTTGCCAGATTGTAACACTACTGGGTGGGTTGTATCTGTGCACCTTTGTGACCAAGGGGTTTGAGTCATCTAAGCAACCAGACAACTAAACTAAACTAGCGAACTAAAAGAAATCTAGAAACATAAAGAAGAAATTCAAAAATGAGACTTTAATTTCAATGACTAAGGCAGCAGTTACAATCTAGTACATAAACATTAGAAGTGGCCATCATGACAGCACTGGGCAGGGCTTGGCCATAGTTTTAAAACAAACTTTAGAAAAAAAAAACTGCTAGTTATTTTGACAGTTGTTCAAATATAAAACAGATTTACACATAGTAAAATTTAAAAAAATAAAAGAAAAATTCTGAAACTTACAGGCAGTCCCAGGTACAGAATAATTAAAACTGACAGAGACCACTGGTCAACAGTACAGGAAACAGCATAGGCTCTATTTTAAGTACTCCACCCTAACCCATATAATAGGCAGAAATACAAGTATACAGCTTAGCACTAGCCTACAGAAGTAAAATTTAAAATACATAAAAGTAGCTTTGGGAGCGCCAGTTCACAATTATAAAAATTTACCTGTTAATAAAGTCTAGGTCTAATGTTTGTTTTGTTGGTTTTACATGTGTTCCATCAGAAAGAGAGATAACATCTTAGCCGTAACCTCCAACAGGACACTAAGTGTTAACACCAGAGACTATGGAGATGACAAAGTGGATACCCCATGATCACCAATAGATAATACAAAGTGAATTAGTATTTGAAAATTTTAAACACACTAAGGGGATAAACTCATTGCTTTAGTGAAGACTGACAATACCAAGTAGTAAATATTATTATACTCTTTATTTATAGCAAAATATGTAGGTCCTAGCTGGGGAATACTGCATACTTCTCACTAATCTTCGGACTTGAAGATAAGCCTTATTATTATTATTTATGAAAAATTTCTCCTCTAAGAAATCAGACAAAAACTCAAAACTGTATTCATGGTAACAGCAAAACATTTATATTATAACAGCATAGAATATGTTAACAGTTTTATTTGAAATATAATAATATAACAATATTATAATAGAGCTAAATAATGTCAAGTCGCTATTTATACTGTAAAAAAGCATAGAACAAATTGTGCAGGGATGTGACACAAAAAATTATATGATAGCACACTAAAGCAGGGGAGATAACAAATTGAATTAAAAGCATAATCTAGCAAGGCTTTGGCGTTGTGACTGTACAGAGTATTGAATGTTAACTGAAGACACGTATAGTTGTTACAACATTTTCCGGTGGAAGTGACGTTCTGCTTTAGAATTCATGAATAATTAAAGATATACAAGTTTGCTTAATACTGGTACAATAATAATAACGATAATATACCAAAGCACCTTCCTCCTTCAAAATACAAAAACATGTAACTGAAACAACAAGAAGATTGAGGGAAAAAAAAGGAATATTTAAAAAAAAAATGAACAAATGACTGGACTGATTGTCAAGATATACCTAAATATAGAACAAGATTTATACAAGTCAATTATGGTGATTCCACCTAAATAGTTCTCACAAAGTACATCACTTGAGTACTTGTACCTGTTCATTGTTCTATACATTGTATCTGTTAGGTTTTCCGACCTTGCGACCACTTCCGGTAATGTAACCATGTTGTGAGGTTGGGTTACAGGGTTCAGGATGTATAACTGTGGGTGTAGAAGTATTTGTCGCCACTCTAGTAGGTGAGCATGGTTACTCAACCTGAGGTTAGGAGTATTCTTCATTGTTTCCTACTGAGTCCCATATTGCAGCTTGGTCACTAAAATTGTCTTGAGAAGGTCTGGTTTTGAAGTAGCATTAGGGAAATGTTAATTTCTTTCAGACGCAGTAGGAATGTAAAAACATCAATGCCAATTAGTTCCCTTAGAGCACAAGGAAGTCTCTAAATGATGGTAGAAAAGGAAAATCTCTAATAGATCCGGTGTGTCTGTGTCTTTGCCTCTAGGAATTGTTTTACTTCTCAAGATGTTCACTGTCAATACAAGAGAACAAAATTTGATAAAAACATTTTTATAGTCAGTGAAACACAAAACTTGGCAAAGCTTTACTCAGGGGTTTAGTATAAAGAAAATATAAAGAGATATACACAGCATTGCTTACCATTGTATTCCATACATCTCTTGACCCATTTTTTTGGTTTACATTTCATCTTCATGTTGGTCTACATCTTCATGTTGGTCTACATCTTCATCATGTTGGTCTACATTTTCATGTTGTCTACCTTTTCATCATGTTGGTCTAAATAAGAAAAAAAAATTAATAAGAAAAACTTTTGCCTTGAAAAGGAAAAAAAAAATTCTTTTGTTGCTTTTCTTTTCATGTTAAACAAAACTATTATGATGATGCAGGTTTCACTTTATGTTTTAACTTAGTATTTTATGAATAAACTTTTAAGAAAAAAAAATACTTCCAAAACATCTAATACAGCAGCAAAGAATAACAAACAAAGTTTTAAAAATTTTAAGGTTAATTAAGTCATTTAAGTCTAAGGAACTTGTTGGAGATTTTCAATTATGCCAGAAAACAATAAATAACTAGCTATGTAGTGTATCTGGTGTACAGAATACAGAAAGCTTTAATATTTAGAGTGAAAATTATGCTATTAAGTTTGTGCATTTCTAGCAAAATGAAATCACAACTAAGTTCTTTTGCTTGCAGTACAAACTCATTGGTTTTGTTGAGTTGGCAACAGCAGTCTTTCCTTCAAAATCTCCAGGTTTATTCTTTTTTTTTGTATATATATTTTTATTTCACTTTATATTGTTTCAGCAAATCTCTTTATTGTTTGCTTTTCTTTTTCTATCCTTATCTATTGTATTTCTTTTAGAATGTACTTAAAAATCAAAAAGTAAGCTAAGAGCAGATTACTAAGTTTAAAATTCCCACCAGATAAGATCCAAACAAATGAAAATTTAGTTTGATTATGATTACCCGGAGGATTACCACTATAGCAACGACAATATAGATACAAACAGGAACAACATTCACACACAAAACATACAAAGACACAGTCATACACAACCACTGGTTAATAAACTAAACCTCTTTGTGATGTGACTAATGACCATGAAACACACTGACAGAAAGTGGAGTAAAAGAGTTATAAAATCTTTCTGTTCTAACCTTAATGAAGAGGAAGCGACCACTTTATCCAGATCTGATGTAACTGGTTTAGTGGCTGCAGATTGTCCTCAAGAATGCATAAATGAGATCAGATGTTTCAACATTACTTACATGTACATTGCACTTGATATTCTTGTCGAATGTTTGACATGTTTTGAATGTTTCTTGAGAGCTGAAGAGAATCTACTTCCTTGACCAAATGTTCAGCAGAATAAATGTCATCAGGCAAGATATGAGCATCAAGATGACCATACACAGTCCAGTGCACATATCACATGACCAGGCAGCCATCCTTTCTTATGAGAAGACAAAGTCTTAGTGTAATGACCTCTCTTGCTTGAATTTTTTCTTGTAACTTGGTGCACAAAATAATTGAGAACTGAAATTACTTCAACAAAAAATTATGAAAATCTAGGAGAGAAAAAATTCTAAGTAGAGGAAAAGTGACAATTATAATACACATTTTGTTAATGTTTTATTTCTTTGATTTTATGCACATCTGCACAATTTAGGTCATGTCGTGCCTGCAGTCCCTTAAGGACTACTCTCTCTCTCTCTCTACATAACAGGGGCTAAATTCTATACAGTTAAATCATTAAAATCAAGGTCTATTCACAGTTAAAATAGTAAGGGTAGTAAAAATTTAATAATTTGGTAAAAATCTAATGTAAATAGTACATGAATAAGATGATAATTCCCCTCTCCCTTTTCGAGTTAGTTGTTAGTAACACCAGGTTAGTAGCCACAAAATCATGTAGAAATAGACATGGCTTTATTTAATTTAGTCTGACTGTTGTTGACTTGTAGCACCAAACTGCTGGTAGGCAACTAAACTGTTGAAGGCATAATATATCTTAGCTAATAAGAACTTGAACAACTTCCTTGTGAATGAAACTAAATATAACATTTATAATACTTGTGATCACATGAAATAAATGTAGTAGACTTAAGTAATAAAATTTCTTACAATCTAACTCACTACAATAACACAACCTTTCAGTCTTACATTCTGGAGTCGTCTCCCCTAACTAAGACCCAGTGACGACAATGCCACTTTTGCATCATTCACATCCAATCGCTTACCTCTTACCACAGTCACCATAAAAACACACACACTCCATAACACTTCTGCTTGTCCAACATTCTTTCACTGAATCAAGCCCCAAGCATCCTACTTGTCCATATGTTAGACTTTGCAATGACCATGTTTTTAATCATACTAGTTACATTTAGCAGACACTCTGGCACATATTGGAAATAATAGTGCAAATATTATGACTAATCAAGCTTTAAAAAACTCTAAATTAGATTCTTATTTCTGTACCTTGATATCTGTCAACAAAAACAACTGATACATTTGAACCTAAGGAAGAACAAAAAGAATCTGAAATATAAAGTTGTGTAACGAAAACTTGAAAGAGTTCAAGGTAACAAAACTTAATATATAGATATAAATTGCAGATATAGGCAAGAACCTAAAAAATTGGAATTTTATTTTGTAGCTTGATATCTGTTAACAAAAAATTAAACTTCAGTAAAAAGAAGTGTGATTAAACATTTCAAATATATAAATTCATATGTTTCTAATGAAACTGAAAAAAAAAAAAAGTGGTTCTGGGAGTAATAAGCAGGACTACACATTTGTAAAAACACTGCAGATTATATATAATATATAATAACCATAATCATATATATTTATTTATAATGGTAATCAAAACTAACATAATATAATATAATATATATATATAGAGAGAGAGTTGAATGAATACTTGATGTGCCCCAACAGTTAATAGGACACTTGAGGTGCCACATAAGTTAAAAGGACAAGCAGTTGTTAGGACACTTGTGGTGCCCCAACAACTGATAGGACAAACATGAGGTGAACAACAGTTGGTATGATGGATGAGGTGCCCAACAATTGATAGGAAACTTAGAGTGCCCCAACATTAAGACCATTGAGTTGTTAGGATGAATGAGATGCCCCATGATAGGATACTTTAGGTACCCCAACAGTTAATAGGAGACTTGTGGTTAACTAACAGTTGGTAGGAAAAAAGAGGTGCCTTACCAACTGATAGGATACTTGAAGTGCCCTACCAAACAATAGGACAAGAGGTGCCCTACCAATTGATAGGACACTAGAGGTGCTCTACCAATTGTTAGGATACTTAAGGTGCCCTACCAATTGATAGGATATTGAGGTGCCCCATCAGTTATAAGGACATTTGAGATGCCTAAAAAGTGTTGAAACACTTGTGGTGCCCCAACACCTGATTGGACAAACTTGAGGTGGACAACAGTTGGTATGATCGATGAGGTGCCTAACAATTGATAGGACACTTGGAGTGCCCAAACAATTGATAGAACACTTGGAGTGCCCAAAAATAAGATTATTGAAGTGCCCAACAGTTGTTAGGATAAATGAGATGCCCCAACAAATGAAAGGACATTTGAAGTGCTTCAACAATAGATACGATACCTAAGGTGCCTCAACAGTTAAAAGGATATTTGAGGTGCCCAAACAGTTGTTAGGACACTTGTGGTGCCCCAATAGCTGACAGGACACACTTGAGGTGCCCAGCAGTTGGTATGAGGGATGAAGTATTCCAACAATTGATGACCATATAGGTGCCCAACAGTTGGAAGGTATTGATATTTTTTGTTTTTGGCACATCAGCACAATTAAGGCTATGTCATGCCCATAATCTCTCAAGGGTTATTCCCCCTTCATAGCTCAAGAGCTAAGTTTTATACAGTTGGGTCATTAAAAACAAGATTCATTCACAGCTCAGATGGTGAAAATAGTAAACATTTACATAAATTAATAAAAATCTATTTTTAATATTATATATTCACAATTGCTTTGCCCTATCACAAATCAAACACTCGTAGACAGTTAAAGGATGAAAAAGGTGCCCCAAAAATCGACCAGACACTTCAGGTGCACCAACAATTAATTAGTAAATAGTATATTGAAGTTGGACAGTGTAAATTTTGACACAGGCAGACAATATTTTTATGCCAATGTATATTATATATCTCATCAAGTAATAGTAATTTTGAGCAGTACAAGTATATATATTGCATTGAAGTTGAACAGTAATTGTAAATTTTGACACCATAGACAGTAAATTTGTGTATATTTTATATCTCATTAGTAAATAGTATGTAAACACTCGTAGACAGTTGAAGGATGAAAAAGGTGCCCCAAAAATCGACCAGACACTTCAGGTGCACCAACAATTAATTAGTAAATAGTATATTGAAGTTGGACAGTGTAAATTTTGACACAGGCAGACAATATTTTTATGCCAATGTATATTATATATCTCATCAAGTAATAGTCAGTAATTTTGTGCAGTACAAGTATATATATTGCATTGAAGTTGAACTGTAATTGTAAATTTTGACACCATAGACAGTAAATTTGTGTATATTATATATCTCATTAGTAAATAGTATGTAAACACTCGTAGACAGTTGAAGGATGAAAAAAGGTGCCCCAAAAATCGACCAGACACTTCAGGTGCACCAACAATTAATTAGTAAATAGTATATTGAAGTTAGACAGTGTAAATTTTGACACAGGCAGACAATATTTTTATGCCAATGTATATTATATATCTCATCAAGTAATAGTCAGTAATTTTGTGCAGTACAAGTATATATATTGCATTGAAGTTGAACTGTAATTGTAAATTTTGACACAGGCAGACAGTAAATTTGTGTATATTATATATCTCATTAGTAAATAGTATGTAAACACTCGTAGACAGTTGAAGGATGAAAAAGGTGCCCCAAAAATCGACCAGACACTTCAGGTGCACCAACAATTAATTAGTAAATAGTATATTGAAGTTGGACAGTGTAAATTTTGACACAGGCAGACAATATTTTTATGCCAATGTATATTATATATCTCATCAAGTAATAGTCAGTAATTTTGTGCAGTACAAGTATATATATTGCATTGAAGTTGAACTGTAATTGTAAATTTTGACACAGGCAGACAGTAAATTTGTGTATATTATATATCTCATTAGTAAATAGTATGTAAACACTCGTAGACAGTTGAAGGATGAAAAAGGTGCCCCAAAAATCGACCAGACACTTCAGGTGCACCAACAATTAATTAGTAAATAGTATATTGAAGTTGGACAGTGTAAATTTTGACACAGGCAGACAATATTTTTATGCCAATGTATATTATATATCTCATCAAGTAATAGTCAGTAATTTTGTGCAGTACAAGTATATATATTGCATTGAAGTTGAACTGTAATTGTAAATTTTGACACAGGCAGACACTAAATTTGTGTATATTATATATCTCATTAGTAAATAGTATGTAAACACTCGTAGACAGTTGAAGGATGAAAAAGGTGCCCCAAAAATCGACCAGACACTTCAGGTGCACCAACAATTAATTAGTAAATAGTATATTGAAGTTGGACAGTGTAAATTTTGACACAGGCAGACAATATTTTTATGCCAATGTATATTATATATCTCATCAAGTAATAGTCAGTAATTTTGTGCAGTACAAGTATATATATTGCATTGAAGTTGAACTGTAATTGTAAATTTTGACACAGGCAGACAGTAAATTTGTGTATATTATATATCTCATTAGTAAATAGTATGTAAACACTCGTAGACAGTTGAAGGATGAAAAAGGTGCCCCAAAAATCGACCAGACACTTCAGGTGCACCAACAATTAATTAGTAAATAGTATATTGAAGTTGGACAGTGTAAATTTTGACACAGGCAGACAATATTTTTATGCCAATGTATATTATATATCTCATCAAGTAATAGTCAGTAATTTTGTGCAGTACAAGTATATATATTGCATTGAAGTTGAACTGTAATTGTAAATTTTGACACAGGCAGACAGTAAATTTGTGTATATTATATATCTCATTAGTAAATAGTATGTAAACACTCGTAGACAGTTGAAGGATGAAAAAGGTGCCCCAAAAATCGACCAGACACTTCAGGTGCACCAACAATTAATTAGTAAATAGTATATTGAAGTTGGACAGTGTAAATTTTGACACAGGCAGACAATATTTTTATGCCAATGTATATTATATATCTCATCAAGTAATAGTCAGTAATTTTGTGCAGTACAAGTATATATATTGCATTGAAGTTGAACTGTAATTGTAAATTTTGACACAGGCAGACAGTAAATTTGTGTATATTATATATCTCATTAGTAAATAGTATGTAAACACTCGTAGACAGTTGAAGGATGAAAAAGGTGCCCCAAAAATCGACCAGACACTTCAGGTGCACCAACAATTAATTAGTAAATAGTATATTGAAGTTGGACAGTGTAAATTTTGACACAGGCAGACAATATTTTTATGCCAATGTATATTATATATCTCATCAAGTAATAGTCAGTAATTTTGTGCAGTACAAGTATATATATTGCATTGAAGTTGAACTGTAATTGTAAATTTTGACACAGGCAGACAGTAAATTTGTGTATATTATATATCTCATTAGTAAATAGTATGTAAACACTCGTAGACAGTTGAAGGATGAAAAAGGTGCCCCAAAAATCGACCAGACACTTCAGGTGCACCAACAATTAATTAGTAAATAGTATATTGAAGTTGGACAGTGTAAATTTTGACACAGGCAGACAATATTTTTATGCCAATGTATATTATATATCTCATCAAGTAATAGTCAGTAATTTTGTGCAGTACAAGTATATATATTGCATTGAAGTTGAACTGTAATTGTAAATTTTGACACCATAGACAGTAAATTTGTGTATATTATATATCTCATTAGTAAATAGTATGTAAACACTCGTAGACAGTTGAAGGATGAAAAAGGTGCCCCAAAAATCGACCAGACACTTCAGGTGCACCAACAATTAATTAGTAAATAGTATATTGAAGTTGGACAGTGTAAATTTTGACACAGGCAGACAATATTTTTATGCCAATGTATATTATATATCTCATCAATTAATAGTCAGTAATTTTGTGCAGTACAAGTATATATATTGCATTGAAGTTGATTTGTAATTGTAAATTTTGACACCATAGACAGTAAATTTGTGTATATTATATATCTCATTAGTAAATAGTATGTAAACACTCGTAGACAGTTGAAGGATGAAAAAGGTGCCCCAAAAATCAACCAGACACTTCAGGTGCACCAACAATTAATTAGTAAATAGTATATTGAAGTTGGACAGTGTAAATTTTGACACAGGCAGACAATATTTTTATGCCAATGTATATTATATATCTCATTAAGTAATTGTCAGTAATTTTGTGCAGTACAAGTATATATATTGCATTGAAGTTGAACTGTAATTGTAAATTTTGACACAGGCAGACAGTAAATTTGTGTATATTATATATCTCATTAGTAAATAGTATGTAAACACTCGTAGACAGTCGAAAGATGAAAAAGGTGCCCCAAAAATCGACCAGACACTTCAGGTGCACCAACAATTAATTAGTAAATAGTATATTGAAGTTGGACAGTGTAAATTTTGACACAGGCAGACAATATTTTTATGCCAATGTATATTATATATCTCATTAAGTAATTGTCAGTAATTTTGTGCAGTACAAGTATATATATTGCATTGAAGTTGATTTGTAATTGTAAATTTTGACACCATAGACAGTAAATTTGTGTATATTATATATCTCATTAGTAAATAGTATGTAAACACTCGTAGACAGTTGAAGGATGAAAAAGGTGCCCCAAAAATCGACCAGACACTTCAGGTGCACCAACAATTAATTAGTAAATAGTATATTGAAGTTGGACAGTGTAAATTTTGACACAGGCAGACAATATTTTTATGCCAATGTATATTATATATCTCATCAAGTAATAGTCAGTAATTTTGTGCAGTACAAGTATATATATTGCATTGAAGTTGAACTGTAATTGTAAATTTTGACACCATAGACAGTAAATTTGTGTATATTATATATCTCATTAGTAAATAGTATGTAAACACTCGTAGACAGTTGAAGGATGAAAAAGGTGCCCCAAAAATCGACCAGACACTTCAGGTGCACCAACAATTAATTAGTAAATAGTATATTGAAGTTGGACAGTGTAAATTTTGACACAGGCAGACAATATTTTTATGCCAATGTATATTATATATCTCATCAAGTAATAGTCAGTAATTTTGTGCAGTACAAGTATATATATTGCATTGAAGTTGAACTGTAATTGTAAATTTTGACACCATAGACAGTAAATTTGTGTATATTATATATCTCATTAGTAAATAGTATGTAAACACTCGTAGACAGTTGAAGGATGAAAAAGGTGCCCCAAAAATCGACCAGACACTTCAGGTGCACCAACAATTAATTAGTAAATAGTATATTGAAGTTGGACAGTGTAAATTTTGACACAGGCAGACAATATTTTTATGCCAATGTATATTATATATCTCATCAAGTAATAGTCAGTAATTTTGTGCAGTACAAGTATATATATTGCATTGAAGTTGAACTGTAATTGTAAATTTTGACACAGGCAGACAGTAAATTTGTGTATATTATATATCTCATTAGTAAATAGTATGTAAACACTCGTAGACAGTTGAAGGATGAAAAAGGTGCCCCGAAAATCGACCAGACACTTCAGGTGCACCAACAATTAATTAGTAAATAGTATATTGAAGTTGAACAGTGTAAATTTTGACACAGGCAGACAATATTTTTATGCCAATGTATATTATATATCTCATCAAGTAATAGTCAGTAATTTTGTGCAGTACAAGTATATATATTGCATTGAAGTTGAACTGTAATTGTAAATTTTGACACAGGCAGACAGTAAATTTGTGTATATTATATATCTCATTAGTAAATAGTATGTAAACACTCGTAGACAGTTGAAGGATGAAAAAGGTGCCCCAAAAATCGACCAGACACTTCAGGTGCACCAACAATTAATTAGTAAATAGTATATTGAAGTTGGACAGTGTAAATTTTGACACAGGCAGACAATATTTTTATGCCAATGTATATTATATATCTCATCAAGTAATAGTCAGTAATTTTGTGCAGTACAAGTATATATATTGCATTGAAGTTGAACTGTAATTGTAAATTTTGACACAGGCAGACAGTAAATTTGTGTATATTATATATCTCATTAGTAAATAGTATGTAAACACTCGTAGACAGTCGAAAGATGAAAAAGGTGCCCCAAAAATCGACCAGACACTTCAGGTGCACCAACAATTAATTAGTAAATAGTATATTGAAGTTGGACAGTGATTATAAATTTTGACACAGGCAGACAATATTTTTATGCAAATGTATATTATATATCTCATCAAGTAATAGTCAGTAATTTTGTGCAGTACAAATATATATATTGCATTGAAGTTGAACTGTAATTGTAAATTTTGACACAGGCAGACATTACATTTGTGTATATTATATATCTCATCAAATAATAGTAATTTTGTGCAGTACAAGTATATAAAATTGTATTGAAGTTGGACAGTAATTGTAAATTTGGACACAGGCAGTAATTTTGTGCTGATGTATATTATACATCTCAAGTAATAGTCAGTAATTTTGTGCAGTAAAAGTATATATATTTATATATACATTCTATTGAAGTTGGACAGTGAAAAGATTAAGAAGCACTCTTCAAAGTGATGAGCTATATCAGTGCTAGTATTCAATGACATTACAGGAAGATAATCAGTATTGAAATATATTACTGATAATTTTGATTTTCATTTTTAATTTTTATGTTCTATATTTAGAAAGCTGTTGACAGTATTGTTCTTGTCAAAATTTGGTATCACTGATATTGTGTCCTTGTTAAATTTTGTCTTTTTTCAATGTGTAAAAAAAATATATATATATGATCAGAACATAAGGTTTTAGAGGTCGCAGATTTAACACTAGTAGATTTTTGTGTTTAGACTATTGTTTATTTTAATGTTTACATTGTATTAATATTGTGCACAATTTCTTGGGGTCTTTAAGTCATTTTTATTTATATTTGTAAGTATATGTAGTATTTCTTGAAAATTTTCTGTCTTTTTTTCCTGCTGTACTTGTTTGTTTTTATATATTGACCAAATCTTGCTTTTGGAACAGGATGTGCTTTAGGGTAAGAGAGTGAGGTCAATGTGTTGCTCGAATCCTCCTCAATTTAATCAAAGTTTTCAGTGCACTGAGTCATCATCATATCATCATTTATATAATTGTAACATTTTGGTATAAACTTTGTTACATTTTTTTTTTACATTATAATATTTTATTAATTTTGTTTTCTCTTTCTATATGACCAAATAATATATTGTAAAAACATAATAATTGATTATGACATTGATTATTAGATTGTTGACAATTTAGTGTGTTATGTTAATCACAATAGTATTGGCTTGATAATATTGTCAGTGATTGTAAACTATAAAAGATATTAGATATCATTATTATCTATAAAAAAGTATAGAATGCCATTGTACTTTTGATAAGTATTAATAGATACATGGATGGATATACTGAACTAAAGAAAGTTGCTGAATCGTTTGGTCTTAAAGATGAAGAAAAGAAAGATGTTTTGACATAAATGGAAAGGAAAGAAAATCAAGTTGATATTGAAAGAGTTGGCGAGAGCACAAAGAGAAGAGAGAAATGCAACTAGATGCTGAAATAAATTAAAAGGAAGCAAAACCAGACAAAGAATCAGAAATAAAAAAAAAAAAAACTGAAAAAAGCTGCAATTCAAAACAAGGGAGACAAAACAGAAACTACCAAGCATGAACATATAGAGAATATTTACAAAGCACAAAGAGAAGAGAGAAATGCAACTAGATGCTGAAAGAAATTAAAAGGATGCAAAACCAGACAAAGAATCAGAAATTAAAAAAAACAACAACTGAAAAATAAAAGCTGCAATTCAAAACAAGGGAGACAAAACAGAAACTACCAAGCGTGAACATATAGAGAATATTTACAAAGCACAAAGAGAAGAGAGAAATGCAACTAGATGCTGAAAGAAATTAAAAGGATGCAAAACCAGACAAAGAATCAGAAATTAAAAAAAAAAACAACTGAAAAATAAAAGCTGCAATTCAAAACAAGGGAGACAAAAAAACTACCAAGCGTGAACATAAAGAGAATATTTATAGGCAAAAAATGAGGGACCTTATGAAACTGATGAAATAAATAGTTATTTTCAGACTATCTGTAAAACTTGCAATTACAATGAAGATACTTGTTCTAATATATTCATCTGTAAACTAAGTGGCAAGACTTTGAGTGTTATTAACTCATTAATAGAAGAACAAAGAAAGAAAATGCATCCTGTTAAAAGCAATATTATTGGAATCTAGATCACCAAAGAGAAATTTATTATCAGCATCAAAGACAAGAATCTAATTCTCCAAACTATAATGTACCAAGAAATAAATAGATAAGGAATCGGAAATCAGAATAGGTAACAAAGTAATAATGTTAATATAAATGAAGTTCAAGCAACAGTGTATAATATTGAACTAGAACTATAATTTTTTCCAACATATGTTAATGGTGTACAAGTGAAATATACCACAGTCATTACAAATGATAAACGTGTTACACAAGATACTATGACAGGTATAACTAAGAACATATGACAGGCTTAACTAAGATAATATGACATGTAAAACTAAGAAAAAATTACAGGTAATACTATGAAAATATGACAGGTAAAACGAACTTATGACAGGTAAAACTAAAAAAATATGACAGGTAAAACTAAGAAAAAAATGACAGGAAAAACTAAAAAAATTGGACAAGTAAAACTAAGAAAATATGAAAGGCATAACAAAGAATATATGACATGTTAAACTAAGAAAATATGACAGGTAAATATAAGACAAATTTCTTTATTAAGCACTCAAAGAATGATTTCACTGGGAATTGCAAATATATTTTGATCACCACATTAAATGCAGAGGTCAAAGACCAGCTAATTATCACACATTTGTTGTTATATTTATTGTTACAAACGTTCAATGGAATATAAATGAAGACGTCTAACACAGTTATACATCCGTATGAATTTCTTTTTTAAGCACTCAAAGAATGATTTCACTGGGAATTGCAAACACATTTTAATCACCACATTAAGTGCAGAGGTCAAAGACCTGCTAATTAACACATATTTGTTGTTATATTTATTGTTACAAACGTTCAGTCAGAATATAAATGAAGACGTCTAACACAGTTATACATCCGTATGAATTTCCTTTTCTAAGCACTCAAAGAATGATTTCACTGGGAATTGCAAATACATGGCTAAAGAGTCCAGTCTTCGCTTTTGAAAAGTCCTAAGCTAAACATAGTAGTGTCATCAATTAAATGTGTTTTCTCCGCAACTATTTAGTTGGTCTGCAAGTGCAAATGTTGATTAGTGTGCGCTGCATCACGAGCGGCGATATTTCCTTTGATGGACACGTTCATATGTTCCTTGAGTGTGACTTAATTATTGATTTTTACAAACGTTCAATCGGAATATAAATGAAGACGTCTAACACAGTTATACATCCGTATGAATTTCCTTTTCTAAGCACTCAAAGAATGATTTCACTGGGAATCGCAAACACATTTTGATCACCACATTAAGTGCAGAGGTCAAAGACCTGCTAATTATCACACATTTGTTGTTATATTTATTGTTACAAACGTTCAATTGGAATATAAATGAAGACGTCTAACACAGTTATACATCCGTATGAATTTCCTTTTCTAAGCACTCAAAGAATGATTTCACTGGGAATTGCAAATACATTTTGATCACCACATTAAGTGCAGAGGTCAAAGACCTGCTAATTAGCACACATTTGTACACAAATGTTTGTAGATATCCTCATTACAATTCAATAAAGTTGTTACAAAACCTCACTGGTTACATCACTTCACAGTGTCTCAATGGATAGGGTAGAGATGAGCGTGATACAAACGACAATCCCAACTGTTCCTGCACAATCATCATATATCTGATGGCTTATATTTTCATCCTTTTTTTTTTAACTCTTGTTTTGCAAACGTGCATCAGTTGAATAGTTGGAGCCCAATAAAAAGTTTCAGGCTTGCTTTTTTCACTGACTCCTGTTTTGAGCTTGTTGACCTACAGCTTCATTTTGATGAACTGACTGTAACAATATTTTTGATGACGTCGTGTTCAAGCTATTGAAGGTGGTCTACAAGCATCCGGTTTGAGGGCTGAATCAGCCTCACAAACTTCGCACTCAACTAATGTCGAGTGAGTTGAATCAGCGTCAAAGCTTGCACTCAACTAATTATGTCCCAACTATTATTCAACTGAGCCGAAATAACCGGTTATTTTACAAACTCATTCTTCTTTGTTGTTTTTTTGAATGCCTTTTAACATTCCAAGTTATGATGATGCTTTGTCCAAGGCATTGTAGCACGTGAAAAAAATGCAAAACAAGAAAAAGGATGTGCACTGTTGGGTTGTCTACAAATGCACAGACATAACCAACAATTTCGTCTTGGATCAACAATTCAATTGATGACAATATTACTACATCTAGTCCTCAGCTAAAAATCCTCAATTTTTCAAAAATGAATACAATATCCTTTCCTATAAGTACGAAGATGGTCATGGAGACCGATCTTCTTTGAAAAAAAATCCTCAACTACATCCTTTAAACATGAAGATGGCTAAAGAGCCCAGTCTTCACTTTTAAAATTCCTCCATTAATCATTCCTATGAACACAAAGATGGCTAAGGAGTCCAGTCTTCGCTTTTAAAATTCCTCCATTAATCATTCCTATGAACACGAAGATGGCTAAGGAGTCCAGTCTTCGCTTTTAAAAGTCCTCCATTAATCATTCCTATAAACACGAAGATGGCTAAAGAGTCCAGTCTTCGCTTTTGAAAAGTCCTAAGCTAAACATAGTAATGTCATCAATTAAATGTGTTTTCTCCGCAACTATTTAGTTGGTCTGCAAGTGCAAATGTTGATTAGTGTGCGCTGCATCACGAGCGGCGATATTTCCTTTGATGGACACGTTCATATGTTCCTTGAGTGTGACTTAATTATTGATTTTTACAAACGTTCAATTGGAATATAAATGAAGACGTCTAACACAGTTATACATCCGTATGAATTTCCTTTTCTAAGCACTCAAAGAATGATTTCACTGGGAATCGCAAATACATTTTGATCACCACATTAAGTGCAGAGGTCAAAGACCTGCTAATTAGCACACATTTGTACACAAATGTTTGTAGATATCCTCATTACAATTCAATAAAGTTGTTACAAAACCTCACTGGTTACATCACTTCACAGTGTCTCAATGGATAGGGTAGAGATGAGCGTGATACAAACGACAATCCCAACTGTTCCTGCACAATCATCATATATCTGATGGCTTATATTTTCATCCTTTTTTTTTTAACTCTTGTTTTGCAAACGTGCATCAGTTGAATAGTTGGAGCCCAATAAAAAGTTTCAGGCTTGCTTTTTTCACTGACTCCTGTTTTGAGCTTGTTGACCTACAGCTTCATTTTGATGAACTGACTGTAACAATATTTTTGATGACGTCGTGTTCAAGCTATTGAAGGTGGTCTACAAGCATCCGGTTTGAGGGCTGAATCAGCCTCACAAACTTCGCACTCAACTAATGTCGAGTGAGTTGAATCAGCGTCAAAGCTTGCACTCAACTAATTATGTCCCAACTATTATTCAACTGAGCCGAAATAACCGGTTATTTTACAAACTCATTCTTCTTTGTTGTTTTTTTGAATGCCTTTTAACATTCCAAGTTATGATGATGCTTTGTCCAAGGCATTGTAGCACGTGAAAAAAATGCAAAACAAGAAAAAGGATGTGCACTGTTGGGTTGTCTACAAATGCACAGACATAACCAACAATTTCGTCTTGGATCAACAATTCAATTGATGACAATATTACTACATCTAGTCCTCAGCTAAAAATCCTCAATTTTTCAAAAATGAATACAATATCCTTTCCTATAAGTACGAAGATGGTCATGGAGACCGATCTTCTTTGAAAAAAAATCCTCAACTACATCCTTTAAACATGAAGATGGCTAAAGAGCCCAGTCTTCACTTTTAAAATTCCTCCATTAATCATTCCTATGAACACAAAGATGGCTAAGGAGTCCAGTCTTCGCTTTTAAAATTCCTCCATTAATCATTCCTATGAACACGAAGATGGCTAAGGAGTCCAGTCTTCGCTTTTAAAAGTCCTCCATTAATCATTCCTATAAACACGAAGATGGCTAAAGAGTCCAGTCTTCGCTTTTGAAAAGTCCTAAGCTAAACATAGTAATGTCATCAATTAAATGTGTTTTCTCCGCAACTATTTAGTTGGTCTGCAAGTGCAAATGTTGATTAGTGTGCGCTGCATCACGAGCGGCGATATTTCCTTTGATGGACACGTTCATATGTTCCTTGAGTGTGACTTAATTATTGATTTTTACAAACGTTCAATCGGAATATAAATGAAGACGTCTAACACAGTTATACATCCGTATGAATTTCCTTTTCTAAGCACTCAAAGAATGATTTCACTGGGAATCGCAAATACATTTTGATCACCACATTAAGTGCAGAGGTCAAAGACCTGCTAATTAGCACACATTTGTACACAAATGTTTGTAGATATCCTCATTACAATTCAATAAAGTTGTTACAAAACCTCACTGGTTACATCACTTCACAGTGTCTCAATGGATAGGGTAGAGATGAGCGTGATACAAACGACAATCCCAACTGTTCCTGCACAATCATCATATATCTGATGGCTTATATTTTCATCCTTTTTTTTTTAACTCTTGTTTTGCAAACGTGCATCAGTTGAATAGTTGGAGCCCAATAAAAAGTTTCAGGCTTGCTTTTTTCACTGACTCCTGTTTTGAGCTTGTTGACCTACAGCTTCATTTTGATGAACTGACTGTAACAATATTTTTGATGACGTCGTGTTCAAGCTATTGAAGGTGGTCTACAAGCATCCGGTTTGAGGGCTGAATCAGCCTCACAAACTTCGCACTCAACTAATGTCGAGTGAGTTGAATCAGCGTCAAAGCTTGCACTCAACTAATTATGTCCCAACTATTATTCAACTGAGCCGAAATAACCGGTTATTTTACAAACTCATTCTTCTTTGTTGTTTTTTTGAATGCCTTTTAACATTCCAAGTTATGATGATGCTTTGTCCAAGGCATTGTAGCACGTGAAAAAAATGCAAAACAAGAAAAAGGATGTGCACTGTTGGGTTGTCTACAAATGCACAGACATAACCAACAATTTCGTCTTGGATCAACAATTCAATTGATGACAATATTACTACATCTAGTCCTCAGCTAAAAATCCTCAATTTTTCAAAAATGAATACAATATCCTTTCCTATAAGTACGAAGATGGTCATGGAGACCGATCTTCTTTGAAAAAAAATCCTCAACTACATCCTTTAAACATGAAAGATGGCTAAAGAGCCCAGTCTTCACTTTTAAAATTCCTCCATTAATCATTCCTATGAACACAAAGATGGCTAAGGAGTCCAGTCTTCGCTTTTAAAATTCCTCCATTAATCATTCCTATGAACACGAAGATGGCTAAGGAGTCCAGTCTTCGCTTTTAAAAGTCCTCCATTAATCATTCCTATAAACACGAAGATGGCTAAAGAGTCCAGTCTTCGCTTTTGAAAAGTCCTAAGCTAAACATAGTAATGTCATCAATTAAATGTGTTTTCTCCGCAACTATTTAGTTGGTCTGCAAGTGCAAATGTTGATTAGTGTGCGCTGCATCACGAGCGGCGATATTTCCTTTGATGGACACGTTCATATGTTCCTTGAGTGTGACTTAATTATTGATTTTTACAAACGTTCAATTGGAATATAAATGAAGACGTCTAACACAGTTATACATCCGTATGAATTTCCTTTTCTAAGCACTCAAAGAATGATTTCACTGGGAATCGCAAATACATTTTGATCACCACATTAAGTGCAGAGGTCAAAGACCTGCTAATTAGCACACATTTGTACACAAATGTTTGTAGATATCCTCATTACAATTCAATAAAGTTGTTACAAAACCTCACTGGTTACATCACTTCACAGTGTCTCAATGGATAGGGTAGAGATGAGCGTGATACAAACGACAATCCCAACTGTTCCTGCACAATCATCATATATCTGATGGCTTATATTTTCATCCTTTTTTTTTTAACTCTTGTTTTGCAAACGTGCATCAGTTGAATAGTTGGAGCCCAATAAAAAGTTTCAGGCTTGCTTTTTTCACTGACTCCTGTTTTGAGCTTGTTGACCTACAGCTTCATTTTGATGAACTGACTGTAACAATATTTTTGATGACGTCGTGTTCAAGCTATTGAAGGTGGTCTACAAGCATCCGGTTTGAGGGCTGAATCAGCCTCACAAACTTCGCACTCAACTAATGTCGAGTGAGTTGAATCAGCGTCAAAGCTTGCACTCAACTAATTATGTCCCAACTATTATTCAACTGAGCCGAAATAACCGGTTATTTTACAAACTCATTCTTCTTTGTTGTTTTTTTGAATGCCTTTTAACATTCCAAGTTATGATGATGCTTTGTCCAAGGCATTGTAGCACGTGAAAAAAATGCAAAACAAGAAAAAGGATGTGCACTGTTGGGTTGTCTACAAATGCACAGACATAACCAACAATTTCGTCTTGGATCAACAATTCAATTGATGACAATATTACTACATCTAGTCCTCAGCTAAAAATCCTCAATTTTTCAAAAATGAATACAATATCCTTTCCTATAAGTACGAAGATGGTCATGGAGACCGATCTTCTTTGAAAAAAAATCCTCAACTACATCCTTTAAACATGAAGATGGCTAAAGAGCCCAGTCTTCACTTTTAAAATTCCTCCATTAATCATTCCTATGAACACAAAGATGGCTAAGGAGTCCAGTCTTCACTTTTAAAATTCCTCCATTAATCATTCCTATGAACACGAAGATGGCTAAGGAGTCCAGTCTTCGCTTTTAAAAGTCCTCCATTAATCATTCCTATAAACACGAAGATGGCTAAAGAGTCCAGTCTTCACTTTTGAAAAGTCCTAAGCTAAACATAGTAATGTCATCAATTAAATGTGTTTTCTCCGCAACTATTTAGTTGGTCTGCAAGTGCAAATGTTGATTAGTGTGCGCTGCATCACGAGCGGCGATATTTCCTTTGATGGACACGTTCATATGTTCCTTGAGTGTGACTTAATTATTGATTTTTACAAACGTTCAATCGGAATATAAATGAAGACGTCTAACACAGTTATACATCCGTATGAATTTCCTTTTCTAAGCACTCAAAGAATGATTTCACTGGGAATCGCAAACACATTTTGATCACCACATTAAGTGCAGAGGTCAAAGACCTGCTAATTAGCACACATTTGTACACAAATGTTTGTAGATATCCTCATTACAATTCAATAAAGTTGTTACAAAACCTCACTGGTTACATCACTTCACAGTGTCTCAATGGATAGGGTAGAGATGAGCGTGATACAAACGACAATCCCAACTGTTCCTGCACAATCATCATATATCTGATGGCTTATATTTTCATCCTTTTTTTTTTAACTCTTGTTTTGCAAACGTGCATCAGTTGAATAGTTGGAGCCCAATAAAAAGTTTCAGGCTTGCTTTTTTCACTGACTCCTGTTTTGAGCTTGTTGACCTACAGCTTCATTTTGATGAACTGACTGTAACAATATTTTTGATGACGTCGTGTTCAAGCTATTGAAGGTGGTCTACAAGCATCCGGTTTGAGGGCTGAATCAGCCTCACAAACTTCGCACTCAACTAATGTCGAGTGAGTTGAATCAGCGTCAAAGCTTGCACTCAACTAATTATGTCCCAACTATTATTCAACTGAGCCGAAATAACCGGTTATTTTACAAACTCATTCTTCTTTGTTGTTTTTTTGAATGCCTTTTAACATTCCAAGTTATGATGATGCTTTGTCCAAGGCATTGTAGCACGTGAAAAAAATGCAAAACAAGAAAAAGGATGTGCACTGTTGGGTTGTCTACAAATGCACAGACATAACCAACAATTTCGTCTTGGATCAACAATTCAATTGATGACAATATTACTACATCTAGTCCTCAGCTAAAAATCCTCAATTTTTCAAAAATGAATACAATATCCTTTCCTATAAGTACGAAGATGGTCATGGAGACCGATCTTCTTTGAAAAAAAATCCTCAACTACATCCTTTAAACATGAAAGATGGCTAAAGAGCCCAGTCTTCACTTTTAAAATTCCTCCATTAATCATTCCTATGAACACAAAGATGGCTAAGGAGTCCAGTCTTCGCTTTTAAAATTCCTCCATTAATCATTCCTATAAACACGAAGATGGCTAAAGAGTCCAGTCTTCGCTTTTGAAAAGTCCTAAGCTAAACATAGTAATGTCATCAATTAAATGTGTTTTCTCCGCAACTATTTAGTTGGTCTGCAAGTGCAAATGTTGATTAGTGTGCGCTGCATCACGAGCGGCGATATTTCCTTTGATGGACACGTTCATATGTTCCTTGAGTGTGACTTAATTATTGATTTTTACAAACGTTCAATCGGAATATAAATGAAGACGTCTAACACAGTTATACATCCGTATGAATTTCCTTTTCTAAGCACTCAAAGAATGATTTCACTGGGAATCGCAAACACATTTTGATCACCACATTAAGTGCAGAGGTCAAAGACCTGCTAATTATCACACATTTGTTGTTATATTTATTGTTACAAACGTTCAATTGGAATATAAATGAAGACGTCTAACACAGTTATACATCCGTATGAATTTCCTTTTCTAAGCACTCAAAGAATGATTTCACTGGGAATTGCAAATACATTTTGATCACCACATTAAGTGCAGAGGTCAAAGACCTGCTAATTAGCACACATTTGTACACAAATGTTTGTAGATATCCTCATTACAATTCAATAAAGTTGTTACAAAACCTCACTGGTTACATCACTTCACAGTGTCTCAATGGATAGGGTAGAGATGAGCGTGATACAAACGACAATCCCAACTGTTCCTGCACAATCATCATATATCTGATGGCTTATATTTTCATCCTTTTTTTTTTAACTCTAGTTTTGCAAACGTGCATCAGTTGAATAGTTGGAGCCCAATAAAAAGTTTCAGGCTTGCTTTTTTCACTGACTCCTGTTTTGAGCTTGTTGACCTACAGCTTCATTTTGATGAACTGACTGTAACAATATTTTTGATGACGTCGTGTTCAAGCTATTGAAGGTGGTCTACAAGCATCCGGTTTGAGGGCTGAATCAGCCTCACAAACTTCGCACTCAACTAATGTCGAGTGAGTTGAATCAGCGTCAAAGCTTGCACTCAACTAATTATGTCCCAACTATTATTCAACTGAGCCGAAATAACCGGTTATTTTACAAACTCATTCTTCTTTGTTGTTTTTTTGAATGCCTTTTAACATTCCAAGTTATGATGATGCTTTGTCCAAGGCATTGTAGCACGTGAAAAAAATGCAAAACAAGAAAAAGGATGTGCACTGTTGGGTTGTCTACAAATGCACAGACATAACCAACAATTTCGTCTTGGATCAACAATTCAATTGATGACAATATTACTACATCTAGTCCTCAGCTAAAAATCCTCAATTTTTCAAAAATGAATACAATATCCTTTCCTATAAGTACGAAGATGGTCATGGAGACCGATCTTCTTTGAAAAAAAATCCTCAACTACATCCTTTAAACATGAAGATGGCTAAAGAGCCCAGTCTTCACTTTTAAAATTCCTCCATTAATCATTCCTATGAACACAAAGATGGCTAAGGAGTCCAGTCTTCGCTTTTAAAATTCCTCCATTAATCATTCCTATGAACACGAAGATGGCTAAGGAGTCCAGTCTTCGCTTTTAAAAGTCCTCCATTAATCATTCCTATAAACACGAAGATGGCTAAAGAGTCCAGTCTTCGCTTTTGAAAAGTCCTAAGCTAAACATAGTAATGTCATCAATTAAATGTGTTTTCTCCGCAACTATTTAGTTGGTCTGCAAGTGCAAATGTTGATTAGTGTGCGCTGCATCACGAGCGGCGATATTTCCTTTGATGGACACGTTCATATGTTCCTTGAGTGTGACTTAATTATTGATTTTTACAAACGTTCAATCGGAATATAAATGAAGACGTCTAACACAGTTATACATCCGTATGAATTTCCTTTTCTAAGCACTCAAAGAATGATTTCACTGGGAATCGCAAACACATTTTGATCACCACATTAAGTGCAGAGGTCAAAGACCTGCTAATTATCACACATTTGTTGTTATATTTATTGTTACAAACGTTCAATTGGAATATAAATGAAGACGTCTAACACAGTTATACATCCGTATGAATTTCCTTTTCTAAGCACTCAAAGAATGATTTCACTGGGAATTGCAAATACATTTTGATCACCACATTAAGTGCAGAGGTCAAAGACCTGCTAATTAGCACACATTTGTACACAAATGTTTGTAGATATCCTCATTACAATTCAATAAAGTTGTTACAAAACCTCACTGGTTACATCACTTCACAGTGTCTCAATGGATAGGGTAGAGATGAGCGTGATACAAACGACAATCCCAACTGTTCCTGCACAATCATCATATATCTGATGGCTTATATTTTCATCCTTTTTTTTTTAACTCTTGTTTTGCAAACGTGCATCAGTTGAATAGTTGGAGCCCAATAAAAAGTTTCAGGCTTGCTTTTTTCACTGACTCCTGTTTTGAGCTTGTTGACCTACAGCTTCATTTTGATGAACTGACTGTAACAATATTTTTGATGACGTCGTGTTCAAGCTATTGAAGGTGGTCTACAAGCATCCGGTTTGAGGGCTGAATCAGCCTCACAAACTTCGCACTCAACTAATGTCGAGTGAGTTGAATCAGCGTCAAAGCTTGCACTCAACTAATTATGTCCCAACTATTATTCAACTGAGCCGAAATAACCGGTTATTTTACAAACTCATTCTTCTTTGTTGTTTTTTTGAATGCCTTTTAACATTCCAAGTTATGATGATGCTTTGTCCAAGGCATTGTAGCACGTGAAAAAAATGCAAAACAAGAAAAAGGATGTGCACTGTTGGGTTGTCTACAAATGCACAGACATAACCAACAATTTCGTCTTGGATCAACAATTCAATTGATGACAATATTACTACATCTAGTCCTCAGCTAAAAATCCTCAATTTTTCAAAAATGAATACAATATCCTTTCCTATAAGTACGAAGATGGTCATGGAGACCGATCTTCTTTGAAAAAAAATCCTCAACTACATCCTTTAAACATGAAGATGGCTAAAGAGCCCAGTCTTCACTTTTAAAATTCCTCCATTAATCATTCCTATGAACACAAAGATGGCTAAGGAGTCCAGTCTTCGCTTTTAAAATTCCTCCATTAATCATTCCTATGAACACGAAGATGGCTAAGGAGTCCAGTCTTCGCTTTTAAAAGTCCTCCATTAATCATTCCTATAAACACGAAGATGGCTAAAGAGTCCAGTCTTCGCTTTTGAAAAGTCCTAAGCTGAACATAGTAATGTCATCAATTAAATGTGTTTTCTCCGCAACTATTTAGTTGGTCTGCAAGTGCAAATGTTGATTAGTGTGCGCTGCATCACGAGCGGCGATATTTCCTTTGATGGACACGTTCATATGTTCCTTGAGTGTGACTTAATTATTGATTTTTACAAACGTTCAATCGGAATATAAATGAAGACGTCTAACACAGTTATACATCCGTATGAATTTCCTTTTCTAAGCACTCAAAGAATGATTTCACTGGGAATCGCAAACACATTTTGATCACCACATTAAGTGCAGAGGTCAAAGACCTGCTAATTAGCACACATTTGTACACAAATGTTTGTAGATATCCTCATTACAATTCAATAAAGTTGTTACAAAACCTCACTGGTTACATCACTTCACAGTGTCTCAATGGATAGGGTAGAGATGAGCGTGATACAAACGACAATCCCAACTGTTCCTGCACAATCATCATATATCTGATGGCTTATATTTTCATCCTTTTTTTTTTAACTCTTGTTTTGCAAACGTGCATCAGTTGAATAGTTGGAGCCCAATAAAAAGTTTCAGGCTTGCTTTTTTCACTGACTCCTGTTTTGAGCTTGTTGACCTACAGCTTCATTTTGATGAACTGACTGTAACAATATTTTTGATGACGTCGTGTTCAAGCTATTGAAGGTGGTCTACAAGCATCCGGTTTGAGGGCTGAATCAGCCTCACAAACTTCGCACTCAACTAATGTCGAGTGAGTTGAATCAGCGTCAAAGCTTGCACTCAACTAATTATGTCCCAACTATTATTCAACTGAGCCGAAATAACCGGTTATTTTACAAACTCATTCTTCTTTGTTGTTTTTTTGAATGCCTTTTAACATTCCAAGTTATGATGATGCTTTGTCCAAGGCATTGTAGCACGTGAAAAAAATGCAAAACAAGAAAAAGGATGTGCACTGTTGGGTTGTCTACAAATGCACAGACATAACCAACAATTTCGTCTTGGATCAACAATTCAATTGATGACAATATTACTACATCTAGTCCTCAGCTAAAAATCCTCAATTTTTCAAAAATGAATACAATATCCTTTCCTATAAGTACGAAGATGGTCATGGAGACCGATCTTCTTTGAAAAAAAATCCTCAACTACATCCTTTAAACATGAAAGATGGCTAAAGAGCCCAGTCTTCACTTTTAAAATTCCTCCATTAATCATTCCTATGAACACAAAGATGGCTAAGGAGTCCAGTCTTCGCTTTTAAAATTCCTCCATTAATCATTCCTATAAACACGAAGATGGCTAAAGAGTCCAGTCTTCGCTTTTGAAAAGTCCTAAGCTAAACATAGTAATGTCATCAATTAAATGTGTTTTCTCCGCAACTATTTAGTTGGTCTGCAAGTGCAAATGTTGATTAGTGTGCGCTGCATCACGAGCGGCGATATTTCCTTTGATGGACACGTTCATATGTTCCTTGAGTGTGACTTAATTATTGATTTTTACAAACGTTCAATCGGAATATAAATGAAGACGTCTAACACAGTTATACATCCGTATGAATTTCCTTTTCTAAGCACTCAAAGAATGATTTCACTGGGAATCGCAAACACATTTTGATCACCACATTAAGTGCAGAGGTCAAAGACCTGCTAATTATCACACATTTGTTGTTATATTTATTGTTACAAACGTTCAATTGGAATATAAATGAAGACGTCTAACACAGTTATACATCCGTATGAATTTCCTTTTCTAAGCACTCAAAGAATGATTTCACTGGGAATTGCAAATACATTTTGATCACCACATTAAGTGCAGAGGTCAAAGACCTGCTAATTAGCACACATTTGTACACAAATGTTTGTAGATATCCTCATTACAATTCAATAAAGTTGTTACAAAACCTCACTGGTTACATCACTTCACAGTGTCTCAATGGATAGGGTAGAGATGAGCGTGATACAAACGACAATCCCAACTGTTCCTGCACAATCATCATATATCTGATGGCTTATATTTTCATCCTTTTTTTTTTAACTCTTGTTTTGCAAACGTGCATCAGTTGAATAGTTGGAGCCCAATAAAAAGTTTCAGGCTTGCTTTTTTCACTGACTCCTGTTTTGAGCTTGTTGACCTACAGCTTCATTTTGATGAACTGACTGTAACAATATTTTTGATGACGTCGTGTTCAAGCTATTGAAGGTGGTCTACAAGCATCCGGTTTGAGGGCTGAATCAGCCTCACAAACTTCGCACTCAACTAATGTCGAGTGAGTTGAATCAGCGTCAAAGCTTGCACTCAACTAATTATGTCCCAACTATTATTCAACTGAGCCGAAATAACCGGTTATTTTACAAACTCATTCTTCTTTGTTGTTTTTTTGAATGCCTTTTAACATTCCAAGTTATGATGATGCTTTGTCCAAGGCATTGTAGCACGTGAAAAAAATGCAAAACAAGAAAAAGGATGTGCACTGTTGGGTTGTCTACAAATGCACAGACATAACCAACAATTTCGTCTTGGATCAACAATTCAATTGATGACAATATTACTACATCTAGTCCTCAGCTAAAAATCCTCAATTTTTCAAAAATGAATACAATATCCTTTCCTATAAGTACGAAGATGGTCATGGAGACCGATCTTCTTTGAAAAAAAATCCTCAACTACATCCTTTAAACATGAAGATGGCTAAAGAGCCCAGTCTTCACTTTTAAAATTCCTCCATTAATCATTCCTATGAACACAAAGATGGCTAAGGAGTCCAGTCTTCGCTTTTAAAATTCCTCCATTAATCATTCCTATGAACACGAAGATGGCTAAGGAGTCCAGTCTTCGCTTTTAAAAGTCCTCCATTAATCATTCCTATAAACACGAAGATGGCTAAAGAGTCCAGTCTTCGCTTTTGAAAAGTCCTAAGCTAAACATAGTAATGTCATCAATTAAATGTGTTTTCTCCGCAACTATTTAGTTGGTCTGCAAGTGCAAATGTTGATTAGTGTGCGCTGCATCACGAGCGGCGATATTTCCTTTGATGGACACGTTCATATGTTCCTTGAGTGTGACTTAATTATTGATTTTTACAAACGTTCAATCGGAATATAAATGAAGACGTCTAACACAGTTATACATCCGTATGAATTTCCTTTTCTAAGCACTCAAAGAATGATTTCACTGGGAATCGCAAACACATTTTGATCACCACATTAAGTGCAGAGGTCAAAGACCTGCTAATTATCACACATTTGTTGTTATATTTATTGTTACAAACGTTCAATTGGAATATAAATGAAGACGTCTAACACAGTTATACATCCGTATGAATTTCCTTTTCTAAGCACTCAAAGAATGATTTCACTGGGAATTGCAAATACATTTTGATCACCACATTAAGTGCAGAGGTCAAAGACCTGCTAATTAGCACACATTTGTACACAAATGTTTGTAGATATCCTCATTACAATTCAATAAAGTTGTTACAAAACCTCACTGGTTACATCACTTCACAGTGTCTCAATGGATAGGGTAGAGATGAGCGTGATACAAACGACAATCCCAACTGTTCCTGCACAATCATCATATATCTGATGGCTTATATTTTCATCCTTTTTTTTTTAACTCTTGTTTTGCAAACGTGCATCAGTTGAATAGTTGGAGCCCAATAAAAAGTTTCAGGCTTGCTTTTTTCACTGACTCCTGTTTTGAGCTTGTTGACCTACAGCTTCATTTTGATGAACTGACTGTAACAATATTTTTGATGACGTCGTGTTCAAGCTATTGAAGGTGGTCTACAAGCATCCGGTTTGAGGGCTGAATCAGCCTCACAAACTTCGCACTCAACTAATGTCGAGTGAGTTGAATCAGCGTCAAAGCTTGCACTCAACTAATTATGTCCCAACTATTATTCAACTGAGCCGAAATAACCGGTTATTTTACAAACTCATTCTTCTTTGTTGTTTTTTTGAATGCCTTTTAACATTCCAAGTTATGATGATGCTTTGTCCAAGGCATTGTAGCACGTGAAAAAAATGCAAAACAAGAAAAAGGATGTGCACTGTTGGGTTGTCTACAAATGCACAGACATAACCAACAATTTCGTCTTGGATCAACAATTCAATTGATGACAATATTACTACATCTAGTCCTCAGCTAAAAATCCTCAATTTTTCAAAAATGAATACAATATCCTTTCCTATAAGTACGAAGATGGTCATGGAGACCGATCTTCTTTGAAAAAAAATCCTCAACTACATCCTTTAAACATGAAGATGGCTAAAGAGCCCAGTCTTCACTTTTAAAATTCCTCCATTAATCATTCCTATGAACACAAAGATGGCTAAGGAGTCCAGTCTTCGCTTTTAAAATTCCTCCATTAATCATTCCTATGAACACGAAGATGGCTAAGGAGTCCAGTCTTCGCTTTTAAAAGTCCTCCATTAATCATTCCTATAAACACGAAGATGGCTAAAGAGTCCAGTCTTCGCTTTTGAAAAGTCCTAAGCTAAACATAGTAATGTCATCAATTAAATGTGTTTTCTCCGCAACTATTTAGTTGGTCTGCAAGTGCAAATGTTGATTAGTGTGCGCTGCATCACGAGCGGCGATATTTCCTTTGATGGACACGTTCATATGTTCCTTGAGTGTGACTTAATTATTGATTTTTACAAACGTTCAATCGGAATATAAATGAAGACGTCTAACACAGTTATACATCCGTATGAATTTCCTTTTCTAAGCACTCAAAGAATGATTTCACTGGGAATCGCAAACACATTTTGATCACCACATTAAGTGCAGAGGTCAAAGACCTGCTAATTAGCACACATTTGTACACAAATGTTTGTAGATATCCTCATTACAATTCAATAAAGTTGTTACAAAACCTCACTGGTTACATCACTTCACAGTGTCTCAATGGATAGGGTAGAGATGAGCGTGATACAAACGACAATCCCAACTGTTCCTGCACAATCATCATATATCTGATGGCTTATATTTTCATCCTTTTTTTTTTAACTCTTGTTTTGCAAACGTGCATCAGTTGAATAGTTGGAGCCCAATAAAAAGTTTCAGGCTTGCTTTTTTCACTGACTCCTGTTTTGAGCTTGTTGACCTACAGCTTCATTTTGATGAACTGACTGTAACAATATTTTTGATGACGTCGTGTTCAAGCTATTGAAGGTGGTCTACAAGCATCCGGTTTGAGGGCTGAATCAGCCTCACAAACTTCGCACTCAACTAATGTCGAGTGAGTTGAATCAGCGTCAAAGCTTGCACTCAACTAATTATGTCCCAACTATTATTCAACTGAGCCGAAATAACCGGTTATTTTACAAACTCATTCTTCTTTGTTGTTTTTTTGAATGCCTTTTAACATTCCAAGTTATGATGATGCTTTGTCCAAGGCATTGTAGCACGTGAAAAAAATGCAAAACAAGAAAAAGGATGTGCACTGTTGGGTTGTCTACAAATGCACAGACATAACCAACAATTTCGTCTTGGATCAACAATTCAATTGATGACAATATTACTACATCTAGTCCTCAGCTAAAAATCCTCAATTTTTCAAAAATGAATACAATATCCTTTCCTATAAGTACGAAGATGGTCATGGAGACCGATCTTCTTTGAAAAAAAATCCTCAACTACATCCTTTAAACATGAAGATGGCTAAAGAGCCCAGTCTTCACTTTTAAAATTCCTCCATTAATCATTCCTATGAACACAAAGATGGCTAAGGAGTCCAGTCTTCGCTTTTAAAATTCCTCCATTAATCATTCCTATAAACACGAAGATGGCTAAAGAGTCCAGTCTTCGCTTTTGAAAAGTCCTAAGCTAAACATAGTAATGTCATCAATTAAATGTGTTTTCTCCGCAACTATTTAGTTGGTCTGCAAGTGCAAATGTTGATTAGTGTGCGCTGCATCACGAGCGGCGATATTTCCTTTGATGGACACGTTCATATGTTCCTTGAGTGTGACTTAATTATTGATTTTTACAAACGTTCAATCGGAATATAAATGAAGACGTCTAACACAGTTATACATCCGTATGAATTTCCTTTTCTAAGCACTCAAAGAATGATTTCACTGGGAATCGCAAACACATTTTGATCACCACATTAAGTGCAGAGGTCAAAGACCTGCTAATTAGCACACATTTTTTGTTATATTTATTGTTACAAACGTTCAATTGGAATATAAATGAAGACGTCTAACACAGTTATACATCCGTATGAATTTCTTTTTTAAGCACTCAAAGAATGATTTCACTGTGAATTGCAAATACATCTAGATCACCAGATTAAGTGTAGAGTCTCAATGAATGAGAGATGAGTGTGATACAAATGACAATCCCAAATGTTCCTGCACAATTATATACATGTAATGGATTAAATCTTTTTTTTTTTACATTTGTTTTGCGAATGTGCATCAGTTGAATATCTGGAGCCAAATAAATAGATGCATCATGAGCGGCAACATTTCCTTTGGTGGAAACGTTCATACTGATTGTTCATTGAATGGGTTAGGGTTAGGATTTTTTGCATGCAATTGTATCACATGGAATAGTAGATTTTTGTTTTCACATTAACTCCCAACATGAAAATATAATGCACATTTTTCCACACCTTAGAAATGAAACATTTTAAGAGTATTCAAGTCAACTTAATATGTCATTATATTGCACATAATAACAAGAAACCATAAATGTTTTTTTTCACACTATCACACACTGAAGAATTGAAACAGTTTATGTAGTTAAAGATCTACATGAAGTCAAGTCAACTTGTTTATGCAATAGTACATATCACTGTGAATTGGAGATCCTTTTTTTTTTGTCCAATTAAGTACTGGGGTGTTAAGACCATGCACATTAACACATAGTTGCTACAATAGTAACTTTAATCATCCCAATCTCCAGTAACTTGAATCATCCCAATCTCCAAGTGGCAAAGTGAAAGTTGATGGTGATTCACAACTTTTCATTTTTGTGTTTGAATTCCATATTTAGAATACATTACTATTGAATTAATCCAAATGACAAAGAATCCAATTCCATTATTTGTTGAAATATATTTACATTTATACAGTTGGAATTATTTCAGAGCAATGCAGTTTTTCTGAAAAATTTAATAGGAACATCCACATATTTTAACTGAAATTAAAATGGCATATCACTAAGTTTAACAAATGAAAATTCAGTTTACTTTCATAACTAGACACTACTAAAACAAATACAATACAGATTTCTTTAACTAGACAGGTGAACTTACAAGTTGTGTGTGAAGTGTTTGTGAAGTAATTACTGACATCATAATATACAAAACAAATACAGGAACCATGCATACATATACAACTAATGCAGGATATTTAAAGTATCATGCACATACAACATACAACTAATGCAGGATATTTAAATTATCACGCACATACAACATAAAACTAATGCAGGATATTTAAAGTAACATACACAAACAACATACAACTAATGCAGGATCATCACTTTACAAAAAAATAAATGCTGTGAAGTATAAGAATATTTCTTACCTTATTCTTAATATGGCTCAATTTGAAGAAATGGCAGACGAACTTAAGATAAAACATGTTGATCATTTGTAGATCGGTAGAATCTTTTCACAGTGAGAGAGACGTTTAATGTTCCTTCAGTAGCCTTGAAATGTTCATCCTTTTTCCTTGACCTCATGTTTAATTGACCATTTAGTCTATAAGTGAGATAAGAAAAATGCACTGTTTAACAAATACATCACATTTAAATGCATAACCTTTAAATGCAATATTGATAAAATTTCTTTTCATTCAAGAAGAGCTTTTTCTGTCTCAGACCTAATGTTTAAAAAGAATGTGTTTTTTAGTGATGGTCATTTTGTTTTCAAATAATAGTCATACTATCTCACTGTGTGATGTAAAAATAGAAAAGGTTTATGAGACTTCATGGTATTTTAATGTCAATTTTTTTATGTATCTCTCTTTGATAGGAGGTATAGTGGCTGAGCGGTAACACACTTAGCTTATAAAGTTGATGTCCCAGGTTTGAATCCTGATATTTTAAATTTTGGGACCTTTGGGTACGTCAAGATTCTACCCAACTCTAATGGGTACCTGACATTAGTTGGGGAAAGTTAAGGCGGTTGGTTGTTGAGCTGGCCACATGACACCCTGGTTAACTGTGGGCCACAAAACATGACCTTTACATCATCCTTCCTATAGATCGCAAGGTCTGAAAGGGGAACATTTTTTTAAATAAGAAAATCACATTCAACTTTTCATTTGGCTATATACATAAATGTGCCACGAAGAATGAAGCAAATTGCTTATTTTAAATTTTTAGGAAGTAATGCAGTCTAATGTGAGTTCATTAATTTGTGTTTTTAACCCAACAGCTCCATCTTTTAGGTTTTGAAATGCTATCCAATTAAACAAAAGGAGCTAACTAATTTTTTTTTAAAATAATAATTAAATAAATAAATAAATAAGTAAATAATACAAACAAAATAAATAAATTACATAAATAGAAAAATATAGCTAGTTTTAAAATACTTCAAATATCAAAAGTACAAGTACACATTTTAAAAATATCTAATTTCACAAGTAGGCCTTATAAGCTACCCTATCTAGACTTTTATTTAAAATATTTTTAGAAAAACAAAAGACTATACAGATCTGGCTTAAGTTTTGTGTTTCGGTTCTAAACTAGCTCTTATTGTCTGAAAGTTTAAGAAACTATTGCTAGGGTCCTAAAAAAATACATCAGAATTAGGCTCCTATTGTAAAAACAATGCATCTTAAAGCAAAAGCTCTTGGGTTATAGTGTAAAAAAATATTTATTACCTTGATATGTAGATCACTAGATAAACTTTATGACAATAAAGTTGACAGTGGGGAATCAAGGCATCAGTGAAGAATCAGTGCACAATGATTGAGCCACTAACCTCCAGATCAGTAGCATGTAGAGTCTGTCTTTAAAAAAAAAAAACTTGAATGTTGAAGCAAATTTACAAATTGAAAGAAAAATGTCAATCTTTAAAAAAAAAAAAAAAAAAAAAAAAAAAAAGGAAACAGTAATAGCCCTTGCCCAAGTGTATTAATATATATATATATACTAGATATATTTTACCAGCGACCCGCGGGTCTTTATTTGCTTATTACTGTCGATATAGTGTTTTTAAAACATTTAAACGAAATAATAATGTAATAAATAAAGCGAATGTGTAAATGTAAAAATAGTATGAATGAAGCCATCAAATCAAAATAGCTAATCTACTTAAATCCATTTTTTCAAATTAAAACATTTGCTTGTAGGCCTACAATATATTTGATTAAAATTTGAAATGAATAGACTTAATTTTGTATGTTCATGTGTTAAAGTATAAAGTAGATCTTGAGGTAGACAAAGATCTAGATCTAGACTAATCTAGAGTTAAAAATTGGCTTTTATAGAGTTCATTCTGTGCTGCGCATGCGTGAACTTTTTTCATGAATGAATATAGGCCTATCTCAACACGGCTACGCAGCTTTAGCGAACAGCGAACGAATGTATTAAAAAAATTTAAATGTTACTTTGATTAAAATATGAAATGAATGGACTATAATTAGTATGTTCATGTGTTAAAGCATAAAACTATCTTTGCAAAAAAAAGTTTTATCATCTTAGAGTTCAATAAGAGTTTTAGACCTAGGCATAGACTATAACGAACTAATGTAAAAATGATTTTGTAACACAAATTTGAAGGTTAATTTTATTAAATAATGAAATAAATAAACTATATTTTGTATTTTCATGTGTCAAAAAAAAAAAAAATAAGTGCAAAGTTTAGTTCTAAAAATTAGATCTAGATCTAAATCCTTTCGTTCTTTTCTCATGTCAACATTGTAAACATCGCCTAGATCCATAAAATACTATAGCTGTAATAGAGCTGGTCTTTTTTTTTTTTTTTTTTTTGATGGTCTTAAGTTTGTTTTAGGGCCACAATACATACACTACGGTCTAAGTTGGTACCCAAGGAACATTTCTGCCAAGTTTTATCAAGTTTTTATTTCTATACTGGAACATACATACATACATACGCCAAACATTCTGCTTTATATAATATATATATATATATATTAATAAAATATCAACCTTACAAATCAGAAGGTAAGTTATTATAAAAATGTATGCACCATTCAAACAGTAAATGTGAAGCAGCTCTTGTGTGGTTGCAACTACACCACCTAATTAAAAGTTCACATTTTGGTCCTAATTTGTTAACTTTAGAAGAAAACATGTAGCTTATAAACCTAAAACTAGAGCAATGTTTGAAAATTTGCTGGTCAAACAACCCATGGTTAACCAATGGCCATAGAAACAGTTGAGCTTGACACTATCTGACCCATGATCACTTGGTCTGAAACGAGTACTCTAAAACTAGTACTCTAAAACTAACATTTTATGTTTTTATACATAATCTTATTTGATTGACCTAAATGTGGTAAATTAATAAATGCCTTTTAATATTATATTAGTTATGATGATGCATTGTCCAAGGCTAAGTAATGCATCAAATAACAAAGATAGTTATCTAACAAAATAAATACCTATAGCTTTTAATATTTTCTGCTTTTGTAAAATTTGTTTGGTGAATGAAAATAAAACTTTGTACTCACTGTGTAGCCATCTTCATAGTCTTGAGAAATGAACCAGACAGACCATTAGACATTTGTTGATATGCAGTTCAGGGTTATGCTAACCAAATCTAAGGCTTGACCAAAACACAGAAAATAGTTCAGAATAATGTTTAAAAAATTTGAATAAATTGTTTCAGAATTAACTGTTGAAGAAAAAAAATGTCTTACTTTGGCTTTGAAAGCTTTAATTCATACAAATGCCAAAGAGAAAACTGTAATCATCTGATAGCAGATTACCAAGGAATAGTAGTTGCTTGGATAGGATGACAAATTGGTACTGTTGGCAACAGAATGTTTGCTTGTTAAGATTCTGAAATATGGAAACATCATATACTGAATTAGAATCTCTCTTAAAATACACTATCTCATGATATTAAAATAACATTGTTATATAATAATAGTAAAATAATATATTTAATTTAATTTCCATTATCTTTTTTGTAAAATGTGATTTGAATGAAATTAAAACTTTGTACTCACAGTGTAGCCATCTTCATAGTGTTAAGAGATGAACCAGACAAACCATCAAACATTTGTTGATATGTAGTACAGGAATATGCTAAGCAAATCTGAAGCTTGACCAAAAACACAGAAAAATGTATAACAAGTTATTTTTAACATGCAATGATAAATTATTTTAGAGTTAAAGAAAAGAAAAACTTAAGTCTTACTTTGGCTTTGAAAGCTTTAATTCATAAAAATGCCAAAGAGATAACTGTCATCTGATAGCAGATTACCAAGGAATATTTGTTGCTTGGATGACAAATTGGTACTGTTGGCAGCAGAGAATGTGCACTTGTTAAGCTGATTAAATATGGAAACTTGAACTACAATATCTCTTAAATACACTATCTCATGATATTTAAAATAACATTGTTTCTATGAAAACAATAGTTAAGCCTATAAGTATTGCATGGTTTGACTATGTTAAATAAGATATGAAGGAAAAATACTTGCCCTATAATTAGACTTCCCATGATGTTTACTTCTAGTTTCAATTTCTTCATTCATATATTTACCTGACCTGTCTGTTTACAGCTTTGGCTTTTATCTTCCAGGCTAGTAGTTGATTAGTAATCAATACTCAACATCTTGAACTGATTAAAAAAACAACTACAAGGTAAATAAATAATTGTATAATTACACATTAAGATGCAATTATTATCATTTGAATTCAACCAGATATCAAGTAGCTGAGCATTTAAACAAATAAATGGCATCTAATAGAAAATTGCTATTCAAAAGTCTTAGTGAAGATACTGGGATTTTGGCTAAGCTTCATAATGAGATAATCCCCAATTGGATCTAGCTCTTTAAATGTTAAAGTGAAGAAAATTTATTAAAGTTGTTTTGTATACATTTGAAACTAATTACCATAAGGCTAAGAGATAACAGAAAACAAATATTCTTAAATTGTTAGGAAAATATTTAAAACATTTTCAATTAGCATGCAATAAAAAAAAGAAAAAAAAAAGAAAAATGCAATTAAAATATACAAATACATAGAAAAAAAAATATACTTGCTTTGATAGGTCTGTAGTAAGAAACTGGTTCTTATTTAACATACATAAAAAGAAATGAATTAAATTAAAGTAGTTAAATGTAACATTGGAAAGAACCACTTGCCTTAAAAAGAGAAATATGGTACAAGCTTGCTACAATTCTGATTATAGGTGCTTTTTATTTCTCAGATGTCTCTTAGTCATAGTTCTCATAATCTAGATCCCATTTCTAGATCACTTGGCTGTAAACTGCATTTGGAACTGAAAATGTTATAAAATATGAGAATATGGATGTTATGACTGCAAAGAGAAAGAGTTTATTTTGAAGATATTGACTTTATTACCAAGTTAGTAAGGCTAAACCTGAGTTTACCTATCTCATAAATAATACATCAATCATAATCAGGCTTTTCTAATATGCATATATTTAAAACTAGTTTCCAAAAACTAAGATAACAGAAAAATATACAAAGTGTTATGTTAATATTAAAAACAAGTTTAATTAGCATGCAGTACAAAGTCAAAAAAACTATACTTACTGTGCTGCTCAATATCTATATATACCAACTGCCTGCCTATTCTTTATTAAGCAAGCATCAAAAGAAACTTAAGTCTAAATTACATAAATTATAGCATTTGAAGCAATGTCTTTGGAAAAAAAAAAAACTTGATCATCTTATCTTCACTACACCCTCACCTGTTCCTTTGTTGAACTGCTGGGGCACCACACACAATCTGTCAACTGTCCTTCACTTCGCTCACAAGGCTGTACACCTTAATATCTCGTTCTGAACATTTTTAATGTGATATGAAGCTTGTGTTGAAACTTTGGCTGCTAACAAAAAAAAGTTTGAATTCATTATTTCGAGATGCACATCAAGCATTATGAAATTCAACCATTGTTATGCATATATTTTTAATTACAAAATGTTTTATAAAATCAGAAAATTATTCTTTAAATGTTATATAAACATTAAAAATATATTCTCAAATTGCATGCAAAAAAAAAAAAAAAAAAGAACATAACTGAAACATTAAAAAAAAAAATACAAAAAAAAAACAACTTGCTAGATCAGTAGTTCCACAGCTTTCCTGTTCCTAATTAGCATACTTCAAATGAAACAATGAATTTAAATGAAAAATGCCTAAATCACAATGAATGGATTACTTGCCTTAAATAACACTTTGTAGCATAACACTTTACACATGTTTTAACTTCTGACCAGTTCCTCACAAGTGATGGTTATAATCATCTGATAACTAGACATTGATCTGAAAATGTTCACAAATTTAATTATGATAATGAATATATAAAACATTGGACTATGAAATCAGAGTTGTTAAGTTTTTTTGAAGATAAAATTTCAACTTAACTATTAAAAATAGATCTATAAAAACTATATGAAGCTTAATGAGTTATTAATTAACATAATTATTCTTTAAATAACTTCAATTAAAAACATGCTCAATTTGCATGCAATAACACAAAGATAAAGCAACACACAAAAAAAGAATGAAACTTACAGATATTTGCTTTGCTAAATCAGTGGTTTAATAGCTTGCCCTTGCTTATTAGGAAAATTTTATGACAATGACATTAAATTCAAAATTGTTAAATTCTACCTTTGTCAATGACTACTTGCCTTAAAGAATGCCGGCATCCTTGATACACCAATTTTTGTAGCGTTTTTATTTACTGTCTGCTTCTCAGAGGCAATAATTTCTAGCAATCTGTATGATGTTCACTTTTTATATTACAAAGAAGAGATCTGTGTTTTGATCTGAAAAGAAAAGTTAAAAACTATTCATTACAACACTCCTGTTTAAAATATAATTGGTTGCTAAATTTTTTAAACACTATTATTATAGCTTTTATATAGCGCTACTTTCATGCATATAGCATGCTCAGAGTGCTTTGGTCCAATCTTATTTGTTGACCAGTGGGGGGGGGGGGGGGTATCTAGGAATTGGTTTTCCGTGCTGCCTTTAGGCGCTCAGTAAGCGCAACTCTGCCCGAGTCGGGTGTCGAACTTCGAGCCCCCTTCTAAGTAGCCAAGACAAGACAAGGTCAAGCACACTTAGTCTCTCGACCACGCTTCCCACTAGATCTAAGTTATATTTCTAGCATAATAAGGCACCATCTTTAATACAAAGGACTGTGAAGGTTATGGATAAGCAGACAGTCTTTAATACAAAGATTATGGATGAATAACACCATCTTTAATACAAAGATTATGGATGAGTGACACCATCTTTAAAACAAAGATTATTATGGATGAGTGACACCATCTTTAATACAAAAATTATGGATGAGTGACACCATCTTTAATACAAAGATTATGGATGAGTAACACCATCTTTAATACAAAGATTATGGATGAGTAGGCCTGCAGTATTTCACATGGCTATGCAGACCAAGTCGTCAATGCATATTTCGACACAAATGAACAACTTAAGACCTAAAATCTAAACTAAGTAACTAGTTATGTTATTAAGGCAGCATTTTCTTTTCACAAATATGATAAGTACAAAGTAAGACTAGGCCTAGGATACACTTGATGCAGGTAACAATAACACAACAGTAGTTAGATGTTTACTAGATCTAGAATTCTCTCTCTCTCTCTCTCTCTCTCTCTCTATATATATATATATATATATATATATATATATATATATATATATATATATATATATATATATATATATATATATATATATATATATATATATATATATATAAAGTAAAGTTCCCCTTTTAGACCTTGTGGTCTATAGGGCAGAAGATGTAAAGGTCATCTGATTCTGTGGCCTACGGTTAACGAGGGTGTCATGTGGCCAGCACAACAACCAACCGCCTTTACTTTTCCCAACTAATGTCAGGTACCCATTAGAGCTGGGTGGACTCAGAGGTGCCCAAGGATCCCGATATAAAAATCCCAGCCTTCACCGGGATTCAAACCCGGGACCCCAGGTTCAGAAGGCAAGCGCTTTACGGCTCAGCCGCTGCGCCTCCATATATATAATATACTATATATATAGATCTTTAGCCTAGAAATATATAGTAATAAATATGTAGATCTAGGCTTATAGACCACTAGAATCTCAATCTAGATTAGAGCTAGATCTATCTAGACTTCTAGATACTAAGAGTCTCTAGATCTAGATACAGATGAGCCGGTTATCGTTATCGTGACGTAAGCAAATTTACTTTATCTAAAAGGCCTATATTCCCTATAAGAGTGAATAGTCTATATCTATAATCCATATTATAGTCTATAGCCTATACATCTCTAGAATCTAGACATAAATTAATCATGTTATAAAAGTTATTTAATCTTTGACAGAATTACCATAAAGTTGATAAAGAGTTAGTTGCCAAAGCAAGTAAATATTGACTAGATAATAAGATGGCATTACTAAATTTAAATTAGATCTAGAAGACACTGCAAACATACCTGGAACCGAAGATTAGACACAAGGGACATAACGAGATAGGCAATAGATAGGATTAGCCTCATAGGAGCGTCCCATTTCATTTGAATGCTGGCAACACACTGAGCTCTATTCACTTCGACCGCATGTGACCAATAGGCTTCTGTGTCAAAACTTGACCGAGATTAGGTCTAATAGATTGGGATTGGCCAGTTTATCCGAGACATGTGCATTTGTTACATCCGGAACTAGATAGACCCACACTTCGACGTTTAGTTGCTATGACACAATAGATCGCTTAAATTACTCTGACCCGTGACCCCTCAATACACATACACACAATATACTAACCAGTGGTCGGCAAACTCGTCATCCAAAAGAGAGCAATATAAACAATACAAAATTGAAGTTTGATCAGAGTTAGTAGCCCTGGAGACACTTTTATTTGAAATAATTAGGATTTAAAATACAATACTCGCGACTACCGTTACCTTTGTCTTAGGTTGGCGGGCCTACATCAAATTAAACTTAGTATTATACCAGGGCCGGATTTACCTATAGGCAACACATGTTAGAACTATAACTTCCTCACAAGCTACGGTCTGCGGGCAATTTCTGTGCACGGACCAAAGGTTTGGAACTCACTCCCCATTGATCTCAGACAGACATGCTACACTAAATTCAAGAAGAACATTAATAAGACATATCTGTTTAAAACTTTTTATTTAGATTAGTTTGTGTCATTTTAGCTCTCCTGTTAATGTTTGTAGTGGCCTTGAGCCTACATTTTTTGTTTGTTAACTGCTCGAGTCGGGTGTCGAACCTCGAGCCCATTTTATAGGTAGCCAAGCAAAGTTAAGTTCAAGCGTTCTTAGTCTCTCGACCCGGCGCCTTCGACATAGGTCACGGAGGTCACGCTCGACCACGCTTCCCAGATGTGCCGACAAATTCGATGGTTAAATTACACAAAGGATTGCGTAATAACATGTCCTTTTTTTTCACTAAATTATTATGTTTGTTTGTAAAATGTTTTACATGTTTCGGATGTTCATTCAGAGTTGAAGATAATTTACTTCCTAGTCCAAACCGTCCTCAGGACGACGGGAGAGGGGAGCGGGCTGGGTTTGAACCCGGGACCATCGCGAACGACAGTCCAGCGCGCATACCGCACGACCATCCTCGTAAATAATCCCCCATCGTAAATAATTAATAACCATTCCATCAAATATTGACTATGTTTATGACGTTGTTGATCTTTTTTAAATTAGCATTACATGTTCGTAATAAAAATAAAAGAGCTGTCGTCTACAGATCGTTCGTTATCTCTGCACAGTGAATAGTGAATAATAAGATGTTTTTTTTTAATCGGTAAAAATTGAAGCTTAAAATGTTTCTCTCTATAACCAACGAACTTTGTCATAGAGCAGAATATCTGCATCATAGATACACACACACTCTCTCTCGCTCTACTTCAATTAAAAATTCTTAAAATGTGCGAAGATAAAGATCACTAGATAAAATTCAAGTAGGCCTACTTTACGAATTTCGGGAATTGTTTGCGCACTTAGTGATTCCTAATTAAAAAATCTCGTGATATATTTTTTTCTTTCAAAATTGAGACAAATCACAGACCTATAGGCCTTTATATTAACACCAATTTCTTCCACCTTTCTACTGTTGAAATCTAAACTCTTATTTTCCTAATGGAATTATTTTTTTTAAGCACTTAGTTATAAAATTTGCTAAATCTACCTCACGTATTATTCATTCAATTGGAAATTAATCCCAAAATTATTCTATTATATATGAGTATTGTGTATTGGAATGATTGCATGCCAAATGCAATCTTTAAATTAAGCGTAATGAAGGATGGCGTAACAGAGACCCACCCCCTCCCCCATGCGCTATAAAGATCAAATGAGGCGTTATTTTGATCGAGATGACAGAGAAAAACAACTGCCAGAAAAGAATACATTTGATTAGAGTAGCACAATGATCAAAATCACTCAGAAGGTTACAAAGTAAAGTAGCAATACTACATGACACTAGCTGTACCATAATTTACAAACACGAAAGGTCATCTGTCTTCATCGAGAAGTCCATACAAGTCTAACTTTTAAAACGCTGGTTGTGAAGTCAATAGAAGTCTAATTTATAAAACGCTGGTTGTGAAGTCTATAGAAGTCTAACTTCTAAAGCGCTGGTTGTTAGGGTGTATGTGTTCCGTGTGTGAATGGTGTTCGCATTTGCATCTATATTGTTATTGTTACAGTAGTTAATGAGGTGGTCAAAGACAAAGACAGTTCTAGACAAACAATTTCCATTTGATTGGATCAATAAAAATTATCTAGTCTTAAAGTTTTCTGAAAACAAAATAAAATACTCAGAAAGACAGCAGGGTAAAGCACATTACTTGTTCCACGTGCTAGGACAAATGTGTACAAGTGCTCCTTCTTCAATGGTGCTATTAGAGCATGGAATGGGTTGTCTGAATCAGCCAGGAAAAGCAATGACTTGGAAAATACTAAATCACTAATTAACTAGATAACTGGATTCTCATAGGCCGCAATTTTCCTTTGAAGTAACGTCTGTAATTCATCAGATAAGACAGGCGCAGTCGACGAAAAAAAAAAAAAAAAGAACTTAGACCCCAGAGAACCTGCTTTTTATGCATAAGTTGTGGCAAAATATGCAGGTCGCAACTGGGTCTGCTTTGCCACGTTAAATGGGGCATTCATCTTTAGTCACACAATCAAAGGCAAAGAGATGAGTATGTATAAAGTTACTATGAAGCAAGCAGCTGGTGATCTCGTATGATGTAACCTTTTCTCACTGCTCGCTGCCACAACCGTGACCTCCGTGACCCCACAACACACCTGACCAGAGATTGATGTGCTGTTAATGAACAGATGCCCACTGTTGCAATAGGCCTACTTATCCATTCTCGCCCCATCTCTTCATTTGTATGTGTTGGAAAAAAAGAGGGTGCGAGTCAACACCTACGAAATAGAGACGGAGGTCGGTCTGCACGACTGGTTTAAAGTCCCCGAGATTGTGAGCGCCTAGCTGGATCTCAGAATTCAGGGTCAGGTCTAAACTTGTATCAACTACATGTTATAATAATGGGGAAATGAACAAAAGTAAAACATGTAGAAAGTCGTTAGGAAGCATAATTAGACTTTTTTTTAAAACTGAATTTGTGGAACTACTCAATGAAAGCAAACATGCTTTCTCTCCCTTGTTTTTAGTACCGGTATTATAAAAAGTATCCTTTCAGACCTCACCATTTGTAGGTCAGATGATGTAAAGGCCATTGTTTTCAGGGCCGGATTTAAGTGAGATCATGCCGGGCTACAGCCTCTATAAAAAAAAAAAAAAGAAAATTATTACCGAATTATGACGGGTCTGAACTTTTTTTTTTGGTCAAACATTCTATTTGTATTTTTGCCACCACAATCTTACGTCGGTTGGCAACATTGTCGTGATTAACAAGTGCCCGCTTGTTGCATGCTCATGAGTCATTAATAATAATAATAATAATATGTAAATGTAGCTCCGGATTTAAGTACCGGTATTGTTATTCATAATAATCATATAAGTCTTTTTAAAGCTTTTCGAAAAAGTGTATGGGACAAAATCCTGCCCCGGGGCCTGGACGCATTTTAATCCGGCCCTGTCTGTTTAAAAAGCCATGTGGCCAGCACAACGACCAACCTCCTTTACCCCGCCCCATTAATGCTAGGTACCCATTAGAGTTGTGTAGACACAGGCGTCATAATTATCACGAAATTAAAAATACCAGTCTTCAGAAATTCTTGCTGAGAACCATAGGAAGCCAAGTGCTTTGTGGTGGAATAAGTCCGCCTATCGGTTCGTTTGCACTTCCCGATGGGGACGATGGCCTGCGACTCCTAGGGGTAAAGTCTTAGAGCCACAACGTGGTAAATATTTTGTTGGTGTTATATAGGCACATAGACAGGCACAAGCAAAACGCAAAGCTTAATGATTTCGTAAAAGAACAAATGTTTAATAAAGATTAATTAAGAGGAAATACAATCAGTGAGTGAGGGGGGGGATGTACAGGAGGATTTAGGATTTTACGATAGCGTTTAAGATAATATCATCACTGGGATATTGCTCATAAAGATTCGTGTATGGTTTGCTTATTCGGCTGTCTCTCACTTATCTGTTATGCAAGGTTCTCCCGTTGTGTTGTAGCCAGTTGCTGGTGCCCTGTAGGTAGGCGGGCACTAGTGTGATGAATATGAGGATGCCACGCGGTGGGCTTACTCCTGTGGTAGTTGCAGACCGGTCCTGGGACGTCAGCCTGGAATGCCTTCGGTTCGGTTCGAGGGTGATGAGTGACTCACCCTCAACGGGAATGTGTGGAGAGCTGCTGAGGTCTACCTTCAGGCAACAAAACACGCCAGCCCTGGTGTAGGAGGCTATGAAATGAGACATGAGAGGAGCCTGAATTATTAAACCATACGGGCTGGTTGGCGAGGGGCGCATCCTTGATAGGAGCGTCTCCCTCAGGCTAACCAAGATACTTGTCAACAACATTTTACTAGGTCTAGTAATAATTGCTGTACAAATAATACAATAATAATAATACAAATACAAATATAAATGTACAAGGCAGGGGCATAAATGAGGAGGGAAACAAGGGGACCATATTACAGGGTTGTAGCCCCTGTGACCTCATTGACCCACAGGTAAACAAGTCCGCGGTCACTCGTGACCAGAGGACCGTGACAAGAAGAAGTGAGGGGGGGGGGTGCAAAAGGGCACATAACCATGCAGGTCGACAAGCTGAAAATAGTGGGGTAGACACGCGAGACTGATTCTCGGGCCTAAGGATGCATGGTAACAGCACAGTATGTGCATAACCAAAACAAGCATAATCATAATGTATATATATGTGCACATATACAGGTACATATGCACAGGTAAGAAAATGATCTAGACGCGAGTAGGTCCAGATGAATATGGATATGAATAAATAACAAATGCATAAATAAAAATTAGGATTAACTAAATTGTAAGGTGGATGTCCACCGTTGGGAATACAGTCAACATTGACGAGTTGTTAAGGAGCACATATTCATAGAGATTTACAAATATAATATTTGGAAGCAAACAAGTATTAACATGGTAATGATACATGAACTTAAATGTTACAGGCGAAGACACACTAAATATTAATGATAAAAGTTTTTCCAACTCACCCGCTTTGCCTTACACAAGTTCCCAAATGAATCGTTGACTTGAGAGTCTTCTGACTTCTCAGTGATTCTGATCTAGAATGGCATTAACCTGAAACTTTCGTCTCCGGCTTTTATAGGTTCCCGAGCGGTATGTTAAGAGTAGTGATGATCCAATGGCCAGCGAGTCTTTTGAGTTTAGAATTGTTAAATTGGACCAATCTTTTCATTTGGGGCTCATTCACCTGACTTCTTTAACCCGCGACCCGGGGGGGGGGGGGGACGAAGGAGGATGAAAGCGGAACCATACCATAATTATCAGGCTGGACCATCGCTCGACGGTACAGCGGACGGAAACGATTTGAATAGCCCTGGGCGTTAGGAGTGTCGACTCAAAGGGATGTACGTGGACACCAAATTTTAATGTCCCTGGACTTTACGGTTGCGTGCTTTTGTTTCGGCGTTTGGGGCGTAACTTTCAATTTTAATGTTTCTGAACTGAACGGCTGCGTACGTTTGTTTCGGCGTCTGGGTGTAACTTGGGATGTGTGTTTATGGCCTATGATTTGGGGGTTGGATCTAACCTTGATGTAATAGATTGTTTGTGTTCTACCCTGGTCAGTTTAGTGAAAAAGGGGCTATACAATGCTAACTAGTGGTTAAGAGGTGGTGGGGGGGGTTAGTTCCGCACTGGTCAGTTCTGTATTGAGAAGGGACGCGTTTCGTCACATGCTTCACCACACAGGTATTTATCCCCCCCCCCCTTTTGGAGTTTTTAGAGTGGATAAAACAAAATGGAGCTGGGGTTGTAGCTCATAGTGCACCCACCCACGTTCCCCTGTGTCGACCAACTGACATTTATACTGTTACGAAGTGTCCAGTTCGGTTGACCCATCGAACAGTTCCGTCTTAGTGTTACAGGTCTTCCCGCGCTACAGACGTCTGCCAGTCTACCATCACAACCGTCTATGAAGTAATCTTCTATGCTTGAGATTTTTTTTTCTGGTTGCGCTACATCGAAGAAGGCGTAGGTCACGGAGAGTTCATAAGGCTGTCTTTCCACAGCCAACGTGATATGACACGGAGGTCACGGTCTTTCCCGAGCGGGTCCTTCGCGATCAGTGCAGAAGTTGGCTCAGTGCAAAACATCGTGATTTAATATTGACCACGGCGACTCGTGCCAATAAGTTAATGGTCTTACCCAGTGCTTTTTATTTTTGTAAAAAGAAACTAGATGCCGGCACTCAGTGATGGATTGCCTTACTTTTAACTATTTATAAATTAATAATAAACGTTAAAATACAAGAAAAGCGCAATTTTTTGCCCACATTGAAAAAGGTGCCGGTACGCCGTAGCGGTGCGTACCGTCAAAAGAAAAGTAATGGCTTAAATGGTCATACCATATCGCCCCCTTTCCCAAAATAAACTATTCCAAATCAAATCAAAATAAACTATTCCAAATCAAATAATCTTTTACCTACAATCACTGACTGGTATATTGTTAATTACCAACACTGATTCATTGCTACACTACTGATTACCTACAATTGTGTAATCATCCTCTTTTTTGAAGCAACGACTGTATTAGATAAGATAAGAAAGATATTGATTGGTACATTACCTAGTAGGCTATTTACAATCATTGATTGGTACACAGCCATAAATTATGAGCCGATTTTTTTTATTTATGTTTTTAAAGACATTTATTATAAACTTGTTATCTTGCCTCTGATTGGATATTCTAACTCCCCCACCCCTAGCGACGACACTAAAACTTGACACTTGGACATGACAGGTAGCAAGAGTTGTCTGCGTGGGTGTGCAGACGTCTGGTGGCCTTATTCTTTTCCCTACGTGTACTAGCACAAGGTCAAGGTTATTAATGGTTATAGATGTCGTTGCATACTTGGCGTTGCTTTGCAAGAGACATGGAATCTTTCCAACCCAATAATATTACGATACCGCTACTACAATAAATTGTAAAAAATGTCATATTTTAAATAGATCTATATTTCCCGGTGTTGAAAAAACGAAAACTAAATTTCTAATATGTAGCTTATTGTTATAACAATTAGATCTATAATATCCCCACACCTTTTTTCAAGTCTAGATTCTAGACTAAATCTAGGTCCATAATTTCCCGGGTACGCTGTTCTGCCTCATCGTGGCACCTGGGTGGAAACGGCTACTTGAGGGGGTAGCTAGGCTAAATGAATGGCGAAACATAACTCCTGTGGGGATGCCCACGGGTAGACGAGAGTCCACCTCTTGAACAGGCGGGGTTTTTAAAATAAGTCCCCACAAACCTGTCACACATCCATGCATCAAAGGGACCGTTACATAAATGGCGAGTCCCCCACGGTTAGCTTGGTATAACGAAGGAAAATGGCGAAGGCTCCCGGTGTCATCGGCCTTCGGCCATGTGCAGCCAAGCATGCGTCGGGGGCCAAAGGCATTGGAAACAGCAATGCTTTACATAGGCATTGACTCGGGTCTCTCTCAAACAGAACTGTGTTCTCACCGGTTTTTTTTTTTTTTTTACTGTTTGGGCGTCCAAAAAGGTTTTTTTTCAAACTTAGAGCTCGAAGAGCCTTCGGCTCAGCCCTTGGACATCAACAAGGTCCATAACTTAACACATAAATCAACCTTCCTAGCTTGCCATTATAAGATTCTAAATAAAGTGGATCTTGTTGCGCAACCTTATATTATCTTATATCTCAATATCTCAATCAAAACTAAAGTGTACACGACCGATATTGAACTACTATGAAACAGTCTCAGGCTATACTACCTGCCGAGAGAGTTTACACAATTTTACGTCATACTTGAGTATATAAAACCCACAGCCAACACAGAGAAAGCAGCAAAACATATACCCGGTACTTAACATTGTTAGTTAGTTAGTTGTTCGTCCATCGTGGTTCGATGATGACCACTTTGTCATCCAGGGGGCTGAGGGCTTTGCACTGGGGTTTTATGCCTCCTCATGTGGCTGGTGAGACCTATGTGAGCCCGGAATGTTCGGCCGCACACTGAGCAGGTTATTCCAGCTGGAGCTAGTGTCGTTTGTACATATAATTGGGACAAAAAGTTCTGATGCTGTCCGACTAGTTATGGGAGATTTCGATCATCTTTCGTTAGCTCAACACTTGCCAACACATAGTCAATATGTTAATTGTCCCACAAGGCACGATAAAACCTTGGACATGTGTTATAGCAACATAAAAATGGCCTACACATCTCGATCGTTATTTCCCCTCGGAGAGTCGGACCACACTTACACACGTGTACGAATCGGTTTTAAAAACAACAAAACCCGAAGTACAGTCCATCCAGTCATGGTCTGACGACGCTGTTTTACAGCCACAAAGTTGCCTGGAGCAAACAGATTGGGACATGTTTGTAAACAACTGCCCAGACAGATGAACTTACCACAACTGTTAATTCGTACATCCAGTTCTGTGGAAACTATAATTATATCAAAGAAGAAAATTAAAACATTCAGTAATAATAGACCCTGGACTTGGCCTGGATGACCAACATAAAACAAAACATTCCGTCATCGAGAATTCATAGAAGTCTATTTATAAAGCGCTGGTTATGAGTGTGTATGTGTTTTTCGTGTGTGAATGTTGTTCGTGTGTGCATCTATATCGTGCATCTATATTGTTATTGTACAGGAGTTGCGCTGAGAGTGTCAATTAAAGTCAAACTGAATTTCCATTCGATTGGATCAATAAAGTTATCTTACATATTAACAAACGTTCCTCAAAAAAGGAAAATAATTACGTCATATCACGTGTCAATCTAGTACCAAGCGTCTGCAGTCAACCCCGCAAATTGTCATACAGCTCAAAACTATCTCCGTGCTTCAACACAGCCATCGCGTGTGTCCATTAGCGCACGAGTTTCTCGTCAAAATAGTGTCAACATTGGCAAGACTGCACTGGGTCGGAAATAAGGAAATTAATTCAAGACATTATAATAGGTTAATGAAGGCCTGCTACCACTGTAAAAAAAAATAAATATGGCAGACAGAGAAAGCGATTAGAAAACAACAAAAAGAATGGACGTGCCTGTCTTTGGAAGAGATTTTATACAAAGCAAAGGACAGAGAGGGAAGGAGGAAGACGGTTGACCGATCATTAGTGGTGCCCCAACGGGCTAACAAACCAAGGGATAGGTTGAGGTCAATAAAGGCGCCACGACAAATGGTGCACAGACAGCTAGTTCAATGACACCGAGTTAATTCCAGATCTCCCTGACCTTTAAGGTGGCGCCTCGGTAGAAATGTTAGTGGAAGCAGATAGGCGAACAGCGGGTAGTGAGCCTCGCTTCTGTCCGTTTTTTGTTTTGTTTTTGTTATGTGTTTTGTTTATGTTTTTTTTTTTTACTCTTCATGTGGAGAATGAAAGGTACACCCCAGTCCCAGTCCAAAAAGTCCGACACGCCGTTCCACAAATGGGGCCGTCATCAGAGACCCGTGGCTGGAGTGGCGGTCCCCGTGGTCTGTGAACGTGTGCAACTGGAGCTCCCATGAATGTCCGTCAAATATAAAACGTATGTTAACTCTGAAGAAGATTCAATGACAATTCTTTGAAAACAATAATTAGTTCACTGGACAAAGAGTTTATCGACAAATGGCTCACGTGACCAATGGCGCGAAAAGCATACCAGGTCAAGACTACAACGAGAGAGAGAGAAATAGAGAAAGAAAGAGGGAGGGGGAGAGAGTGGGTCAAAGAGAGGAAAAATGAGAGAAATAGAGAGAGAGAGAAAAGAGATAGAGCGAAGGAATGAGCTAGAAAGGGGGGAAGAGATAGAGAATAGGGGGGCTCGTACTTTTGAAACGGGGAGGGGGCGGTAAAAATGTGGATGTTGATGATCGGCACATAAACCTTTATTTCTTGTGAGATAGTCGCCTGTGTAAGGGAGCCTGATTCATTGGTTATTTTTTTTAAGAACTCAAGGTAATACTCATAGTAAGAACTCTACCGCTGAATGAGGTAGTTCCTTATTTCTGACCTACTTTAACCAAAGTCACGTGATTGTTGGACAACAAAGAGGAGAATGGCCTTGTCTTCTTATAATTCCATTGCTGTTGCTCCTCTATTTTTACGAAATTTTACACTTACAAACATTTTAAAATATATAGAGTACATCAACGAACTCCCTGAATTTTCAAATAACTTTACAAATGTTTTCATAAAGGGCCAAGAACTGTTTAAGGATGGGTTTAAATCAGGGGTGAGCAAATTACGGCCCGCCGAAGTGTTTTATGCGGTCCGCCGACGCCTAATTCGATCAGATGTTTCCACACATTACACATATAAAAATGCAAAAAATATTTAAATAAATAATTGTAAATATCTATAGATCTAGAAATTATTGAAACTTTTGATTCTTATCACTTATCACGAAGGGGCAAAATAAACATTGTCTTTAAACGTCATTCTAAAAAGTTTAAAGTAAGCGAAGATTATTTAAAATGGCAATATTTCGAAGCATTCAGTCAAAGACAAACACGGGCCAGTATTTATTCAATTCTATCAAAAACTGTGTTGAAAGTGTTGGGTCGGCTTGTACAAGATGGCAAGTGTAACAACTAACGGAGCTCGTGCTTTGACTAAGAAAAACAGGCTTTTTAATTAAATAAAGCATTGAATATCAAATATATTGTTGGAATTGATTTCTCAATGATCTTATTATTGGCACAAGGCCAGCCTTAGGCACAGACAAACAGCTTAGGGTCCCCAATTGGTGAGGGCCTTGCACTAACTACTGTTTTATTATTTAGAGAAGAAATAGCGAAACTTGTCCTCAATGTTATTGTTGAAGAACAATAGGTTATAAATAAATTGAATATTTTACTGTTGTCACTTTGCCAAGGGAAGTACTTGACGATTTGGAAACAAAACATTCCGATGTTCGGTTACATCCGCTGGACTAGAAGAATATGGAACCTCAAGGAAGAAATAGTTAGGTTCATTGAAGGACATTGACTGTTACTAATATTTCTAATGAAAAGTTGAAGACAAACTTCATACTTATCATTGGAGACATTGCAATGTTTTGTTTGCAAATGAAATGTATCTGCATCTTAAATTTTTTCAAACAAAGTTATTCCACTTCTTGAGGCGGCGAGTGAAATCGGGTCTTATCATTTTACTTAGCTGAAAGGTGAAACTATTTCTACTGAAATGGTTGAAAGTACAAGACTTATTTGGATTCCTTTATTGTGGAATTTAAAAATAAATTTTAAGAATTGGAACTAGTTTTTATACCATCAGCTCACCATTTAATGCAGAAGCTGATTTAGCGCCAGATGACATACCTCAAAGCAAAATATGACATGAAAGAGTAATTCCAGTGAGTTCTTCCACAGAAGTTTCATGACTGCCAGAAGCTGTATTCCTATACTTATGAAAACTTTGCTGCGAAGCTTTCACATTATTCTGAACCTGACTTATCTGTGAATACGCTTTATTTCGTTTGTTTCAAAAATATCAAGTGTTATAACAGGCCGATGCTCACTGACTGTAATTTGACAGCAGTCGCAAGAATAAAAAAACTAGTAGGCTAGTTCTACAGTTACAGATGCACGGATGTAAACAGTTAAATGCTTCATATTAAGTACAATTGTACATTTGTGGTGAAATGTTGTGATGTAAAAGGACAATACCAAAATTTAAAAAACTATTCATAAAATTAGTTCAAGATATTGCTAACTTTTTTTGTAATTCCTCAATTGAGAGTATAAAAAAAATTATGCGGCCCGCCAGTCCCCAATTGTTTTTAATGCGGCCCTCGGTAGAAAAATGTTGCCCACCCCTGGTTTAAATTATCAATCATTCAATGATATTTCCTTTATAGTCCACAGCAAGCGTCAACACATTGCCGATGATACATACAGAAAAAGATGTTTTTACAAACGTTCTTGTAAGATTAAAAAAAGGCTTGGTATAAACTACACAAAACACACACACACACACGCACACACACACATACATACATGTATATTTTTTTTATTAATTTTTTATTTATTTATTTATTTATATGCCTATATATGGGATAATATGCATATTAGTTGAAACATTGTTATTTTCATAAACTTCAGCTATTTTTTAACGTTATATGTATTTCATAGTCCGCCAATCGTTAATACATTATGCACATCGATAACATTAAGAATTGTTTTTTGTGTTGGATACATGATGCATTATTATGTTATTAAAAGTTCTAGCATTTTTAAGAAATTCACAAAATGTTACATTAAAGTTTCAAAAATGCGTCGACAACAATGAAAGGGCGGGGTAAGACACATTTGACCTGTGTAACTGTAAGAGTAGATCTAGATTTATCCTTGACTATCAGATGTGTTATTTGTTTCGCTAAACAACTCAAGCCTATTACGCACAAGGAAAACTCATGGCAGTCTTTTTATCTTTTATAACAACTAGTCGACATATCGACTACATACTAGCCCTAGAGCTATCTGACCAATACACATTGGTCTGCTGTCCAACTTTTAGTGTTGTACTCAAGTTCAAGCTTGTTTACTTTTGGGCAGAGGAGAAAGGGGGGGGGGATGAAAGTGTTACTTTTTTTTTCTATGACTGGTTACCCGAATGCTAAGAACTGTAAGTGTAGTCATTCATTGTAGATCAAGTAATCTGGATCTCAGTATGGCAGATTATAGGCCAACGTAACTATTTGTTTTAGTTGAAACTATTTAAAAAATGTATCTCTAGATTCTCCTGTTATTAACAAATTATAGTTTAGCGCTAATGAGTAAATTGAAACCACTAAATATTGACTTAAAACGCTTCAGAGTCCCACTACAAACTAACTAAAACTAAGCACGGTGCGCGTTGTATACACACAACCACGTGACTCGGGGGGAATTCGGAACTACCTCTTCCAAGTAGAATTGTTCATTTTTAATTAATATAAAAAGAGAGAACTATAGATATTTGGATTACTATTGTATATTGTATATAAACTAAATACTTGTATTAGTTTATTAACATAAAAACCGAGACATATTGCCTATTGTTATAACGATAACAACGATTGGTCTTGTTTAAACCTCGAAGTAACGCGCGTAATGTCCTTTAGCCCCCCCCCCTTTTTCCACGCACTTCCACTAAAAGGAGAGGATTAGTCGTGGGTAGATGTTGAACGTGGCCGTGAAAATTACGTAATGAGTCTCAAGGCTACACACTGGCGGTGTAAGGAAAGTAGATCAGCATAGAGTACAAATGGACGTTTGGGGAGTTCAATTTTATAGGCTTTGCAGAGCTTTCAAAAACTTTGGTAGACGAATTTCAGTTTTAACCATCATAGTGTTAATAACAGTAATACAAATAATAATATAAAGGAAATGCAGATAGTTAAATTTCATTGGGCAGTGTTGAAAGGGAAACGAGTGTTTTGTTGTTGTTTTAATCATATATATGTGTGTGTGTGTAAGTGTTTGTTTAATAATGTGTGTATGAAACCTTGTTTGACTTTTTTATTTTTCATTCAAAAAATTGTACGTGGTACTGAACACAAAAGGAATGTGGGAATTGTAGTAAATAGGCCATATATTAAATTTGGTTTATGATAGAGAAGGCGTGGTTAAATTGGAACATCAACAATCTGCTATAAGCAGACTAAGTATCTACAAGAGACCAATATTCCATTAAAAAAACATGACATAGAAATGTTTAACTCATCTGTCTTTTCGAAACATATTTGATCGTGATTTCTAGCCGTTTTGCAATTTCCAACCATATACCTTTTATTTAAATATTATATTACATAAATTTACATATATATTCAATAAAAATTAATTACCACAAATAATATTTGAAGGAGGTAACACAACTATACACTCACACAATAGATCTTCGTAAAGGGCAACCCATTAAAAATAGAAAGAAGGAGTGTTGATAATGGAGATTAAGACTGTTTATAAAATATGAATACTACTTAAGTTGATCAGTATATTTTAATTCCTATAAGTAACGCGCATAAAACCTTCCTCCCCATTCCCACTCTAATTTTAACACCTTGGTATACAATGCTGTTCCCTGCCCTTAACTCCAGTGTGTAGCCTTGAGACTCATTGCGTCATTTTCACGACCTAGCTCAACATTCTACTCGCGACAAATCCTCTCCTTTTAGTGGGAGTGCGTGGAGGGGGGAGGGCTAAGGAGGTGAAGAAATGAGAGGAGAATCATCATTTTATAATGGCTCTTCATCCGGAGTCATTTTTTTCACACATTCTCGTGATTGTCATTTTCCCCCGTTTTGTCAGCTTTTCTTTTATATCAGTAAGAATCGTTATAGATGCTATTTTTTTTATAACGTCACCGATAGCCCATGGTCTAAGGATGAAATATACGTTAAAATTTCAATATTATTTTCAAAATTAAGGTCGCTAATTAAAGAGTGCCTATTTTCCAGTGCCTAATTTTCCGTCTTGTCAAAAAAGTGCCTAATTATCCGGGTGCCTAAATTTCCTAAATTCGCTTAACCGAGAGGGAAATAGAAAACCAGAAAGAAAAAAAAAGAGAATGAAAGATTGAAGCCCCGCCTCAAAGAGAATCTTTTGTCACCTTCAGCCCATCGTACAAATATTCGTGTCCCTAATGACACTCGCCCAGGGCCAGGTCCAGTGATGAGACAGTCTCTGATTATTTGTTATTGTAGTGATGCTATTTTAATTTTTTTTAAACAAATTTTTGTAGGAACCAAAGGAGGATACAAGAATAATTGCATACTAAACGACGAGAGAGACAGAGAGAATAAGAGAAAGAAAAATATAGAGATGTTGACATTGTGCTTATGTGAATGTGTTTGTATATAGAGTTATTCCCCTTGGCAAGAAAGCTCCTATTGTGTGTTGTGTGTTATGAAAGAGTTTGATGTACCCAGCGTCGCATACAGAAAATCTAATATCGACTACCGGCGGACAATGAAGTGGCAAAATATGTAGGTCACAGATGGGACTGCGTATCCACGAGAAGTATTGCATTCCTCGTTAATCTTGGGACTCGAAGACAAGCCTTATTATTATTATTTAAGCTAACATAAGAGGGAAAGAGAAAAAGAGAGAGAGATTGGAGCCCCGATGATACTCGCCCAGCGCCCCGTCCAATGCGTTATTGTAGTAATGCTGTCCTCATTTTTTTAAAATAAATTTTATTAGAAACCAAATGAGGATACTAGACTCAAAGCATACCAGACGAGAGAGGCAGAGACAACGAGAGACAGAGAGAAAGAAAGAGAGAGAAAAAATAGACATGTTGACATTTTATTTATGTGTATGTGTTTGTATGTAGTTGTTCCCCTTGGTAAGAAAGTTCATACTGTGTATACATATATTAAACATAAATGAATAACAGCACCAGGGACCAAGTTTGTAAGAGAGAAAGTAGTGAACTAAAATGCTACGAAAATAAGGGCATGCGCCGACCGAGGCTCGAACCTGTGACACTGGAATCGACACCACCGCCTAGCGATAACGCGCCTAGCGATAACGCACCAAGCGAAACTAGCCTCTAGACCATCGGAATGTCCAAAAAATCATTCTTCTGATCCAGAGTCATTTCGCTCGTATACAAATTACCACCCCAGTGGTCAAAGGTCACAAGCCCAGCTATCCTCTGCCCCACCCTCGCAGCATCCGTTCACTAACAACTTCGATAGAGCCGACACAGACAGCCGTTAGGCATGTATTAGACCAGTGATGCCCAAACTACGGCCCGCGGGCCAGATCCGGCCCGCGACGTGGTTCCATCCGGCCCGCCGAAACGTCGGCAATATGTGTAGAAATCTACGTTCCAATAAAAAAAAAAAGGTTGAAAAAAATGTACCTTTAACTTCGTTTGGGCCCTCACTTTTTCTCTGATGGATTGGTATCACGATCTTTAACATTTGTGTGTTTATGAAATGGGACTCTGAATGTAGAATCTACCAGGAAAAGTTAGCAGATCTTTACTTTTTTTGTTGTTGAACATGATAATAAGCCAACATATTTATTTTATATAGAAAGTGTGACTGTTAAAAACGGCATTATAAAATAAATATGGTGGCATTCTTGGTTTGAGTCGCGAATAAAAGATTGTTAAACTATGCTTAGCTATTGGAGTCGATGTTGCTCACATTTAAGTTGAGAAATGAAGATATTGTCTAACGCGTAAAAAATATATATAATTGTCAAATAAACCGTTAATTAAGTATCAAATCCTTGGGTTTCTACCAAAAAAATGTTTCAGAACAATTTCATTTCATTTTATAACTTTTCGTTCATGTGGCCCGCGAGATGAGTGTTGTAAAATATAATGGCCCGCGGGTCAAATTAGGTTGGGCATCACTGTATTAGACAAACGATGGCTCTATCTAATTGTTTATCTCTCACAAAGACAAGTGGACAACATAAACACATTACATATAGAAGCTTCAGTGGGTACGAGCAATAATGCTGTAAACGTAAATGTAAGAGAGTGTGTTATGAAAGAGTCTCGTGTATCTAGCGTGCTGTGTTCTTTAGTGTTATATTAGGCTAATGAGTGTATCATTATTTTAAGCTAACAAGAGAGGGAAAGAAAAAATAGACATAGAAAGAGAAAGATAGAGAGGGAAAGAGATAAATATATATATAGAGAGAGAGAGATCGGAGCCCCGCCACAAAGAGAATCTTTCGTCATCTTCAGCTCATCAAACAAATATTCGTGCCCCTAAAGACACCCGATCAGGGCCTCATCCAATGCTAAAGTCGTCTCTGAAGACTGGCCACCCTTGAGAAATAAAATACCATTTAAAGATGCTTTACTCATTTTAAAGATTAGAAGTAGTAATACCATCTCCCAATAGAACTAGGCCGTCGCAATAGGACGAATTATAAAGACTCAAGAGATGCCTACATGCCAAAATGGAAATGTGTATTCCCAGACCTGGAAATGTGTATTTTGAGGGGCAATTGTGTATTTTTCTAAATATAAAGAAATATACTCAGGAAAGACTAAAATCATTCAATCTCGTAAGATACACTAATACAGGCATGCAGCAATCCAAAAAAAAAAAAAAAAAATAACACACAGTATAAGAGTTCTATAAGACATGCTGTAAAGTTTTCAAAATATTCACACTTTTAGTCTTTGTCGTAGTTCATAGACTTGTCTAGAATATGAATCAGTTCTTTACATTTGGCAATGATGTTATGATCATGGTGCTTCTAGTGTTTTATTCCTGATTCCGTAATGGCACCAACAGAAAATTAATTTAAAAGGATATGACTTTCTGCTAGAAGTGAATTTAGACTTAAACCATATGCAATGGTTTGTTTGTCTGGATCTAGTGACATCTAGTTTTGTTTATGAGAGATTTCTTTGCAAGCTATAGAGTTGCAGACACTGGACATTTTTTTCACATTTTTAAAGTATTCAAATTTTCATTTTGAAACCATTATTTGCAGACTCAACAATGAAAGCTTTGGCATGCTTTACTATCACCAATAAAAATAAAGATTTGTTTTAAAAGACATACAATCCTAACTAGTCATTGAACTTGTTTCTAATACAGAGTCTGCTGAATTATATAAGCTCCCTAGCTGTTGTAAGATAAGGCTATTTATTCTAGGTTCTTATGCTTGAAAACAAACAGATGTGTTGAAGAACAGCACATGGGATAAAAAAGTTAATGCTTTTTTCTGCATAAGCAAAGGCTTTTCTTTTGTAATCAAAGTAAGCCTTGAATATTCCTGATGTTATTTTTTGAATTCAGGCTTTCATAAGTAATGGAACATAGTTAAGATACTAGTGACTATAACTGTAGCTTTAGATCTTCCTACTTTCTGTAATTTTTTAATCAGGGCACATCAGTTTGATTCCCTTTGTCATGCTAAGGGAGAGAGAGATTAACCACCATTTTGTCCATTTAAACCTCTGCCCTACTCACTTTCATCTGCTGTATTATAATAGCTTACAAAAATCATATCTAAATCTAGAGCAGTGGTCTTCAACCTTTCTTGGCCTACCTCCCCCCTTTTTTTTCTTTCAAAAAAATCTGCCAGCGCCCACTCTCAAAGAAAAACACTTATAAAAAAGGTTAAGAAGGCAAATTTGAACAAAATGTCATTTTTATATTAATTTTTATGCTGATGAGAGATGACCGCATGCCAAAGGTGATCTTCTTTGTTGCCCTCACTGGCATAGAGGAAAAATACCTGGTAGCAGATGTCCTCTGAAAGAGACAGTTGAAGAGCTATCACACAAAAATTGAGGCTCAAAGAAAAGCCATTATTGAAGACAGGTGCAAAAGACGGAAAGAAAACTAGAATAGACCGCCAGCAGACAATGGCTTTGTCTGCACAAAATTCTGGAAAATATGCAGGTCTCAACTGGGTCTGCGTAATTATGTGAAACACTGCTCTCACCCGTAATCTTCGGAATTGAAGGCGAAAGCAGCCATTATTATTATTATACAAAAATGATGTCAAATAATTTGCTGTGATTACGCACAAAAGTTAATCTCACTGTCATGACTTTCTTTCAAATCCTTAAGAATAACCCCCTTTTAAATATTTGGGCCTACTGTTTTTAGTTTAATTGTAAATTTAGTTTTATTCTTTTTTAATATAAACATTATTATTGCTGAATTCACTACAAAAAGAAATTAAGCTAATGGGAAACTTGTGCCTCCTGCAGTCTGACAATATTAGAAATTTCAAGCTTTAAATTAGCCAAAGCAAGTTAAAGGTCTCCTCTAGTCGCTACATCCAGTCTATTACTTTGCTTATTCATTAAGTTTGTCACCCACTAAATCTTGGTTAACCATGTATGTTGATAAAAAAGCTAAAACATAACTCCATTTTTGACCACAGTTTTGGAACTTTACTGAAACATTTAAATGCAGCCACATCTCAGTTGTGCCTCCAGGGGTGAAGCTAGGAATTTTCCATCATTTGGGGGCCAGGAGGGCTTGAACTCTTTGGGGGCCCCTGCATTTTGCGTAATATTTAATTTATTTAATTAAAAAGACACTCATTTGGGGCCCCACAAAGTGGGGGCCCAGGGGATTTTCAAATTGTTCCCCCTCTTCCCCCCCACCATAGCTACACCACGTGTGTGCCTTCTATGTTAACATCCCAGCGAACTTAAGTTTTAAGTCTAATCTCTTTTTTTATCATTTGTTTCACAAAACTGTTGAAAGATGAGATTATTTTTGGCATGGCATTATTTACAATTTTATTTAATTAGATTCAAATAGAAATGACATTGCAGGCTTAACTTTTTTGTGTATCATAACTTACTAGGTGAATAGTGTGAATAGGTCTGTTCTTTATTCTATATTACTATGAAGTCATTGTTGCGTTCAACCACTGATGGTTTCCTATATGTGGTCATTTATAAGCTACATAACTAGACAATTTTAAAATATTTCATCACTAACAGAATGTATAACATATGTTTTAAAAAAAAAATTGTTGTTTTAATCAATTTTCAAACAGTATCATAAGACTTTTAAAAAAGCTATGCATTTTTCTAAGAGGCTACCAAAACATATCCAGCTTTTCCGTTTTATGTTTTTAATGTTGTTTTAATAGTAGATCTTTATAATTGTTCATGAATATTCTTTTAAAAATTATTTTTTATATTGCTATATGTTCGTGAAGCAGACTTGGTTTCATAACCTCATCTGAAAATGCTGTCATTCAAAGTAGAACATACTTTTTATCTAGTGGCAATTCACTAAAACTCTTAGTACGGCTGATATGCAGATAGCGTCCCCATCGGAGCCCACTGGTGACTGAACTGGAGGCTGGGGCAGATTCATCAATGGTTTGTTGGTTTTAGTGTGCATAGGGCCTATGCCATAGGCTATTTAATTTATAGCTATTTTAATAATTCTATGGAATTGTAAGCTAATGTCCTGAATGTGAAATACTAGAATCTAGAATTCTAGATCTACTACTAGACTAGTCACTAGACCTATATTTGCCCAATTTTTAAAGCTACAATGTACCTAGTCAGTTAAATTTAGCCTTTTTTTTAGGTCGATAAATAAAATACTAATACTTAGACTCTTAGTACTTACTTGTACTACTTGTAGCTTTTTCACAAGAAACAGACACAAGACTATCAAGTATAATTGAGACAGACGTCAATTCAACCTACACAACTATAGTCTCCAACATCTTACAAGCAGCAAAAAAATACATCCCCCGAGGCCAAGTTAAGAAATACAAACCTTTATGGACACCTGAATTAGATAAATTAGTAAAAGAAAGAAACAATGGCCAGGAAGTCTATAGAAAAAAAATCCTACTAGAGAGAACAAGACAACGTACAACAAATTGACAGGGCTTATAAGATACAAAATTAAAACAGAAAAAAAAAGAAAAAGTGGACCACAACATGCGAACAACTAGATCTAAACAAGGATGGTCGAAAGGCCTGGACCCTTCTGCACCGGCTAGCAGGAAAGAAACAAATAACAAACCCCCAACCTATAAAAGGCACTGACGACATAATAACAGAAAACCTTAAAAAGGCTGAAACCTTCAATAAATATTTTGCCAGCATTAACAAGTCAAAGCCAAGAAAACAACTGGACCAGGCCTTCAGTAATATCTTAAAGAAAGAAGAAAAAGCTCCAACAGTCAACTGTCAGATCTTTGACACTCCCTTCACTCTACATGAGCTCAATACTGCCCTAAAAAGCCTCAAGTCAAGAAAATCCCCTGGACCCGATAAAATAACAAATGAAATGATTCAGGGACTAGGACCACAGGCCCAAAACTGTATACTTAACTATATCAACCATACATGGAAAACTGGAGACATACCACAGGAATGGAGAACCGCAAACATAATACCCATTTTAAAGAAAAATAAACCACCTGGAGACCCAAAAAGTTATAGACCAATATCTCTAACATCCAACATTGGCAAAATGGCAGAAAAAATGATCAATAACCGACTTTATTGGTGGCTAGAAAGTACTTGCTCACTCCACAATGCACAAGCTGGCTTCAGGAAAGCAAGTAGAACAGAAGACCACCTCTTTCGTTTTATCCAGGACACAGTAGAAGGGTTTCATGAAAACAAGCACACTACAGCAGTATTTATAGATTTGCAGCAAGCCTATGATAGAGTGTGGAGAAAAGGTCTATTTTTGAAGATGAAAAAAATGGGCATCCATGGAAAAATGTACAGCTGGATCAGGGCATTCTTAAAAAACAGAACCATCCAAACCCGATTCGAAGGTGCCATCTCTAGCAAAAAAAGTTTGGAAGAAGGACTACCACAAGGTTCAGCCCTTAGCTGCACTCTCTTTCTAATCTTCATGAATGACCTCCCGGACCTCATTTCGGTCAATAAGGCACTTTATGCAGACAACCTTTTAATTTGGACTACAGAGAAATATCCAGTGCTGACTAGATCCAAACTAAATAGAGCCCTCACAACTATCTCCACATATTCAAAATTATGGAAAATGGAAATAAACAAAGAAAATCTTTAGCCACAGCAACAAAACAGCAAAAAGAAACTACATCCTAAAAATAGACTCTCAGCCAATAAATAAAGAAGAAAATCCAACATATCTTGGTGTAAAACTAGACCAAAGACTGTCTCTAAAACACTTTATGGCAGATTTAAAAGAAAAGGCATCACAAAGATTAAACATAATAAAACACCTAGCAGGAACATCCTGGGGAACTGAAAAGAAAACCTTAAGACAGTTATACACTGGATATGTCAGATCTGTAATGGATAACTGTCTCTCCATACAAGTAGCTGCCAACAAAACCTATCAATCATCATTAGATACAATCCAAAACCAAGCCTTGCGGTTAATTAGTGGAGGTATGAGAACTACTCCCACAGCAGCCTGTGAAATAGACTCCAATATTGAACCTCTTAAGTTAAGGCGCAACAGAGCAGCATTAGAAGCTATTGAGAGATACAGAAGGTTGGAGGACGATCATCCAAATAAATTACTAACACAGAGAAATAGGAAAAACAACCAAAAAAAAGCAAAGGTCTCTGATCCAACTTACTGACGAACTAGCCCTAAAACACCACCTACCCAATAACAGAGAAAAAATTGCCAAGTTTTCAAACATTACACCCGGACTAAACTACAAACAACCAACCATCAAAACACATTTACTAAATAACACCTTAACAAAAGAATCAAATCCACTGGAGCTCAAAGTAGGCACGCTTGAAACAATCGAAAGCTATCAAAAAACAGCTATCCATATTTATACAGACGGATCGGCTTTCAAAGCTACCATCAATGCTGGTCTTGGTGCCTTCCTGGTCTTCCCTAAAAATAAACACTTTGAGATAAGCGCACCCTGTGGTGATTACTGCTCAAACTTCCAAGCCGAAATTGAGGCAATTACCATAGCACTTCAGACAGTGGAAAACAAATTATATGAAGGAGTGCAACCACCATCAGATATTGTTGTCTTTACAGACTCCCAATCTACTCTGCAAGCGCTTAACAGCAGCACCTCAAACAGCCCAAGAGAGTTGACAACACTCATTGTGATAATCCACCAGATGATATCAAAATTAAATATCAATATTACACTACAGTGGATCCCTGGACACATTAGCATCATGGGAAATGAAAAGGCAGATAAGCTATCAAAGGCAGGTTCATCTATGGAACAACCAGATAGACCTGTTAACTACCTCACCCTAAACCCTAAGGTCAATGTTAGTCAACAATCACAAAGAGGAGTGGCTCAACCAATGGGCATCAGGAAACACAGGCAGAGCCATGTACAGAGAAATGACTACGCCTAACAAACTGGACAGTATTAACTTCCTCCCCCGCAAAGAACAATCTACAATCTTCCAACTAAGAACAGGACACACACCACTATTAAATTACCACCTGAACAAAATAAACTCCACACAACTACCCCTTTGCAGACATTGCGCCCACCCCTTTGAAACTGTAAACCATATCCTCTTTGAATGCCCCTCCCTAATCCACCTTAGGCAGACCCTACTTCCACTACAGCCCAACATAACCAACACCCTGTAGGGCAGTGCTGAACAGCTGAAGAAAACAGCACACTTTTTTTCCTTGGCACAGTCTGCAAAAGAGCTCACAGCTCAGCAGCAATAAAGCTGGCTAGAAGAAGAAGAAGTACTGCTTGTAGTAATACTAAAACTAAAAGAATTTAATAAATAGATCTAGATTCTAGATTCAAAATTTCAATCTAGATAATAAGATATTCTTTGTGAGGTTGGAGTTAGATTCATATAATATATAAATCTATACTCATACGGCATAGTCATACTCATGATACTCAGGACTCAGGATACTGGTAGTGGTAACTGGTTCTACTTTTCTAGATTAGATCTATATAATATATATATATAAATATTAATACCAAATATAGACTCTCTAGTTCTAGTAGTAGATCTAGTAATTCTAGTAGTTAGTATAGTAGTAGTAGTAGACCTATCTATCATAATCTATGGCTATAAGAAAAAATAGCCTAGTATATACTAGTAAATACTACTATTAGTAGTATTACTACTAATTAGTAGCAATTACTTCTTACTAGGACTAGAGACAGAGAGACTAGACTAGACTAGATCTAATCAAATCTAATCTAGATCTATATAAAAGTATAGATCTAGATCTAGATATAATAATAATAGTATAGTAACAGTATAGTTACTAGATCTAGGTAGATCTAGTATAATAAGTATAGATTATAATAGATGTAGTGATGTAGTCAATAATAAATAAAATATAGTTATAGACTAGAGTCTAGATAAAAATTAATTAACTAATTAAGTCTAGATGTAGTACTAGTACATACCATTAGATAACAAGTCTAGGAATAAGCTGACACATTGAAAGGTACTCCACTTTGTTGGCATCAGCAAGATCTAGATATTCTAGGTCTAATTAGTAATAATTAGTCTAGATGTCTAGTTCAGTAGTTGAAATCTTCGCGCATCAGCGCAACAAAAGAAAAAGTTAAATATCGTGGTAAGGATAATCCATTTCCGGCATGGATGCACTGATCTATATAGTTCTATATGATTGAAACAACTTTTTGTTTTTGGTTTTGTTCTTTTTGTTTTTGTTAGTTTGTTGTTGTTGTTGTTGTTTTTTTGTATTAATTTTTTTTTTAAATTTTTATAAAAATTTTTAAAACTTTTTTTTTTTTGCTTTCGCGGGAGGAATGCGTATTTCCTTTTCAGATGTTAAACCGTACTCGCGTGTCCATTTGCGTACAAAAATACGCAAGATACTTGTAGGCATCTCTGTGAAGATATAATTTTTTTTTTTCAATTTTGTATACCAAAAATTAGGTGATGCTTTCATTATCTGCTGGTGTGTGAGCATTTTAAATTACACAGACTAAGATTTATAAAAAAAAATTAAAATCTAATTCTTAATCAGTAAAAAACAAAATACAAAAGAAAACTTCGGTGTATTCATAAAGTTGTTTCTGCCTTTTTTCAGAAGCTAAATCCTACTATAGAATTTTATAGGGCCTATTGATATTTTAATATATAACTATTACATTTTTGACATCATTATTCTCATATTGTGTGTTGCTATGTCTCGCCTAGATTGTAATTTGGTTCTAGATGACAATTTCACTTTTTGTGAATCGTGTGAAATTGGGAGGGGAGGGGGAGATTCATTACTAGTAGAAGAGGAAAAGAAACTAATTATTCAAACAATGTAAACTTATCGCGAATACCGAATAATTGTAAACAGCTGTATATGGGACGGGAGGCGAAGGAGGTGGAACTACACATTAATTCGGTGACGGGTGCAGATTTAGCCAAGCTATGGTAGGCCATTTAAAACAGAAAACTATGCCAAAAAGAAGAACTAGAATCTATTCAAGTTCTAAGATGATACAGGGTGAGTAGGGGAAGGGGGAGGGGTAGACCTACAGAATAAATATGTAAGGCTTTCAACGGAAAAGTCAGGAAATACACGATATAACAAAAGTATCTGTGATGTAATGGAATTAGCAATGTAATGGAAGTAGTCATGTAATTAATGTAGTGACGAAATGGAATTAGCAATGTAATGGAAGTAGTTATGTTATGAATGTAGTGATGTAATGGAATTAATAATGTAATGGAAGTAGTTATGTAATTAACGTAGTGATGTAATGGAATTAGCAATGTAATGGAAGTAGTCATGTAATTAATGTAGTGATGTAATGGAATTAGCAATGTAATGGAAGTAGTCATGTAATTAATGTAGTGATATAATGGAATTAGCAATGTAATGGAAGTAGTCATGTAATTAATGTAGTGATGTAATGGAATTAGCAATGTAATAGAAGTAGTTATGTAATAAATGTAGTGATGTAATGGAATTAATAATGTAATGGAAGTAGTCATGTAATTAATGTAGTGATGTAATGGAATTAGCAATGTAATGGAAGTAGTCATGTAATGAATGTAGTGATGTAATAAAAATGATGATGTAATGGATGTAGTTTTACAATAATAGTAGTTATGTAATGGAAGTAGTTATGTAATGGAGGTAGTGATGTAATAGGAGTAGTGATGTCAGTGACGTAATTATGTAATGGGTGTAATTATGTAATGGAAGTACTTATGTAATGGGAGTACTTATGTAATGGCAGTACTTATGTAATGGAAGTAGTTATGTAATGGAGGTAGTGATGTAATAGGAGTAGTGATGTCATTGACGTAATTATGTAATGGAAGTACTTATGTAATGGAAGTACTTATGTAATGGAAGTACTTATGTGATGGAAGTACTTATTTAATGGAAGTACTTATGTAATGGAAGTACTTATGTAATGGAAGTACTTATGTAATGGAAGTACTTATGTAATGGAAGTACTTATGTAATGGAAGTATTGTTGTAATGCAAGTATTTAGAAAATGATGTTCGTTAAATAATGAGAATGAGGATAAAATGAAAAAGTCGTCTACTGAGAGTTTAGGCACCTGTTGTGCTCCTACACTTTTTCAAAAGCTTTTTTAAAAAAATACTTAGTACAAATAATAATGTTTATATCTAAAAGCATGCCATTTTTTACATGAAAGAAATAGAGAACTAGCACATTTTTTGCCATTTTCCTTCTTTAAAAAAATAAATATACAAATATTCGTAAAAAAAATAAAATATTTTTGAGTTTATGGAGGGTAAGGCCCTGGGTTGACGCACTGCTGTAAATACGGAGCTGCATTTTTATATTACGAACACGCTACAAGCGGACACTTCTTAACCACGTCAGAATTGCCAACCGTAAGATTTAAAGTAGGCCTATAGTCGTACTAATGCGAACAAAAAATATGAAAGAAATGTTAACAACTTAAAGTTTCTGACCCGTCGAAATTGATATGTTTGAATCTCTATTGTGGGGGTCCCTTTTGCTCTTGCGGAGTCCCCGGGTCAGTAGCCCCGCCTGCCATCTCTGAAATCCGCCAATGTGCATTGGAGAGCTTATATCCTTGCCACTTCCGGTCATAACAACTTTACAGAATCGGTAGGAGGAGTTCGTTAGCCTTGTCTGGCTAGGTAAAAGAAAATTGAACCTTTGCGGCTATATCCAAACATGGGAAAGGATTTGTGAGTCAACCCTAAAAAAAAATAGGAGCTGATTACCCTTAGGCAGCATGCAGCATACAGTTCAACATTCTGGCAGAATGTGCGACGCCCCTTATCCCATATTGTATCGGCACTTGATGTTATTAGACACGTCAGCTACGTGGAGAGGGGGGGGGGGGGGCTTATATGTGGGCGACATCGCTCCGAGTATAGCCAATGCCCAGGCTTTCATTTTATTATTTCTGACAGATGATCCACAGTCACTTTGCGACTGAAGGAGGCTATAATGTTTAGAGTACTGTATTAATATGTTATTGGGAAAAAAAGATACAAGAAAAAAAAAACAGCAAGAAAATGAATGATAGGGGCCTATCAAATCATTTGTATAATATTTTTTAGTTGAAAGCAGGTCTCTAAGCTTATTGACTTGGCGAGCTACACAAAATGTTAGAATCTCAAGGCGCGGGCCGCACAAAATTCCTTACACAATCTGAAATAATGAGGTTATTATGTAGAGCCTCCCCTTTATCACTCAGCGTATAAGACAATGTATTATGTATACAAGTAGGATAGTATATGTATGCATTTGAGATTTTTAAATATAGTACTCTGTTTTCTGATATTAATCAGACTGTCTTTTTAGTGATTATTCTAAAATAAAACACATTAAAATTGAAGTTAGCCTACATATATTTTTAAACAGTAGTTTGATTTTTTCTTTTTTTTTTTTCGGGGGGCGGGGGGGGGGGGAGTCAGGCGTGACCTCCGTGACTGTCGAAGGCGCCTGGTCAGGAGTCAGCTGACCCGTGACGACTATTAATGGGTCGCAAAATTTGGTTATTAGGAGAATTGCGTTTTAAGACGTTTGACGAATAATAGCATATATTGCATATTGCTGTATATTGTCTGTCCACTTGCTACGGTTGCAGAAGGGAAAATACAGTATGTATTAGACCAGTGATGCCCAAAGTACGGCCCGCGGGCCAGAACCGGTCCGCGACGTAGTTTCATCCGCCCGCCGAAACGTCGGCACAAAAGTAGAAAATCAAATCCTCACCCCTTCAAAACTGTTAGGGCCTCCACTTTTTCTCTGAAGGATTGGTACCATGACCTTTAACGATTGTGCGTTTATGAGTTTATGAAATGGGAATCTACCGAGAAACGTGAATGGATCTTTTTTTGTGGAACATGATAATTAGCCAGCATATTTGTTTTTTAAAGAAAGTCTGGCTGTTTCAAAAACAAGAACATATACATCGGCATTATAAAACAAATATGAAGGCCTTTTTGGTTTGAGCCGCGTATAAAAGATTGGTCAAACTACGCCTAGAGATTGGAGGGTCGATGGGAATATTAACCAAAAAGAGACAAGAAAATAAGTTGGTGGTAAAGGTAGCTACAATGTCGCTCACATTTTAAGTAGAGAAATGATCCCATTTTTAGACGCGTAAAAAATGATGACTTTAAATATCCCATTAATTAATACTAGATCCAATATTTTCAAATAGTTTTTGGAGAATTTGGATTTCATTATTTTACCTTTTATTGATGTGGCCCGCGACACGCGTGTCGAAAGTTAAAATGGCCCGCAGGTCGAATTCGGTTGAGCATCACTGTATTAGACCATAGCCAGTGGCAGTCTGTCATGGAAAAATAAATGTATGAAGTCATTATGAACATTAGTCCGTCTATCTCTGTCATTTTTTCCTATGTTCGTGTGTAAAAAAAAAAAGAGGTAATCGCGGAATAGAAGGAAATAAAACTGTGTATGGAAATTAATGGGAAAATAATGGTAATAATTGTTTCGATAACTTGAATACCGCATATGAAATATTATATGCAAGGTTAAGACATTCTTGTTTTGTTCCCAGACCATGGAGCCTATCATCTATAACTCTAAAAATTTGATTGACCGAGCATTGTCTGAGAGAGATGCCATTCTTGTGAAGTTCAACAAGTGTGCAGAGAAAGATGGCCAGACTTATTTGTCAGAAGCAAAGAATGTGTTTGAGAAAATGCAGGTTGGACATTTGAAATACCTTGTTTACTTTCCGTATATGTGCATTGTTTATTGTGTTTATTTTTGTTGTTGATTAATATATGGATGTGTTTTTATACTTGGGAACTTTTACTTTACTTGGTTCGCCCATTTTCTAGTGTAATTGTTATGAATCTGAATGCAAACAAATGAATGCTTTCCCCCCAACAGAATCCAATACTCCTAGATCCTAAAGCAGATCGGGAAGATGTCCGGCAATATTTGAATGACCTCTTAGAGCAAATGGAATCTGTGCAACAAAAGTCTAAGGCATTAAAAGATCGTCAAAAGGAGTTGAAGGTTCGTCTGAGTGCAAAGTAGGTCATTTGTAAAGTAGTTCATGATGGTCGTAACAAGAGATGCGTGGATATCAGATTTCTAGTGTGCACCCTCCCCTCAAGAACTAGGTCATGACACCATTGCACAATCAAATGCGTCTTTTGGGAATGGCAACATCCAATGTTCCTTTTTTTTTTTGTTTGTTTTGTCAATTTTGCTCTTCATTTTTTTTAATTTCCATCCCACCTCTTCGCTTGCACGCAAAAACTTAACAATCGTCTGCTAAAACTTCATTGATCATGATGGCACGACATGGCCTAACTTGTGATGGCCAACAATTTTTTTCTCTCCATTACTATATAATTTGTTTGTCCTGTCATTCGTTGTTCGTTTGCAGTCCAGGCATTGGGCGTTAAATTAGTGCAGTCATCAGGCGTAGTCTCTCCATTTATTTCATTAACCCACATAACTAAACAGATCATTTGCGGTTTAGGTGGAAGTAATTAAACTGGACTATCTACATGAAGTCCAAACCGAACTTAAAATGAGAGACGTGATGTGGACATGTATCGATCAATGGGACAACATCGTACAAAGATGGACAGAGGTCAGAAAATTAAATATTTGTAGAAGATAAATACCCGTTTTGATGTTCACAAGTTTTGTTTTATTATAAAGATAGGCCAACCTGTAATGGTATGGCAGCAACCAGGGTTAGGCCTATAACTCGGATCTATAGTGATGACTTTCCGAAGCGCTTATCATACGACTATTAGTCAGCTATTCCAACCAGGCAGTTAATTAATGCTGCTCTAAATTTGAAAAATGATTATATTATTATTATTATAGCTTTTATAAAGCGCTACTTTCATGCTTATAGCATGCTTATATACGCTATGGTCCAATCCCATTTGTGGACCAGTGGGGAGAGGGGGCATCTGTAGAAGGTTTTCAGTGCTGCCGTTAGGCGCTCAGTAAACACAACTCTGCTCGAGTCAAGTGTCGAACCTCGAGCCCCCTTCACAGGTAGCCAAGTTCAAGCGTACTTAGCCTCTCAACCACGCATCCCACATGATGTAGAGGCAGAGCTACAACAGCGCTAAGAGTCTGAGCCCCAAGATAGATCACATTGGAAAGATGTGCTAGAGAAGGTCAGGGCCGTCCATGAGCTGTAATGCCACTGGGATGGATGAATTGATACAAGAGAGCAATAGTTGACATTTACCTAAGACTTGTCTGCTAGTTTGTCTCTAATCTAATCATAACAATTCTTGTCTGTTAAATGCGTTATTTTAAATTTTCTTTAAGGTCAAGCCTCTTTTCCCACATCGTCTGCACTTTGAATATCTCATGTTCTCGAGTTTTTACCCGCTAGATGCTGGGACGAGTGTTTAGTATTGGTCATTGTTAAAAAATAACTTATGCATATGAGCTAAAAAAAAAAAATAGATCTACTTCTTAAAAGATTAACCGGAGAAGAAAATGAAACAAAAAGTTTCGCAACGCAACATAAAGTTTTTGAGAGCCGTAGCGCTAAACTAGATGTAGATCTATTATATATCGATCTATATGCTAATTGTGCTATTTCAGGCTATGTAAAACACGCTAAAGTATGTGTCATTGTCTGCAGCTGATACACTTTGACTTTGCTCATTTTTAGCGGTCCCCGAAAGGGGAAAAGACGCTATTAGTTTTGTGTGGAATGTCCGTCACGTTTAGATCTAGAAAAGATAGTGAAAATCCAACATCATAATATTTTAGACCATTCAAAGTTCTGGTGCAACGGCTACTTTTTTCTTTTCTGAAAGCGAAAAATCTAATTTTTTAAAATCACTTATGCAACCAGTTATTTCATAAAAATGCACCACTTTTACAACTATTTACTATTAGGGGAAAATGACTATTTAACATATTTGTAACACATTACCACAAACAGTATTAGATTTCTTGTCAATTTTTTTTTATATTTGTATTGCTAAGTTAAGTAAGTTCTGTTATACTATTTACTACATTTAGAAAAACAAAGTTTACTTTTTTTTTAAAGAGAAAAAATCTATAAGTTGGGCATAATTTAAAACAACAATTAATAAATAGTTTTTCATATTATCGCGTGAACTGTAGCGCTGCTTAACAGCTATTAGACACTCCAACTAAAGGATAATTTTTTTTAAGGAAATTTTTTTTTTTAAGAATAAGAGATTGACCCTTTACAAAACAATTATATATATGGCTGAGGGCTTTGCACTGGGGTTTTGTGCCTCCTCATGTGGCTGGTGAGACCTATGTGGGCCTGGAATGTTCGGCTGTACACTGGGCAGGTTATTCCAGCTGGAGCTAGTGTCATTGGCCTTGCTTTTCTTCTCTGGCGTTTTTCTTCTACCAGCGTTGTTCTCTTTTCCTCAGCAACCTGTGCTCCAGTTTTCATAGCGCGACGCCTTGATGCTCTGTCATGTGCCTGCCACAGTGCCTCTATCTCCCATGTGAATGGGTCTATGCTGAACGCCTTCAGAGAAGTTTTGATGGTGTCCCTGTACTTGGGAGCGCTTTCCTTCCCTTAATTGGCCATACAGTAGTCGTTTAGGGATGCGGCGGTCTTCCATTCGGCAGACGTGTCCTGACCAACCCAGCTGGGACTGCATCAGGATTGTGTGGATGCTTTGGTGAGCCGCTCTTCGAAGGACTTCAGTCAGTATCTGGTATTTTGTTTTTCCATTTGACATTCAGTATTTTGCGATAATGAAATCGACCTGCGCATCGCCAAGGCCAGACGGTCTAAAACAGACGAGGTATCACAACAAATACAAAGCTAGGGATCTATGGAGCTATCATCCTCACTACATTGCTCTATGCCTCAGAAACGTGGACAGTGTACAGAAAACATGCTAATAAGAAACTGAACCACTTCCACGTGACATGTCTAAGAAAAATACTGATATGTCTAAGAGCAATTAGATATTCATTATCAGTTCACAGCTAACTTCACATCCACTTTCACCTATCCATTGGTCTGCTGGACCGCTGGGGCACCACACAAGATCTGTCAACCTTCTTTCTCCATTTTTCTTTGTCATTTGTCTTTGATAGAATTTCATTCTGATGTTCTTTCTGAAAATATTGAAACCTGCCTTTTTACCTGCCTGGGTGGACCACTTCGGGTGTCGATTTTGTGTTTCCACACAAACTGTCTTTGTAACCTTGTTTTTAAAAGTTGCCATGATAATGTTCTCTCATTCAGTATTTGATCATTTTAATAGATGTAGATCTAGCGACTAGCCGCGCTAGGTCTAGAACAAAAACAAAACCTTTACTTATGTGATACTCGATTTTATTTTTAATTTTGTAATAAATAATATTTGGCCTGCATCACAATCTGGCCGTATTTATTCTTCCTTGAAGTCTAATCTCTCTATATATATATCTAGATCTATTTATAGAATCTATGTCACAGATCGTAATATAAACAAGCATGGTCTGCTACACATGTTCAACAAGTGTGCAGCTCTAGGCTAGCTAGCTACGTTATCAATGAATGTGAGTGGCGATAGAAATATTTATAAAAACAACACAGAAAGTCTTAGTAAAAAAATTACGCCCTCACAAGACTAGATCTATCATTAGTATCATAATTATGAAAAGCCTAGATTTTAGTCTCTGCCAGCTCTGCGTCTAGACTCTAGACTGAGACTCTACTAGATCTAGTAGTAAGTAGTAGGTCTAGGTCACTTACTCTAGACTCTCAGTTTACTCTAGAATACTCTGACTATAATTAATAGTCTAGACTACTCTAGATCTAGATTAGATCTAGTAATCTAGATCTTGACTAGAGCACTAGAGGACTAGTCTAATGATCTAATCAGACTAATCTTATCTGATCTTGTCTAGTGTCAGTAGTGACTCTAGAAACTAGATCTAGAAGTTAAAAGTTACTACTCTAGAATCTAGATCTAGTCTCTGGTCTAGCCAGTCGATTGGCCGATGACCTAGCCTAGACTAGATCTATTACTCTATTAGTTAGTATTGGTAATTACTATTTATTAGTCTAGATTATAGAAATACATTTCAATGAATTTCGTTGTTACTGACCCAACACTAATTGTAACATTTTGATGCAGTCAATCTAATGACTAATCATATGATCTATATAATAACCTAGAATAGAACTTTAGATGTAGTACAACTAGTACTAATACTATATCTACTACAAGCCAATCTAACTAATAAACTAGAGCCCTTTCATGGCTCCTGGCCTATCAAACTTTTATATAGTTTTATACAGCCCTATCATAACTCCAGGCACATCTAATACAGCCCTATCATAACTCCAGGCACATCTAATACAGCCCTATCATAACTCCAGGCACATCTAATACAGCCCTATCATGGCTCGAATTGTGGCCAATCTAACTGTATTAGTGTTATTTAATTAATACAGCTTTATTTTCACTCCAGGCCTGTTTAACTAATACAGCACTTTTCATGGGCTTATTTATATAATAATTTGGCTCCAGGCCTATCTACCTAATACAACACTATTTCAGCTACACGCCTATCAAAGCTCCAGGTTTATCTGCTGGTCATATTTAAATCTCTCTCACTCTCTCTCTCTCTCTCTCTCTCTCTCTCTCTCTCTCTATATATATATATATATATATATATATATATATATATATATATATATCTTCCCTATAACATGCACATACGCCTACACAGTAAACTGACTTTTGACCAGACTTTAGAAAACATTTTAAGTTCATTGATAACATGTGGAGCAGCTGTTCATCTATTCAAAGTCATAAGGATAGATATTAACGAGTGGTAGATGCATTTTCTTTTTGGTTCTAATAAGAAGGTCACGGCAGTGTCTTTCATTTATCAGATGTCTTTGTAAAGATAATTCTGTTTAAACTGAAAATTAGGAAAGCTGTGTAAAAACAAAACCATTGTATTGTTAAATAAAAAGATTTACTGCTACATATAGGAAACCCTAGTATTGATCTAATAGGGTTTTCTATAAGCATGTTCATCTTATTGTGAAAAGGGTAATCTATAAAATGAATGTCTGCATATGACTGTTAAGAATCTAAGCGCTTTACTGTTAGGTGCCCTGCCCCTATGTTTCCCTTGTTTATTTTAATAATAATAATTGTAAGCCCTTATATTTCTTACATTAATTTTTAGTGACATTATATATATATATATATATATATATATATATATATATATATATATATATATATATATATATATATCTAGGTTTAGCACCAAGTGCTTGCATTTATTGAAATCATTATATTAGACATGCATATTGCAAGTATTGCTGTAGTTTATAAGATTTTAAACATAAAAAAATATATATTTGCAATAAAACAATAAAACACTTTTAGAATTGTGTATGAATTATTTCTTTGGTTGTGTGTGCTACCAGGTTCCATTCATGAACTTGGAACCAGAGGAGGTGACCTCCACCACTATGAAATACCTGAAGACGGTTCAGATGCTAGAGAAAGGTCTACCACCCAATGATGTGGTCAGCATGTTGAAGAAGAAAGTTGAAGTTATGAAACAGAGAGTAGGTGTTTGTTTTCTGTTTATTAGAGGCGTAATTCCTCAATTAGGTTTGCTTCATTTAGATTTTTTAATTAACACATAAAATATTTTTGTCATGATACATTTAGATGTGAAGTTTTTAGCTCTGTTACACTAGATTTCGGGTATACTTTTGGATGTTTCCTTTGTTGTTATCACAATATAAATTGTTTTAGAGTGTGTCTCAGTAGCATTTCAGTACGAAGTAAGGTTATTGTTGACAGCTTGAGATTTTCAATGGTTTCATTGTCATGGCATGTTATTGGGTTTGGTAGGCCTTGGTGGCACCCATCTCTTCTCCCAAAACCAATTATTTTTTTAGGCTTTCTCCAGACAATGGAAAGTATTACATGACTAATCCACTCATCCCTTGTTTAAGGTTGATGCTGGTTTTGATCTCCCCTTGGTATTTGATTTTCCTTTAGCCTGCCATATCTGGGGGGCATTCTTCTACTAGAAAAAAATTTCAGTAATGCCATATGAAGTTCGTAAATAGTTCAGAATACTTACACAATTCGGGAAAAGAGAGGTGCAGGAGGAAGCGTCTTAATATCTATTGCAGACATAATTAAATAATTACATTCTACCCATACACATGTATCAATCTAGTCATGTAGACCAATACCCATGTGTCAATCTAGTCATGTAGACCAATACCCATGTGTCAATCTAGTCATGTAGACCAATACCCATGTGTCAATCTAGTCATGTAGACCAATACCCATGTGTCAATCTAGTCATGTAGACCAAATCTGACCAATACCCATGTGTCAATCTAGTCATGTAGACCAATACCCATGTGTCAATCTAGTCATGTAGACCAATACCCATGTGTCAATCTAGTCATGTAGACCAATGCCCATGTGTCAATCTAGTCATGTAGACCAATACCCATGTGTCAATCTAGTCATGTAGACCAATACCCATGTGTCAATCTAGTCATGTAGACCAATGCCCATGTGTCAATCTAGTCATGTAGACCAATACCCATGTGTCAATCTAGTCATGTAGACCTACATTTAGGAAGTTGTAGGACACATTCAAGCAGTCTTATAAATTTCACACATATTTGAGTTATTTAATTGGTCTATTAAAATTAAACATTGAAAATATAAAGTACAACAGTTGACTAAATGTGAATAGTTTAATATTAAGAAAGGGCGGAAGTTGAAATAACATATAGAATCAGAGAGTGATTGCAGGCTAGTGTAAGGTACAAAACAATAAAGTTCAATGAAATTTAAATGCACATTTCTTTTTGATAAGACTTCCAAAATTTGAACAGCACAATTAAAATTTAAAGTTTTTTTTTCTTCTCATTATAAAAGTGGTGTGTTAACTAGATTGCTGGTAAATTGTACAATTCTTGAATTCATTTTATTTTTACTTTTGACAAATGGTCAAGCAAAAACTTTTGCTATTGCATGTACTCACAGCTTCAGGTAATAACTGACATGAGAAACCCACATCTTAAAAAACTTTTGTTATTGCATGTACTCACAGCTTCAGGTATTAACTGACATGAGAAACCCACATCTTAAAAAACTTTTTGTTATTGCATGTACTCACAGCTTCAGGTAATAACTGACATGAGAAACCCACATCTTAAAAAAAGGCACTGGGACTTGATCCAGGAAGCATTGAATTATAAATTTATCAAAGATGAGCCTCTAACACTTGGCCTGTTGATTGAGATTGATGCATTTGACAAGTCTGAAGAAATGATGGAGATAGCTGGCATGGCGTCCTCACAGGCAGCTCTGGAAGCCATTCTTAAAAAAGTAATTTAACACTAGTATTATAGATCTACCATTTTTGGTCATTTTTATTTAGACAATTCATTATTAAGATGAAAATTATCTTAGATTTTTAAGTGTTTTACATTTAGTCCAAATTCTAATCATGATTGTTGACTACTTCATAATTCTTATAGTAGGCTAATGAATGCATCATGATACTATTTTTAAAGCACCTTTGACAACCTTATTTTAACCACCCTTATTGCCTTTTTTAAAAACCAACTTTGGTGACTTCATATACACCTTTTGGAGACCTTACTTTAGCAAGCACACTCTATGTTAAAGTTAGTGACTATGGTATTGATTAGTGTCACATTATTGTTTTATAGCTATCGTGACATGCACTAGTCAGGAATCACGGAATACAATGATTTATAGTGTTTATTATTTTTCACGTGGGAAACAAGGGTCCACAGTTGAATGGTGGGTAATAAGTCTCGTTCTGAGAGTTGACCACATGGTCAGAAATCAGTAGACGCCATGGACATAGTAGAAGATAGATGTTATAAGTATTTGAGGAATTCTCTTGGACTACATTATCAGTTTATGTGAAATATTACATGTGATTTCTTGATGGCTGAAATTTCCAGTATATTATGAACTGTTGTTTTATTTTAATAAATGTATATCTGTTAAGTCGACTTGAATCAGTGAATTTTAATACATGTTGTGTTGTGCTAATTTAAGTAGACATACCCGACGACATGTAGAATAATACATTGAAAAAGATAAATTTACAATTAGTAATTCATTGTTTTGGTAAATTCCACTTAAAACAATAGGAAACTTATGTCTCAATATCTTGTTCAGGTGGTGGATGCCTGGAAGCATGTGGAGTTCCCTGTACTGCCTTACAAAGATCAGAAAGATGTCTATATAATTGGGAGCACAGATGAGATTCAACAACTGTTAGATGATAGTAACATTAACATCCAGACCATTCAGTCATCAAGACATGTAGGTCCCATTAAAACCAAAGTGGAAGAATGGGCAGCTAGTCTCAGTTTATTTAATAAGACTTTGGTAAGTAGTTAGAAGTTTAGAATGCACACTTTGGTTTCTTATAGTTATAATGTTTTTTGTTTGGTGTAATGCACAAATTGTAAGACAAATTTCCTTACGGATAATAAAGATTATTATTATTATTATTCATAATGAAGTATTAAAAGTTTAGAAAGTCTTTCACTTTGTTGTTTCTCCCAAGGGTTCCTCCATCAAATGTTAAATATATATTTTATTAAGTTTCCTGCCCTGTATTAACCATGTTTGTTGCCTCTGTATATTTTTGGTTTTCCAGTTGATATTCAGAGGCCATGGTGGCTGATTGGTGAAACACTTGGCTTCTAAACCAAGAGGTCTCTGGTTCAAATCTTGGTGAAGACTGGGAATTTGAATTATGTATGATGCACCAGAGTCCACCTAACTCTAACTCATTCGTTGAGAAATGTAAAGAGAGTTGTTTGTTGTGCTGGTGACATGACACCCTCATTAAGTACTGAACAGAGAAACTGATGAACTTTATATCATCTGCTCTATAGATTGCAAGATCTGAAAGATCAATGTGTACACTTCTGTTAATCTAACTCAATGTTTTCCAAACTTTTTCATAAATGGACACTTTTACATTCTGAGTATTTAGAGGAACACTTTGCTTATTTTTTAAGAGAGGTTAGAGTTAGGCCTACTAGTTAATTATTCCAGTAGTTCATGGAACACCTATTCAGACCTCGTAGAACACATTTGGGAAACACTGATATAACTCTTCAATCCCGTCCTCTTTTTCTTTTTTTTGAATTGCTTTCTAACTATGTTATTGTTATTTTTATACCTTCTTACATACAATTTATATCCTGTTTATTTTCTTTAAAATATTAAGGTCCTATTTTTTTTCAATTGCTTTTCGTCTATTTCAACACCTCTTACCTCCGTTAGAGAGGCGTGTGCTAACGTGTGGGCAGCCCAGCACTCGCAAATTTACCGCCCAGGCTTCCCCCCAGCAATGGAGAGGTCACTCCATCTCTGACAGTAATGTCTTTGAAAAAAGTCAAGGATTGGCCTCTTTAGTCACACAAGAAGATGCGAATGGAAAAGATCGTTTCTCGAGACGTAAAATGCCACAGACCTCCATTACAGTTTAAATCCATTTAAACTGTCTTTTATTCTATCAAACTTTTTGCTACCCCATTTTATCCCAATTCATTATACTACTATCCTAGATCCTTGTTCCATGGATTGCAGTTTCTTTCCCCTGTCTTTAATTGTGCCATCTCATTATGAAATAGATTTATTTTCCAGGAATCATGGATCAACTGTCAGAGGACATGGCTATATTTAGAATCAATTTTTAGTGCCCCTGATATTCAGAGGCAGCTTCCAGTGGAGGCCAAACTGTTTGTTGAAGTTGACAGATCTTACAAGGAAATTATGAGGAGAGTAAAGAAAACTCCTCTAGCTATACGTAATGGAACACAGCCAGGTTTGTTTTCAGTTCAATTTTTACTTCTTAGCCCTACATAATAAATATTTATTTCATTGATATAATCAAAGCTATGGTAATATTTACATTGTATATATATATATTACTGATTATGATTATGGCTCTTAATCTTCAAGTTCATTATTGTAGTGCAACCATTTAAATTGTAGAGCAAGTATCAAAATGTAGGAACAGGGTTTGAGAAATCTGTTGTCTGATTCTATTGAAGGTGTCAAAATGTCATTACATTTTTTTTTTTTTCTATTTCAGTAACTTTAGGAAGTATTTGAACAAAACATTAACAAATATTTAAATGAAACATTTCTGCATTAAAAGTAATGACATCTTTACAGGTCTCTGGGAAACATTTGAATATAACAATGAATTATTGGATACAATTCTGAAATGTCTTGAAGCCTACCTGGAAACAAAGCGTGTTACATTTCCAAGGCAAGATTTAAGCTTAGCTATAGACAGAAATTATTGTTAAGCTTTAGGTTAGATTACATGCACTAATAGAATCAATGACTTGGTTAATGCTCTAATTAACATAACCTAACGCTAACATGAATGATTAAGTTAACACATAGGTACAAACTGTACACTAAAATCTTTATTTAAAGAAATGTCTCTTCTTTATGTCAAGAAATTTTCTTCAAAAAAACAATTACTTAGCTTAAGATTTATTTTAGAGTATTCACAAGCAATTTAAATTTTGAATCTTTTTTCCCAAATAGAATGCTTCCTTTGTTTTATAATTTAAATAATTTTTTGGTCCAATTTTCTCATTTAAAACAAAATTTAGAAAATGCAGAATATTAAAAAAACAACACCTTTGGGAGCTTTGAGTTACCTATAGATGTAATAGCTAAGAAAGTGAGCTACTGTTTTTTTTAGAAGAGATTAGATTGTATTTTTGTCCATATAATATTTGTAGACGGCATAAATTTCTGTCTCTTCTAAGGTTCTACTTTCTCTCCAATGATGAACTACTTGAGATACTTGCACAGACTCGAAACCCATTGGCTGTGCAACCACATTTACGTAAATGTTTTGATGCTATACACAGACTAGAGTTTGCTGTGGTTGAGGGACTTCCACCTGGTATATTTATAGTAGCTTAATAGTGTCTTCATATGTTCTAACTCAAAACTTGAAAAAATACAAGTAATTTATTAAATTTATTTTTTAACTACAGAGGAAGAGATTCAATTTACAAATGACATATTAAGCATGATATCACCAGAAGGAGAGAAAATTGGATTGGGCAAAGTAAGTAGTTTCTTTTTTTTTTTTTGTTTAGGATTTTATGGCTTAGGAATTACACATACTTTTTATTAAAACATAGATCTGTTACAGAAACTGATTAGCTTTATATTTAATAATGTGGCCAAAGACAGGTGCAGAAGACAAAAAGAAAACTTAAATAAACCCAGGCTTTGTCTGCATTAGATTTGGCAAAATATGCAGGTCAATATTGGGTTTGCAAAGTCATGAGAACCACTGTGTTCACCCTGAATCTTCAGAATCAAAGACATTGCCATTAAATACATTTTATTATGGACTCTGTAAAGAACTACTTAACAAAAAATTGAGAGTTATGTTTTGTCATTGTAAAATATAATGTGATTGTGACCTTAAACATTATATTTTCTTTCTACTAAATGCAACTATAAGCCTACTAATATTGGTATTAGGGACAATAACAATGAGAATAAATTGAGGTTGTGGCTTCAAAATCAAACTTTGTCAATGACTCAACAAAGCAGAGTCTAACGAAAAGAAGAAATGTTTACCCCAAATTATGGAAATAGTCTACATTATGGAACAAATCTTTTTTTTTTACCCACAATTCATTTTTTTTTATAGGGCTTGAAGGCAAGAGGTAATGTCGAAGATTGGCTTGGAAAAGTGGAAGAAGCCATGTTTGCCAGCATACGACGATTGTGCAAAAAGTCAATCAAAGACTATGAGACAATGTCATTTCTTTCTTGGATTATGTCTAATGCTTCACAAGTAAGTAAATAACTTTTGTATGTCATTTTATTTGGTGTTAGCTTGAGAAAAGTATTAGAATTTCTCCATTCAATTAGTTTGAATGCAGAAATGATGGGTACTATTACTATTCTTTTGAAAACAATTTTTTTTATTATGTCTATATAACAGAATGCCCTTTTTTTAATCTATGCTATAAAATAAGATATTTTTTAGGTTTCACAGCTTTGTCTAGTTTATCAAGAGAAGTTCAACATTTTTTAACTTGACAGTTAGTTACACTACCATTAAAGACACCTTTGTTCTGTCTCTGCCATGCTGCAGGAATTTAAGTTTAGGCTTTAACTAATAATCTTCATTTTGGAAGAAATGTCTGATACATTTAAAACAAATCAAAAGCAGTTGGACAAAATTGGTGTGATGTTTGGCTGAGAGGCCAAAACCACTGAGCTATGGCTTGGCCACCAATCAATGGGGACTCAAGTTTGAATCTGGACTTAAGCAGAGCTGTGTTTGCTGAGTGCATAAAAGCAGGAGGGAGACTTGTTTCTATGCCCCCCCTCTCCACTGGTCCACAAAAGAGATTGGACCATAGTACATTGAGCATGCAATGAACATGAAAGCAATAACAAAAAGTATTGATTCTCAGAAAAATCTTTGACGTAAAGGACAAATTATAAACTAGGAGGGCTAATTATAAATTAATAGGACACTAGATGTTGGTACATTAAATAATAGAGTACAAAGACACATAATTAACTATTTGGACAAATAATCGACTGTTAGAACAAATTTAATTTGTGAAATTATAAACAAGTAGAAGAATATAGGTACTAGCAATTCAAATTATAGAAAAGCAGAATAAATGTTTCAAGCTATTAGGTGACTGAGCTAAGTTATAAGTTATTAGGACAAGCTATTAGATGACTGGGCTAAGTTATAAGTTATTAGGACGAGCTATTAGGTGACTGTGCTAAGTTATAAGTTATTAGGACAAGCTATTAGGCGACTGGGCTAAGTTATAAGACTGTCAAGAAAAGAACAAAGACAAGTAAGATAATTAATCTCATATTGACCTCAGACTTTTGTATATAACAGAGCTAACCCATTTTAGTATTGCTCTTAATTGAATATCAAATTTGTATTTAGGTTGTTCTAACTATATGTCAAATGATGTGGACCCGTGATGTCACAGCTATTCTTAGAGACTCTCGAACAGTTATCAGGGGAATGAGGGACTTTGAACAAAGAAGCTTTACAGTAAAAAATTGTTATTTGATTTTATATTTCACAAAACTTATCTTTTCTACCATTATGTATCAGCACTTAAAATATATCAGTAATTTCAAAGTGACTTTCTATCAATCTATCAACAGGAGTTAAATCTTCTAGCTGGGGCAGTGAGAGGAGAACTTCCTAAACTGGCACGAGCTACACTCTGCGCTCTTATTACAATCAATGTTCATGCACGGGACATAGTTTCAGAAATGGTGAAAAAACAGGTCAGACATTTTAGACAGTAAACTTTTTAATCTTCCTAATATAATTAAATTCCATTTGATGGCTTAATCACATTGTTTGACATCATTCATAAATGCATATTGCTTCATTCAACAAAGACCAAGAACAATTCTTAAAAGATGACTGGTGAAATGTGCATTAATGGGCTGCTTTACATGCAGCCCTGAGATTACCAAAAGCTTTAAAATCTTGTTAAAAATAGTATGCCTGTGAATAAATCAAAGCTTTACAAATTTAATCAGTCAAATGGAATCAGTCAAATGGAATTTTGAAATGGTAATCCATTGTAAAAATGACAAAATCATGAATGTCCCAAATGTGGTTAATTATATGTAGTGGAGTGGATATCTTTTTAGAAAAACACCGGCCACCCCGATATCCACGTGACCCTTCACCCTAGATGACACCTTGTGTCCGCGCATGACAAGGCAGACCAACGTGGGCACTGTCCATTCGACCGGCATCTCTTATCGCTGTAATGTCCGTATGTTACTGGACCTAAGTTGTCTCCACTCCCTTTTGTGCTTGGTTCTACACCATGTGTTCACGTATGGCTGCAGGTAATCACATTTTACTTATTCATATTGTAGATTGTAATTTTAATTAGTAGTTTATATAGAATATCACTACCGCGGTTTTTGTTCATGTTGGACTATTCTTATTTTTAGAAGCCAGCATGTAGATGAATTCATTTATTGAAATGCGTACCTGTAGTATTCTATATAGAATGTTAACTGTTGATCTTGTAAATGTATTTTTACAACAAGTGTTTACATACTAGCTTTTAAGAAACATTGTATTTGTGAGTGTATAGATTTGTTCTATTTAATTGTTGTAGTTTTTTGTAAGAAAAGTAAAGCGCGAAACTCTTCAAACAATGTATGTTAGTTTTATGTAGAACAACTAGTTGATTTATTTTTAGAGAACTACATTGTCTTTTATTTTTATTATGTTTCGGGTGTTCCATATCTCTCTTGTGTTTGTATAAGAGATGGTTGGTTTACACTATATGATTTTCTTTTCGTTTTTTGTTAAGATTTAGTATTTAGACTTTGATGTTGTGTGTACAACTTGGTCTAACCATTTAGGCTTATTCATTATTTTTAGTTAATGCTCATTTGTTATTATGTTTTATGTTTGCCTTTGGCAGGTCTTTAGTATATAATAAACAGTTTCGAATCGTCCTACGAGTTGCCTTCATCATTTAGTTGTCTTCTGTGCCAAACCCACCACATATAATAATAATAATAATAATCTTTATTATACGTATGGAAATTTGTCTTACAATTTGTGCATCACACCAAACAAAAAACATTATAACTATAAGAAACCAAAATGTACATTCACACCAGACTCACTCAAAATTTACATGTGACAAAGTTTATACCAGATTGTTCTTATTTAATGATTTGATTGCCAGCTCTCATGACTTAATAGTAAAAAAAAACAACATCATTTAAATAAATACAAGATCTTCTTTCTAAAAAGATAGAAAAGAAAAATCATAAGTTACAGTTTCATTCTTTCTCTTTTACAAACTGTGTTTTGGGGAAAAAAAATTGTTTTTAAAAAGAAAGAATAGTTTTGGTTATGGTATAACTATAGGACTCATTTTAGTCATTTTAGGTCCATGTCATTATCATCTGAATGTAAATAAAAAATCTTTCTGGGTTCAGTATAATGCTAGGAACAAAAAACGAAAATATTTTTCTCTCTGCATGTGAATAGAAACATTGCTTGTGCATTGGAAACATTTACAACCTACAGGAGATATATCTTATAAATATGTCTAGTTGTAAGTTGTAGCTGCTGGCAGTTTTAAAATCTCTTTAGCCAAGTTTTTTTGGTGTGGCATTTCTTTTGATCTACTAAGTCTTTGCGAATTCAGTCTTCGTCTTATTCCATTTGTGTTAACAGGTATCAGAACTTTTAAGTTTTGACTGGCAAAAACAACTCAGATATTATTGGAATATGGAAGTGGACAACTGTGTTGTCTGCATGTCAATAGCTGTCTACACCTATGGCTATGAGTACCTTGGAGCCTGTCCTAGATTAGTGATTACACCTCTGACTGTAAGTTTATTGATATGGCTTTATTCGGGAAGTGGGGCTATCTACAAAGATCTGATTTATGAACATGCACTGTTTACATTAGATTTTTACCAAATATTTAAATTTTTACTACCTTTACTATTTTAACTGTGAATAGACCTTGATTTTAATGATATGACTGTATAGAATCTGGCCCTTGTTGTTTAGAGAGAAAGTAGTCCTTAAGGGACTGCAGGCACGACATGGCCTAAATTGTGCCGATGTGCCTCAAATCAAAAATCAAATCAAATCGTTGGACTATTTATATTTTTCCAAGTGACAGGCATATTTGTTTGATCAATTGATAGGATAAAACATTTGAATTAATGTCAGGATAAAACATTTGAATAATATGACATGACCTGACTAATTTTCAGAACATGCCTAGCTGACTATTTGAGGATTCAAGTGGATATTTCTATTGAATTAAAAGGATAAAATAATTGAATAACTAAGTTGACATATCCATTTCATCAATGATTATTAACTGGGCAAACACGTTTAACAAATTTACTGAACACAACAGAATTAATTGCTAATAAATTCTTTAGTTTTAAATAAACTTAATAGCAATGCTTTTAGTTTTAAAAAATACAGCTACCACTTTTGTGTAGATCCCTACTTTTTAATTGTAAATTCTCAGTACTAGCCTGAAGATTTTATGATGAACATATTAGTACCTTATTCGTTAGTAATCTAGTAGAATGGGAGCTCAAAGTCTGTAAGTGATGCCAGATGTTACTTTTTGACAAATAGTTATAAGCACAATCAAAGCACAATCATAGAGACATTGACAAAATTCTTTCTTCCTCCTAGAAGGATAAGTTTCATCTTTCTGGTTTATGCATTAAAACAGCAACCATCTTTATCTTTAGTTTTCTATACATGCCACATTGCTCATTCATAGGACAGATGCTATCTCTGCCTTATGGGAGCCCTACAACTTGATCTAGGTGGAGCACCTGCAGGTCCAGCTGGTACTGGAAAGACTGAAACAACTAAAGATTTGGCTAAAGCTTTGGCTATATGGTGTGTAGTGTTTAATTGTTCAGACAGCTTGGATTATAAGGTGATTAGGACCTTAAATATAATTATGTTTCTTTTATAAAGACTTTATTTGAATTAGTGAAAATTGAATATTTAGTTCAAATTGTTCATTGACTTAAAAGAGACACCATGGCTGAGGGGCAGACAAACCATAGCTAAATGGTATAGAGAGGCTTACTTTCATTGAAAAACACCATGGCTAATGGCTTACATATAGACATGTTGTGACTGATGAGACTGGGTGACATAAACACTACAGAACTGAATGACATAAGACTCCACAAGGCTCAGTGACTTAGATAATTATATTAACACAATATGTTTTAAGATTCTATACCAGAAATAAATTAATCCTCTCTTGATTTATATTTTTTTTTTTTTTTTTTTTTGTGTGTGTTTTTATTGGCGATGCTCTAGTGTTCTAAACTTCATGTAATCCATAATATGCTATTGGAAGGGAAGGCTGCTTCCATTTTCATTAGACTAGGCTCACAAGTCTGATAAAACTAAAACTCACCCCAAAAAGATGCAAGTCTACAATACATGCATTCTGAGTACAAAACATGGTCAATGTATGTGAAACAAGCCCCCACCTCTGCCAAGTGGATGTGATCAAAAGGAAAAAAAAAACAACCTTTGTGGTGATCAATATTTTTAAATAGAAAATAGTTGCTTTACTATCTTGATGATAAATGTGTGATCATCATTTACAAATGAAGCTTTCAGAATGCATCGAATCATATGAATAGAAGAGCATTTAAATGCTTGGGAAGACATGGACATAGATCTAGACTTCACCATGTGTAGAGAAGTGGTAGAGAGACACTCTATAAACAGCCATGTAGCAGCAATGATGTTGCAATTATCTCAGCTGACCAACCAAGCTAAATGGAAAAGACTGGAACTACCAGAATGAATGGGAAAATGCCTATCAAAAATAGGGCTCTATAGCCCCAACAAGGAAGGCTCTATGTGATAGCCATAGTCATCTTAGGACAGAGGTCTATCAGTGATGATAATAATTATTCTATGGTTTGACTCCTTCAGCTATATTAATGTTAATTACATTTTTATTGAGCAATTATTAGATGTTAAAATTTTATGTTATTTTAACATAACTGATAGTTTCAATTTCCATTGTATTCTTCCAGATGATGGGAGGATTCTTCTCTGGACTAGCACAGTCAGGGGCCTGGTGCTGTTTTGATGAGTTCAACCGAATCAATATTGAAGTTTTATCTGTTATTGCTCAACAACTTATTACTATCAGAAATGCCAAAGTAGCTAAGGTAGGATTCAAAAGTAGCTAAGGCAGGATTCAAAAGTAACATAGGCATGAAGCTAAAGCAGCAAATATGAAGCATGTCTTACCACCAATGAAAGTGTCGATTAAAAAGTGTAGCCTGAAAATAAATAAAATAATGACTAATCAAGATAAAGTGACTTTTATCAAAATGTAATTACTTTAATATGGTTATCATAATATAGGATAAACTGTTATAAAAACAAAAATAATTATTTGCAAAAGAATCTAATGAGAAAATAATATTTTCATATTGAACATTGTGCATGAAAGTAAATACTTGGGTTCTAGGTTTCTGAATGAAGATTTCTTGTGTTTTTATTAGGTCTAACGACCCAGTTGAAAGTTTACCTTTATTAGATTATACTTCGGCATGAAACTCAAGACATACATGTTTTTTTGTTGTTTGTTTTTGGCGTAAAACTCAAGGACTACATGTTTTGTTTGTTTTTTTTGACATGAATTTCAAGGCCTACATGCTTGTCTCTAGTGTTTCAATCTAGTCCTTTATTAATCTCCATTATTGCCTGCTAAAAGAAGAGTGTTTTTTTTTAAATATTATATGGAAAGGGAGTTAAACAATCAATGTAATTAATCAGACTAAAACATTGTTCTCTTGAAAAAGTGGCATACATCGTTAGGCTTATTTTTTTGGCATTATTATTTATGAAAAGTGTTGCAGACTAAGAAATAAATAACTTCAGTTGTACAAGGCACTGTAAATAAAGACACCATATAAACTCCAATAAGTCCTTCATTATAAAATACAAAGATCAGTGTGAGAAAATGTACCTCATTCCTATAATCTTATTCAACTTATTCTGCTCCTCACAAGTCTATAGACTTCTCTAAGTTGTAGATTTTGAATAATGGGATTGGAATTTTTATACTAAATTCTACTGCAAACTTTCCATATTATAATCAGTAGATACAAGTGTGTATGTAAATGTGAATAAATCAGCAACTCTGGTTTAAAAAGCGAAACAAAATCAATCTTTCAAAGAGTTTATCAGAATAACACACCAATATTTCATCAGAATAACACACCAATATTTCATTAGATGAACACACCAATATTTCATCAGAATAACACACCAATATTTCATCAGAATAACACACCAATATTTCATCAAATGAACACACCAATATTTCATTAGATGAACACACCAATATTTCATCAGAATAACACACCAATATTTCATTAGAATAACACACCAATATTTCATCAAATGAACACACCAATATTTCATCAGAATAACACACCAATATTTCATTAGATGAACACACCAATATTTCATCAGAATAACACACCAATATTTCATCAAATGAACACACCAATATTTCATCAGAATAACACACCAATATTTCATCAGAATAACACACCGATATTTCATCAAATGAACACACCAATATTTCATCAGAATAACACACCAATATTTCATCAGAATAACACACCAATATTTCATCAAATGAACACACCAATATTTCATCAGAATAACACACCAATATTTCATCAGAATAACACACCAATATTTCATCAGAATAACACACCGATATTTCATCAGAATAACACACCAATATTTCATCAGAATAACACACCGATATTTCATCAAATGAACACACCAATATTTCATCAGAATAACACACCAATATTTCATCAAATGAACACACCAATATTTCATCAGAATAACACACCAATATTTCATCAGAATAACACACCAATATTTCATCAGAATAACACACCAATATTTCATCAAATGAACACACCAATATTTCATTAGATGAACACACCAATATTTCATCAGAATAACACACCAATATTTCATTAGAATAACACACCAATATTTCATCAAATGAACACACCAATATTTCATCAGAATAACACACCAATATTTCATTAGATGAACACACCAATATTTCATCAGAATAACACACCAATATTTCATCAAATGAACACACCAATATTTCATCAGAATAACACACCAATATTTCATCAGAATAACACACCGATATTTCATCAAATGAACACACCAATATTTCATCAGAATAACACACCAATATTTCATCAGAATAACACACCAATATTTCATCAAATGAACACACCAATATTTCATCAGAATAACACACCAATATTTCATCAGAATAACACACCAATATTTCATCAGAATAACACACCGATATTTCATCAGAATAACACACCAATATTTCATCAGAATAACACACCGATATTTCATCAAATGAACACACCAATATTTCATCAGAATAACACACCAATATTTCATCAAATGAACACACCAATATTTCATCAGAATAACACACCAATATTTCATCAGAATAACACACCAATATTTCATCAGAATAACACACCGATATTTCATCAGAATAACACACCAATATTTCATCAGAATAACACACCGATATTTCATCAAATGAACACACCAATATTTCATCAGAATAACACACCAATATTTCATCATGGGCAGTGTTTTTGTTTTACTTATTTTTCCAAATTCTATGTGTCAAGCAGTTTCTTGTATTTTCTAATGTTGCAATTTAAAACTTTCATATATCTGTGGCATTTTACGTCTCGAGAGACGATCTTTTCCCTTTGCAACTTCTTGTGTGACTAAAGAGGCCAATCCTTGATACACAGCTGCGATCGCAGGTTGGGCATATATAATCACCAGGCGCCGTTGCATTTTCACCCTTCTTTCTGCTTCTGTTGTGTATGACATCTGCAATCTGTGACCCTTCCTTTATGCTCTCTCTCCATGTGGATCTGTCCAGTGCCACCTCTTCCCAGTTGCCAGTGTCGATTTTGAAGAGCTTCATGTCGCGTTTGCATACATCCGTATAACGTAAAAGTGGGCGACCAGCGGCTCTCCTGCCTTCTATTAGATCGCCATACAGGATGTCCTGTGGAAGTCAACCTACTGGCATTCTACGAACGTGGCCAAGCCAGCCAAGGCGTCTGCTGCTGATAACAGAGCGGATGTCCTGGCATCCTGCTCTATGTAGCACTTCCTCATTGGTTATCTTATCTTGCCACCTTATTTTAAAGATCCGCCTTAGGCATCGGAGGCGGAAGACATTCAGCTTTTTTTCCTGCCATGAATAGGTTGACCATGTTTCACTTCCGTACAGCAAGGTGCTCAACACACAGGTCCGGTAGACTAGGGCTTTGGTACTGCTAGTCAGCAATATGTTGTCCCAGACTCTTTTCTGCAACCGTGACATGGTGGCCATTGCCTTGGCTATCCTGTTGTTTATGTCTTTATCCAGTAGAGTGTTGTTGGATATGATGGAGCCAAGGTAACAAAAGTGATCAACAACTTCTAGTGGTTGGCCATTAATGCTTACTTGAGGTGCAGTGTTTGTGTTTTGGACAAGTATCTTAGTCTTGCTTTGACTGATGTTTAAGCCGAACTTCTGGCAAGCAGCAGATAGTTTGTCAACCATGAACTCCTGTATGCTGATGATGCAGCTATTGTGGCTGATTCTGATATTCAACTTTCATATATATATTTTTTTTTACACCACACCATATATTAATATATTCCTGAGATCGTCATAATCATTATTTCCAATTTAATGTTGACTATTCATTATCATTACCTCTGTTTTAGTGATGGTTTGAGAGGTGGGTGCGTTTATTTTAACTTTTAAAACCCCTAGATAGAAGCTTGGTAAGTGCATGTATGTTTCCATGTAGGTTACGGTCAAAGGGATTCGGTAATGAAATTGGTTAACCTGATTGGTGTTAAAAACAATTTAAAAAATTGTCTCTCTCTTTAGATTACTAGACTGGTAAGAACAAAGTTTTCTATGTTGTCTCCCTTTATAGCTCAATAGGTTCATGTTTGAAGGGCGTGAGATCAAACTGGTTCATGGTTCATACATGTGCAGCCTTCATCACTATGAATCCTGAATCCTTTGTTTAGACCTATATCAATGATGGTACCAGATTATGGTAAGAGGATGAAACATCTAGAAGGTCTTTTCCTTAGTAGTATTCAAAAGCCACAAGTACAACAATGGCTAAGTGTTTAGAAAAATCCCAAAAGGCCCAAATCTGCAAGTACATGTGATGCCTGTCATGGAGGCTTGAACAAACTGTTCATTGTGCAGAGCAGGCCATTGTCTTGTATTGTCTTGTACTTTGCATGGTTCGGGCCAAAGTTTGACTCCTACAGAGATTTATTTATGTATTTAATTTATAAGACAACAAAAATAGAACCTAAACCTATGAACCAGTTTAAAGTTGAGTGATCCTTTTGAATGTTTTATTACTTTTATCTCTGGTATCACATGCAATTTCTTTCTCAGCCTCTGTCATTTGAGATGGCTTGGATCTTATGCTAGATATGCTATATTGTCTCTCTATTCAACTTGGGCTAATTCTTTTCATCTCATTTCAGTATTGATACATTTTCTGCTGTAAGACCAATGAAGCTTTTTCCATTAAGGCCATCAGTGTTGATAAAAATGATATATAATAAACTTACAGATGAAGTTTATATGTAGTTTATTGTCACTCCGGTACAAAGTGACTCCTTGTAGATAAATTATTTCCAGTTGAAAAATCTGGCCATATTTTATTGCTTCTTTTGTTTTAGGTCTGATTGCTGAAGTTATCTTGTACTCAGAAGGATTTGAGTCCTCCAGAACATTAGCCAAGAAAATGGTTCAAATGTACAAACTGTGTAGTGAACAACTCTCGCAACAAGATCATTATGACTTTGGTAATAACCTTGACACATTATTATTATTATTATAGCTTTTATATAGCGCTACTTTCATGCTTATAGCATGCTCAGAGCGCTTTTGGTCCAATCTCATTTGTGGACCGGTGGGGGGGAGGGGTATCTAGGAGTTGGTTTTCCGTGCTGCCTTTAGGCGCTCAGTAAACACAACTCTGCCCGAGTCGGGTGTCGAACCTCGAGCCCCCTTCTAGGTAGCCAAGCCAAGCCAAGTTCAAGCGCACTTGGCCTCTCGACCACGCTTCCCACATTCTTAAATAAGTATTTCCTAGAAAAAAAGTACACACTCATAAATAATAATGTCCTAGAAAATAGTAGACACTCCTGAATAATTATATCCTAAAGCTAAAGACATGTACACACTCAAATAAAATGTGCTTATATGTTTCATTTAGGTAAAAAGCAAATTTATGATAATGTACACATTTTTGTTTTAGGTATGCGAGCTGTTAAATCTGTCCTGGTTATGGCTGGCAGTTTAAAAAGACAGAATCCTGACAAACCGGAAGATGTAGTTCTGATTCGAGCGCTTCGTGATAGCAATCTTCCAAAGTTTTTGTTCAATGATGCTAAACTGTTTCAAGTAACTCGGTTTTTACTTTTTCATTTATTATTATTATTAGTATAAGTATTACTATTATTTGTTTATGCTTTGAACTGTTATAAAAGACTAACAGCTAGCAGGAAATGAGAAGGCTGACACACTCGCCAAGAGTGGGAGAACAAACTCACAAGTAAACTCTGCACTCTATCCAGAAGAAATGAAGAAATTAATTGTAGATAAAATAAATGAGAAATGGACGAGCTCCCATCCAAATCACAAGAAAGATGACGCTTACTATAAGCTATCCCGACAAGACCAACGCCTAATCTTTTGACTCAGGACCGGACACAACAGAATGCGACAACACATGTTCCAGAAGCTCAAAATTGGAACCAGTGAAATCTGCCCATGTGGAGTATCACCAGAAAATGCCGACCACGTCCTCCAAAACTGCTCTCTCTACCAAGAGGCCCGTATAAGACATTGGCCCCAAATCACCCCAATAGAAAGAAAACTATATGGAGAGCTCCCTGATTTGGAAACCACTGCGCAGTTCATCTCATGTATTGGTCTAGTCATATGAACACTCCAACATAACAATGAGAACGATGAAGAAGAAGAAGAACTAACAGCTTAGTCTTAAACTCTTCTAACAAATGTCAAAACAATAGAAAGATGAAGTAAAAACCACAGTGTTCAGCCCTGTAATAAAAATGTGAACCATTTGATGAAGTGATAAATCACTCTGTTGATTAATAAACCACTACATCTATTCATGTAGGCCCTACTTCTGATTATAAGTTTACTGAACCATACAATAGTAAAAACTGTAAATTATTATTGTGCCATAATCTAAATAATCACTCATATTGCATGTTAATAATGTGTATTTACTTACATGGAGCTTGAGCTTTTAATTAATTTTTAGACAAACATATTGTTATCTATGAATTATCAATTCATTTGTGGAAAGTTTTTGTTATGGTTTTATCCCAAGCATTAACCAGAATATTTCTTATAGATAAATCTAAATTTTTAAAAAATTATATTTTTGGGTGGAATAAAAAAAAAGTATTAAGAAATAGTTATGAAACTTGTTCACTGAGTGGTTTATAATGTTTTGCAGGCCATACTTTCAGACCTTTTTCCTGGTGTTAACATACCAGAACATGATTATGGCCAGCTGAAAGATGAGATCATGAACATCCAACTAGAAATGAAGCTCCAAGTGGTGGACACACAAGTTGTGAAAGTGATACAGTTCTTGGAGACTATGATTGTCAGACATGGTGTTATGTCAGTTGGACCAACTGGGGGTGGAAAAACCACAATTTACAGGGTAGTGTATTACATTTGTAGCCATTCTAATTGTAGTGTTTTAGAGCCCTTAACTTAAAAACACTATTCGACAATGTCGACCCTGGGAAGGTACTGGGCTTTATCCGGGAAGTGGGGTTGTCTACAAAGATCTGATTTATGAATCTGTGAACATGTACTATTTACATTAGATTTTTACCAAATTATTAAATTTTTACTACCTTTACTATTTTAACTGTGAATAGACCTTGATTTTAATGATTTAACTGTATAGAATTTAGCCCCTGTTATGTAGAGAGAGAGTAGTCCTTAAGGGACTGCAGGCACGACATGGCCTAAATTGTGCTGATGTGCCTAAAATCCAAATCAAATCAAATCTAGGTACGTAAATATTAAACTTGTAAGTTTTCATTCACTCTGTGACTCACACAATTCTCAGTCATCACATTCAAGCATATTTTCTACAAATGAAAGATTGCATTTGTTTTTAAATGAATGACTTTATGTTCTTGCATTTGAAAAGTTTGAAACAGGGCCTAAAAGCAGAGTTTAATGATGCTAATAAGGAATCCATCAAAAGTACATGATCTACTAAGCTAGTATTTAAAAAAAAATATATAGTCATCTATCCACATTATGTCCTTTTGTTGTACAATGACCTTGTTTCTTAGGTGTATACATTGAAAGTTAATAACAATCAATAATTAAACACATTCAATATCAACTTTCTCTGTGGCACCAGTGAGACAAAGACCAGAAATAAAATAGGCTCCTCCCTTGGAATTATGTATAACAATTTGAACAAATTTAACTCTTTCTCTCCATAATTATTTACCACATTCTGGTGGAATCAACGCTGATATCGTCAGTAGGAGAGAAAGAGTTAAAATATATTAAAGACTATCTTTTACACTTAGAACATTTAAAGATGGACTGTTAGATGTAAAAAATACACGTGTTGTTTTAGCTATTTTGGACAGATTCTGAATTTTCTGAATTTTTTCATGATCTAGGTGTAGGTTAAGAATCATTGATATTTTAAGGCAATTATGTCTTACAATGCATACAGCTGCTAAAGGGTTATCTGAAATTTTTTACTCAACCAAAATAAACAATTATTAACTGTTGTCAAATTTTCTTTGAAAATATTCTAACAGCATCATTAAAATGAAAATAGAAAATAAAAGACAGTTATTTGGAAAGTAAAAAGAATCAATACAAATTTTGACACCTGGCAGGCTTTGTTGTGCAGTTGTTTAAATGATCTGAGCTCTTTGTTACCTACCCCTGATGTTTTGTAGGGTAGTCAGACTCATTGCTAGTTATTTGGTGCAGTTCCTTCCTAACTATTTAGCTTGTAACCTAAACACTTTTCATTCTGTTCATAATATTTTTTTACACAATTTAAAAAAAAAAAATATTCAGTTATTGTGAATGAAAAGATTAACTGCCAATGCCTAAAGTTTGGTGAATGTGTATTGTGTAGTGTTTGTGCTTCAACCTTATTAAGGCATTAGATTAAGCATCAGATCTGATATTACATTGGAAAAGACATAACATTAGAATAGGTATAATATGTATTTTAATTCTAAATCAATTTACCTTTACCTATCCCTTAGTCTGTTGGACCATTGGGGCACCATGGCAAGATTCATCGACTGTCTTTCTCCATTCCTCTTGGACTTTTGCCTTAGTTAGAACCTCTTTCAATGGCAGGCCCGTCCATTCTTTATGTTGTCCTCCCATCGATTTCTCTGTCTGTCTCTTCTTCATTTTCATGGTACTAAATATATAATAACCCTATCTATTTAAGCAAAAAAATGTTCTAAAGTTTTGATGACTTGTTTCATTAGATTCTAGAAAAAGCCTTGACCAGTTTGTACAATCAAGGTGTACAGAATGAATTCTATCAACCAGTTCATGTGTATGTTATGAATCCAAAATCTATTACTATGAATGAATTATATGGAGGTGTAGACAAACAAACGCTTGAGTGGAAAGATGGGCTGATGGGACTGACTGTCAGGTTTTGTGTCAACGTAAGAGTTTAGCAGTTAGATTTAGTTTGAAAATGTGCAGGAAAATATTGCGTTAAGATAAGTGTTAGAATATATTGTTTACTTAACGATAAGTGTAATAGTAGGTTACATTATTCACATGAGTATGAAGTGTAAATGTATATTATTGTGACTAGCCCGTGAATACATTTGGCATTATTTTGAACTGTATAGGACACAACCAAAGATCATCAGTGGATAGTATGTGACGGCCCTGTGGATGCATTATGGATAGAGAACATGAACACAGTGTTAGACGACAACAAAATGTTATGCTTAGCCAATAGTGAGAGAATCAAATTTACACCTTACATCCACATGATCTTTGAGGTGCAGGATCTAGCCGTAGCTTCACCCGCGACAGTCAGCAGGTGCTTGCTACTGATTCCATTTCTTCATTTTTAGTTTAAGATATAGATTTGTAATTGAATAGGATATTTTTGTATAGTAATGCCAGGAAAGACTTTTACTTTTACTTTGACAGTCTGGCTCAGCATCCAATTGTTACAAATATGTTATCATTGTATATTTCTATCAATCATGAATCTAATAACCAAAGTTTCGCTACACAAATTAAATTTGTCTAAATTCAGTTGCTTAGTTTTAAAACTTGATCTTAATTTGATTTTAATATATTTTCATGATGATTGTCACATTTGAAGGTGTGGAATGGTTTACGTTGACCCAGATGAACTGAAGTGGTTACCATTTGTGAAAACATGGCTTGATAAATGGGGTAAAAATATGTCCCCGGAGGCTCCTGCCTATCTTCTCAAACTCTTTGAAATCTATGTTGAAGATGGTCTAAGATTTGTCTCCAAAAAATGTACTCAGACAATGAATCAGGTCAGTATTTTGATTTGATTTGGTTTGATTTTTTATTTGAGGCACATCGGCACAATTTAGGCCATGTCGTGCCTGCAGTCCCTTAAGGATCCCTCTCTCTCTAAACAACAAGGGCCAGATTCTATACAGTCATATCATTAAAATCAAGGTCTATTCACAGTTAAAATAGTAAAGGTAGTAAAAATTTAAATATTTGGTAAAAATCTAATGTAAATAGTGCATGTTCACAAATTCATAAATCAGATCTTCGTAGATAGCCCCACTTCCCGGATAAAGCCCAGTACCTTCCCAGGGTCGACATTATTTTAATTTTGTGTGATCATTCTATTAAGAGACCAAGTCTATTATTAGTTCATATTACGTACTGAAAATAATCATTTGTTAAAATTACACTTAGTCATATTTAGCCTACCTTTTTTTAAGTGATATAAACTAAAACTTATTTAAACTCATACAAACTGAAAGTCATATATACCCATCTTATTTCATTTATACATATTTCAATACAAACAGTGGCCACCAATATAAGACTTATTTTTTCATGCACTTATATCAAAATTAGTTACATTTAAATTATGTGATTCACATTTCTGATAATGTGTGTTGATTTGTCTTATTTTGAAATGTAATTTTTGTATGTTGATGCAATTATGACATTTAAATGTTAAAACAAAAAAAAAGGGAACCTATACACTAAGTTTGGTCAACCCCTTTATGTGTGAATTGTCCTAGAAATGTGAAAAAGTAGCAATTTGTTCAAAATTTTTGCCCTAACATAAACATAACATTTCTATTTTTTAGGGGGGGGGAGTCAAAGTGTCCATTGTAATACATTGTAATAGATTGTAATACATTGTAATAGATGCTATGCTTAAGGAGTTACTAAGACATAATTGGCAACACATTTATTCATATTGAAAATCCAAAAAAATTTTTTTTAAACTCTAATTATTTAACCAAAAAAAATGTTGTGCAGTGTATATGATAATGTGTATTCACCTTTTTGAATTTCAAGATTATATCATTACACTGTTAAATGGATAGAGATGGAAGGTAGTGAATAATGTAATGATAGAAGCATGCAGATGCTATTAGCTAAGGTTGACCCATCAGGGTGCCAAGAAAGATTCCAGTGCTTTTTAAAAATGATGTTGCATTAAATACAAAGTATCTTAAAGAACTATATCCATACCAGTAAGAACAAATTAGTTTCAATGTAGACTTAAGAATTCTCAACATTTAGATCTGTAATCTTATTTTCCAGGTAGATATCAGCAAAATAAACTCATTTTGTAAGTTGCTTGAAGCCATTTTCTTATACAAGCTTGGTCAATTTGACTGGTCACTAGAATCCTCCAAGATGTTTCGATTTCTGTGCCAGATCTTTGTGTTTTGTTACCTTTGGGCTCTTGGGGGTAACCTCAATTGCTGAACGGGCTCAGAGTTGATTTCATTGTTGGATAATATAACAACAAATTTGGACCTTAAAGAACTGGGTATATTTCTTCTACTCACTAAACCTATTGACTTTATTAAAAACTAGACCCATCTAGTAAAAGACTACATTGGTAGTGATAGTAGGAAACAATTAACAAAACATACACCTAGGAGTCTTCTTTATAAGCATAAAAAATAGTTTTTGTGATTGGATACAGAGACGTGAGTCTTGAGTGCATTTTGAATACTGGTGCTTGCTTATAGCTTACTTCAGTGAGTAATCTAGTAGCTGGAAAGAAGTCTAGATGTAGTGCATTCTAGATGCACTGCTGAAGTACTATTGACATGTTCTGTTTAAATTTGATGTTATGTTGTCCTTAAAAACAATACTGAAGTTATGTGCATTGAATTTATTTGCAAGATGGAGTGTTTCTCTATTATTAATATAACCTTTCAGCTGCCAGGAACATATCCTTTATGGAGCTATTACATTGGAGGTGGATTCAAAGAGAATGGATCTGTGGGAACGTCTTGTCTCATCCTTTCGATTTGACAAATCCATTTCATTTTTTAAAATGATGGTGCCCACTGTGGACACAGCACGTTATGGCTACTTCCTAGAGAGGTTACTTTCTGTTCAAAAACCAGTGCTCTTTACAGGAGGGACAGGCGTGGGCAAGGTAGTATGAAATTAGTTTACCAATTTACCTTCATTAAAGATATGATTATAAGATGTTGATTTAATGTTTTTGTTTAAACTATAACTAAAAAAATTTGTTGCAACTTCTGAATATTTCTTGATTGGTTAATGTTTGTGTAATTGAAATAATTGACTGCATATCTGAAAGAATGAATATATTGTCTCCTCCAACCTGTTCTAGTCTGTGATAGTAAGAGATTTACTTTATCGCATCTCTGAGAGAATGAACTACGTACCAGTTTACATTAACTTTTCTGCACAAACCAGCAGCGGAAGAACTCAGGAAATTATTGAAGGGAAGTTGGAGAACCGAAAGAAAAATGTTATTGGTAAATTATTTTTTGTCTATAACTGTAACATTTTAACTTCATATACAGTCTATGTTTTAAACTAAATGTCGGATCTCAGTAGTTTTTTTTTTGTTTTTTTTTATGTCTTTTTGGTTAATATCCTGACTATTTAATTTCTTTATTTACTCTCTCAAGATATTTTTAGTACTAAAATTAATTTCAGTAATTCTAAAATTAAATATCATTTTATGCTAAAAATTGATTACTTAAAATAAAATAGTTTTCTATATTTTCAAAACCCTACCAATTGAGTAAGGTTTGCAGGCTATATAGGCTACTGTTTTGATCTTATGTGCAAAAAGAATCGACAGGGGCACAAACATTTTGTGTTCAACTGCTAATATGCACTTCTCTAATGACCAACAAAAATCTTTTAAAAACTAACATATATGTCTTTAATGACTAACACACATATAGTTCTATAACATCTTCAATGTTTGAAACACATATAAAAAAAAGTTATGTTCACTTGATATGCTTTGCCAGCTATGCTTTAAGGATCTAGAGTGGTTCCCTGCCCCAAATGATTGTCTGGATGGGTTACATCTGTTTAACAAATGATGTCTGGATGGGTTACATCTGTTTAACAAATGATGTCTGGATGGGTTACATCTATGTATAAGTAACACACTTCACACATTGCAACAAATGCATTCAAACAATTAGTAGAACAAACAAAATAGGCTACATTTCTTTTTTTTTTTTCTTTTTTTTTTAAAGTTACATGGCTTGGGGTAACAAATCACCCACACACAAATCACCATAATTGGATCATGGTTGTGGCTAAAAGCAGTATGAAAAATAGACTTTGTCCTTTCAATATACCTGCTGGTGGTGAAAGAGTGGTTTTTATATCCTGTTTTGGAATGTTCCAATAGCAGCTACAACAATTTTTTTTCCCTTTCAGCTTTGGCATTTCTTTTTATAATGCCCTGACCCAATTAACTCAGCAAGCTGATTTTTAGTCTATGCTTTGTGTATTTTTAGTTATTTTTTTCCTGATTCTCTCAGGTCTACCTAGTAAACTCATGAAATGTTTCTGAAGCAGTGATCAGTTGCACCATTAAATGTTTTTTTTCAAGTTCTTTCAAGAAAACTTGTCAGGTCTTAATTTAACCTGCATTTCTTTGTTCTTGTTTGCTTTCCACACATCAACTGTAGTTTTGTTTTGTACACAACATTGTGCTGTGAGGTAGTTCAGAATAATGACATAATGACATGGTATCTGCTTGTAGCCTAATTGTACTTTTAATATTTTCCACATGCTTCATCATGATTGGGGGTCAACATGTCCTAGAGCAATTTTTAATACATTAAATTTACCAACTTTTTGATTGATTGAAATTAAGAATAAGAACAATTTCAATGTTTAACTAATGCATGGTGACATTATAGTCTAAAACTGACCTAATGTTTCAGTAGTATTAATGTTTAATTACAAAATTTCAGAAAATTGAACTCCACTTTTAGAACAATTAAAAAAACAATACAGTCCAATAGATGTAGGTGGGGAACAAAGAAGTGGCAGGGGCTATAATTGACCATCATTTATACATGTTTCTATAAGCATCTCAACTGTAGTCTTACATTTTCGCTAGCGCATCAGTTTATGTTTTTTGAGTATTTGTGACGACCTGCCCTTTTGACTTAAAGCCCCGCCTTTACCTACATATTTGTAAAATGTTCTTTCAGAGTTGAAGATAATTACTTCCTAGTCCAAATCTCCTGCAGGATGACAGGGATGGGAGCGGGCAGGGTTTGAACCCTGGACCATCGATAAATCTGAATGACAGTCCAGTGCGCAAACCGCATGGCCAGGCAGCCATCCTATCCTTAATGGCTGACATACAAGACCATAGTAGTAACATACAACTCTTGAAAAGTACTGGTATAATTACATCTTAATTCCTGCTCAAAACTTTTATCAATGTTCATTATTCATACCAATGTCCTTCTGTCATGCTTTTCTCTGTGTACAGGTGCACCTCAAGGTAAACGAGTGGTCATATTTATTGACGATCTCAATATGCCCAAACTGGACACGTACGGCTCTCAGCCACCTATTGAACTTTTACGACAGTATCTAGACTTTGATGGTTTATATGACAGAGAAACAATGACCTGGAAAGAGATTCAGGTGCTAAAAATAATTGCAAACGTTTTTTTTTCATAAAGGATAACAAAATGTTTACTGTTTGAGTGCATGTGTATGAGTTGAAGATTTTTGATTAAACTGATAATAATAATAGTTTTATTTATAAAGCGCTGTTAACAAACAAAATGTAGGCTCAAGGCGCTGTAATAACATTACAAACACAAACACGACAATAGAAATCAAAAACTAATCTAAAAAAGTTTTAAACAAGTAGGTCTTAATATTCTTCTTAAAAGTGGTATAGCATGTTGTCTGTCTGAGATCAATGGGGAGTGTGTTCCAAACCTTTGGTCCGTGCACTGAAAAAGCCTGCAGACCGTAGCTTTTGAGGGAGAAACGTGGCACCATTAAAAGCGTTGAGTCCATTGAGCGCAGGGCTCTCTGGGGGACATATGGAGTAATCAGTTCTCTAAGGTACAGGGGCATCTCATTGTTATATATACACTGATGACAAAGTGTGGCGACCTTGTAATCGATTCTTGTAAACTGATGTACCTGGCATGATAACAACAGCCAAAGAACAATGAGGAGAGTCTTGCAATGTGGACCACTTTTTTTTACCCTTTATATATTTACAGGGTAGCATTCTTAATATACTGGCTTGCCATGATATAAAATGTTAAATAATTTTAAAAGATTCAGAATGGCTCATACTGGAAACCCTCTTTGACTGCAATTTTGAAATCATTAAAACTAATTCCACCTTGGACTGACAAGCTGTGAAGAGACTATAAAGTTGTTTTAAATAGGCAATTAATAAATTAATGCCTACAGTCCCGCATTATGCGGGACCGTCCCGCAAAAGCATCAAAAAAGCTCACATGTTCCGCCGTTCCACATTCACGATTTTTTGTTCCGCCAAGTCTGTATTCCGACACAAAAAAAAAATTAAAAAAAAATCGCCGATTTTTCATTATTTATTAATAGTGCGAAATGAAAATACTGAATGCAAAATAAAATATATATAGGCCTGTGTTTATTGTTTACTTTTCATCTCCTTCCAGACCCGTAATTTACGAATATATTGGATATGGTTGAGCTAGTTCTAGATTCTAGACATAGATCTAGAATCTAGACATAGATCTAGTAGTCTAGGTATAGAATCTATATACTAGATGTATTCTTAGAATCTAGTAAGTGCGGACCGCAAGTACTAATAAGCCCAATTGCCCAAATGTTCCATTCGAGTAAGTAGTAGATCTAGTAGTACTAGTCTTAGTCTAGCTAGACTAGGTTGTCACTAGGTCTAGAGTCTAGATCTATTCTAGTATTCTAACACTAACTCAACTCAGACAACTGGTTTCTTAGGTTTCTAAGTAATCTAAGAAAAAGGATTATTTTTTAAATACTTTAATTACTTTAATTTATTCTAGAGTCTAGACCTAAATGTAATTAATTAACTTAGACACTGTAAAGTGTAAGGCTAAGGCCTAAATAAGGCTATATATCTACTTAATCTATATTCCATAGTCTAAATTAGTTTCTAGGTCTAGCACTAGATAATCATAATACTAGATAACTAGATGATACTAAATCTAGATCTATCTAGAAATACTAAATAGACTTAGAAGGTGATAGATCTCTAGATTTTTAAGTATCATTATGTAATCAATTTAGTTCTCAATAAGTCCATAGATCTAGACATAAATATTTAGATCTAGATCTATAATATAATTATTATAATCTGTGTTCTTAGACTTAGAGGACTTATTAGATGTAGGCCTAGACTAGTAGACTCTTAAATTATTTTAGATCTACAACTAGAGACATCTGGAGTGACTAGAGTAGAGCCCTAGAAAGGATAGATAATCAAGTAGATCTAGAATAATCTAGATCTAGTCATTAGATTTAGATGTAGATCTAGATCTAGTAGTAACAAATAAACAATAGATAGTAACATTTGAGTCTTGGTCATTAGAATACATTTTTTTTTTTTAGAATTCATCATATAATTATAGGAGTTATAACTATTGATTTCAAACAAAGGACATAATTATGAATTAAAGGTTTTCTTACTTTTAATTATATAAATACTATTTACACCTAATGTATAAGTAGCAAACTAGTATTGTTATTAAAGTAATATAATTGAAGTTTTATTTATTGTGTACAGTATGGCTGACAAACGTAAATGCATATATATATGTTCCACATTGGGGCCCAAAATTCCACATTTTCAACCTGAATGTTCCACATTCTGGGTCTTGGGGGTAGGCATGTCTGAGGCATAAATGTAAAAGTATTCAATTTTGTCATTGCAAATATCATTTAAAGAATTCACCTATCCCTTAGCCTGTTTAACTGTTGGGACACCACGCATGATCTGTCGACTGTCTTTGTCCATTCCTCTCTGTTTTTTTTTTTTTTGCCTTTAATGGAATCTCTTTCAATGACTAGTCATCCATTCTTTTATGTTGTCTTCCTATCTCTTTCTGTGCTGCCTCTTCTATTTCCTGGTTCTGTTCCCTGCAGAAAGTTTTTTGCGAGCCCTGAAGACCTTGTGGTCATAAACGAATATGGTCATAAAGTTTTAGTTTTCTGTTATTGACAGTGGTTAGCAGGTCATCTCTGGGCCAATTGTCATTGTGATCCAGTATCTAATCTTTTGTTTATGTTTCAGTCTTTGTATGTGATAATTAGGATCATTCTGTAGCATATATCTATGGCCAGGATCCTCCTCTATAGTTCTGCAGTTCAAGCATATAAGAATGTGGCCATGACCAAAGTCTGATTTAAGTGTGGAGGGCTATACCTTTGTCTTTCTAAATTGCTATGAGTTAGCCAAGTGCTCCTGTGAACTGGCCAGTAGTTCAGTTTTGGTTTCTTTATCTGAAACAATAGCTCTTAGGTATTTAAATTTACTGACACTTGTCAACTTTCTTTAAGCCTCCAATACTAATGTCTGTTTGGCTATTAGAGTCATAATTAGTGTTTTTTCAACATTGATTTGCATACCCTATGCTGTGGAAGTCTTGTCTTTGAGCAACTAGTAAGCTAGTGCCTGATATTCAGTCTATGTATTCAGCAAAGCACAAGTTAGTAATTTTTCTTCCTTTAATGCTTACAGTACCTTTGTAACCTTTGATGTTGAAAGCCTTCTTAAAATCTATTAAGACTTGACAGAGTATCCTGAAGCTTAGGATTTTTTTTCTGTTGTGCTGTGACCTTGTCTAAAACCTGCTTGTCCTACTAAAATTTTTGTCATCTATTGGTTTTAGATGGTATAATATAATTTTTAACAGGACTTTGCTGGGATGGCTTATGAGGCATGGTAGTTTTGACAGAGTTGCAAATAGCCTTTTTTTAGCAGGGTGATGATGAGTGATTGAAACCAGGGCTTGGGCCAGTCTCTTGACTGCCAGATCCTGTTGCAAATCTTAAAAAGTGTCTTTATTATCTTTACTCCTCCAGCCTTGTAGAAACTTACCCCAAAAAAAAGTATATATGTGTGTGTGTTAATGTCATTAAATGATGGGATAGATTTTGATAAGAGAATAAATGGGCTTTGCAACACAGAAGTTCAGATGATCAATTTAATTCAAATATTTTCACTCAGCAAAGAGTTTCAAGTAGCACTTTTAATATTTAACATTCTTAAAGATATTTTGAGTGTTTATTTCACTTAAGAAATTTGGTTTGAAATGATAGTCCTGTTTCTGAATCTATTCTGAAGTGAAAGTTGGGCTACCAGAAGTTATATTATCAGAATTATATAGAGAATTTAGTGCTGCCAAGAAGGTACAGGTGTGGAGATATATAGGCTTTCACAAAATAATCTATCATCAAACCAGAGAAACCATTACTGACAATCAGCAAAGTGGACATATTTAATCCTGTGTTCAAGATTCCATGAAATAATCTTTCAAATTCTCTTTTAGTCCATTTTAAAAGAAAAAAAGCTGATGCACTGCTACACAGCTTTGTGCACTGACTCAAACAATTTTTTCTGTTACAGGATGTAACCCTTGCTGCTGCCTGTTCGCCTCCTGGTGGCGGTAGAAATCCTGTGTCACCAAGGTTATTTCGACATTTTTCCATGTCCCAACTGAAATGAGCCTAAAACAGATGTTTTTAGTAAGTTGTTTTTTTTATGGATACTTTTCTTTAGTACAATATTTGTTTTTGCTTTTTATGTGTTTTCGATGTTCCTTCAAAATTAAAAGATTATTACATTGTAGCCCAAACCTCCCTCAGGTAGTGGAGGATGGTGACTGTGTTTGAACTAGGAACCATTCAGGCAATAGTCCAGAGCTCCTACCGTATCATCAGGCAACCATTTTAACAAGGGCCTCACTTAAACATGTTATAATTTAATTTTTAATGGTATTGATATTTTATACTTAAAATATTAATATTGAGTGTAATATATATTTTCAGTTAAAAAATAGTGATTGTAAATTGTATTGACTGCATTCTCAAATGTCAGGGTAAACTGCCTGGTCATTTAGTATTTGTGAATGTTGTCATGTTGGTCACTCCTGTCAGGTCTGGACTAGGATGTTCTAATCTTCAATTCAGATAGAATGTCTGTCCTGTAACACACATTGAAATAAATTACAATTTATTGAAATATAAAATGTTTTCAACTATTTGTGGAAAAAAAAAAGATAATTAGATAAAATATAACTTTTTTGACTAGTAAATTAAAATACATTTGGTAAAGACTTTGTTGGCCTCTTTCAGTCATTGAACAAAGTATTTACTTAATAATAAAAACATAGTTTAGGTTATTGGGCCTATTATGTTTGACTTCACTTTTACTTCCAGGCAATCATCAATGGGTTTTTACTAGACTTCTCTCGCAATGCCCGTACATTAGCTGAACCAATAGTTAACTCAGCTGTTGATCTCTATTTTAGAATGAGCTCAGACTTACTTCCTACGCCTGCCAAATCTCACTACGTTTTCAATCTGAGAGACGTGTCTAAAGTAGTCCAAGGTCAGCATTCTACTTTATAAATTGTCTGCTACTAAGCATTTAAACAACCAAATTTTATGAAATTTGCACCTTTTCAATATCCCATATTATAATAATTACTGTTGATATAATTATAATTAATTGCAAGATGATATGAATATAGCTTTAAAATACCACTGAAAATATTGTTCAACTAGTACTATGAATCAGAAACTATGAAAAGAATACAAAGCTTTAGAATGTCTAAGTGAAAGAATTGTTGTTTGAAAATTATTATCACCTCAAAGCTCGAGAGTGCCCATAAGGCCTAGAATGCAGACTAGTTCTGATTACAAATAAAAGTAAACTAACATTATTGAGAAACAGCTCTTCAATGAAGAAGTTGATAAATTCAATTTCATATCAAACAACTTTACATAGTTCCACAATAAAAGCACAGATTTTTTAACTAGAGCTACATTAATTTACAGTAACAAAAGCAGGGAGTTAATTAAACAAATGTTTTTTAAATAGACTACAAAGTCTCACAACAATGGTTTAGACTTTCTGAAATTATTTTTTTTAATAGTATTTTTAGATTGATATTTTCATAGCATGAAATTATAGAAAAAATTCTATTTCTTCTTTCACTTTTACTCTTTTTTTTTTTTATAACAAACCATTTCCTTGTAATTTTATTGCTAGAATTTCAATTTCATTTTCTGTTAGTATTTTCAAATTTGTAATGACATTTTATTGTTTTGTAGGTATATTGCAGGCTGATGCAGGAATCTTCCGTGAAAAAAATTCAAATTGTTCGTCTATTTATTCACGAGACTCAAAGAGTGTTCCATGATCGACTGATTAACAATGAAGACAAGCTTTTCTTCCACAAACTTATGGCAGAAATTGTGTACAAAACATTCAATGAGGTTATGTTTAAATTACTGTTATCATTATTTTTAATTTATTTAATTATTGTTTCCTATCTAATCAGTAATGTTAATTTGAAATAAATACAATCATCAATAGAAGTAATAGCATCAATAGAGGCAAATTAATCTTTATTAATAACTCTTTAAAATGTGAACATTTAGGTCAATGCTCTTAAATTGGTGTAAGAAGTGCAAACTGTCTTGTTCCTATTCATATTACAATGTGAAATTCAGTCAGATTGATGAATGTTTGTATAGAAGTTTATTCCATTGTTGATGAGCTTGTCATTGTGTTGTAGTTCTAGTAAGCATTTAGCTTACTTGATACAAAACTCTGAATAAATTCTGAAAATGTTTCAACACCTACAACCAACACACATTCTGTCTCTCATCTCCTACTTCTTTCATCAGCTGCTAAGCTTCTTTTCTCAACTCATCTTTAGAAATCTGACTTTAGCAGCAACAGTTCTCTGTCAATACAAACATGAGCATACACTCCATAACATACATGTTTAATAGTTTTTAGTTAGCTCAGTGCAATGGAATCTATATTTCATTTAAAAGGGTGGGGGGGGGGGGGGGGGGGAGGATCTGTGAAGAGTGGCGGAAAAGCTTAAACTGCTGTGCTATCCATCAAAGGGGCTCAAATTCCCGACTAAGAGCTGAGTTGTGTTTTCTGGGTTCCTGAAGGCAGCACAGAAATTTTCTCCCAGATAGCACAAATAAAGAGATTGGGCCATAGCGCACTATCATAAGCATGAATAATGAAGCTACAAACCAGCCTAAATCTCATTCATTCTCCTGACCTGAACTGAGATTGTCAAGATTTTACTACCCTATTTATTTGACCATCATTTTATCACTTGGCCATCCTATCTAAAATACAAATGTCAATTTTTTTTCATTTTTAAAATTAACTCCAAACATCTCACCCTCATCAAAAATCAATGCCAGTAAAGAATTCTTTTAATTATTTTCAGAACTTTGATCCGCATTCATTTATCAAAGATCCTTTACTGTTTGGTAATTTCATGAAGATGGGATGCCCACCAGAAGAGAAATTTTATGAGGAGATATCTGCAGACATGCCTACTGCGGGACCGTCCCGCAAAAGCATCAAAAAAGCTCACATGTTCCGCCGTTCCACATTCACGATTTTTTGTTCCGCCAAGTCTGAATTCAGACACACACACACACACACAAAAAAAAATCGCCGATTTTTCATTATTTATTAATAGTGCGAAATAAAAATACTGAATGCAAAATAAAATATATATAGGTCTGTGTTTATTGTTTACTTTTCATCTCCTTCCAGACCCCGTAATTTACGAAGATATTAGATCTAGAATCTAGACATAGGTCTAGGTATAGAATCTAGATACTAGAGGAATTCTTAGAATCTAGTAAGTGCGGACCGCAAGTACTAATAAGTAATTAATAAGCCAAATTGCCCAAATGTTCCATTCAAATCCCTTTCTTTTCCCGACAATGACAAATCAGACAATCACAATGGCTCTAACTCTAGTCACTCTAGACTAGTCTACTAGACTACTTACTACTACTTTTTACTACTAGTACTAGTCTAGTCTACTAGTACTACTAGTAAGTAAGTAGTAGATCTAGTAGTACTAGTCTTAGTCTAGCTAGACTAGATTGTCACTAGGTCTAGAGTCTAGAGTCTAGATCTATTCTCTACCATATTTCTATATATATATATTCCATAGTCTAAATTAGTTTCTAGATCTAGCACTAGATAATCATAATACTAGATAACTAGATGATACTTGATACTAAATCTAGATTCTAGATCTATCTAGAAATACTAAATAGAATAGACTTAGAAGGTGATAGATCTCTAGATTTTTAAGTATCATTATGTAATCAATTTAGTTCTCAATAAGTCCATAGATCTAGACATAAATATTTAGATCTAGATCTATAATATAATTATTATAATCTGTGTTCTTAGACTTAAAGGACTTATTAGATGTAGGCCTAGACTAGTTGACTCTTAAATTATTTTAGATCTACAACTAGAGACATCTAGAGTGACTAGAGTAGAGCCCTAGAAAGGATAGATAATCAAGTAGATCTAGAATAATCTAGATCTAGTCATTAGATTTAGATGTAGATCTAGTAGTAACAAATAAAAAATAGTAACATTTGAGTCTTGGTCATTAGAATAAATTTTTTTTAGAATTCATCATATAGTTATAGGAGTTAGAACTATTGATTTCAATACAAAGGACATAATTATGAATTAAAGGTTTTCTTACTTTTAATTATATAAATACTATTTACATCTAATTTATAAGAAGCAAACTAGTATTGTTGTTAAAGTAATATAATTGAAGTTTTATTTATATTGCATACAGTATGGCTGACAAACATAAACATGTTTATGTTCCACATTGGGGCCCAAAATTCCACATTTTCAACCTGAGTGTTCCACATTCTGGGTCTTGGAGGGTAGGCATGTCTGTATCTGACATGAACAAACTTCAACATGTTTTAGGGGAGGTAACAAACTGCTATTTAATGATTTCTAAAATTTATATTTTGTAATGAAAATTTCATATGAAAATAACAAAATAGAACAATAAAGTTCTAGACATTTGGAAACTTAGTTTTATACTTCAAATAGTTACATAGGTATAATGTTTTTAACCATCTCAAAAGTTATCATCAAGCACTTCATAGTCTAACCTCTATATTTTATTTAATCATCTAAATTAAAATACATCTTATATAGAACTCTACAAAGCTTTTAATACTTACTTATGTAGAAATTCCATCTGTTTGAGACAGTATCTAGATGACCTTAACCTTACATCACCTAAAGAAATGCGTCTTGTGTTCTTTATGGATGCAATGGAACATATTACTCGACTAGTCAGGATGATTCAACAAGAAAGAGGCAATGCTTTATTAGTTGGAGTGGGAGGAACAGGAAAACAGTCATTAACAAGGTTCCATATATAAATATGTATAATATTTTTACCACATTGTTCAGTTAAAGTAATCATTTTTTTACAGTTTTAAAAGAACATTTATAGATACTAGTAGATAAAAACACACCTAAGTATGTGATTATTATTTTTTTATGTGCAGATTGTCTGCCCACATGTGTAACTATCGCTGCTTCCAGATTGAGCTCTTTCGAGGCTATGACTATTCTTCATTCCACGATGACCTGAAAAAATTGTATGATACAGCAGGCATTCAAAATAAACCCACAATTTTTTTATTTACTGATACACAGGTTGGCAAAAGAGTTTATATATATATATATAGAGAGAGAGAGAGAGATACATATGTATGTATGTGAATATCTGTGTGATCATGTGTGATTGTCAAATTAATGTGATACATATTGATATTTGAAAAATCTAATACTGGTACTATACTATATGGCTCCTTCTATTTGAAAGACAATGGATAAGCCTGGATGCGTCATCGGTTTTAGTTTCTTCTTGAGACTGGGCAGAATCTGGTGTTATTAAACAAGCCAATTCTTGAGTGTCAAAGTTTGCCACAGTTAGTGTATATGAATGCACCTGTTATAGGGCTATGTGACAGGACAGCTTTCTTTATCATCTTTTTGTCTCTAGCTGCTTCATTCCTTTTGTTCTCAATGAGGTTTGTACCAGTATGCACAGTCTATCTTTATGCTGACCAATCTTGGGTGATGTTTGTACCAGTATGCACAGTCTACCTTCACGCTGTCCAATCTTGGGTGATGTTTGTACCAGTATGCACAGTCTATCTTCATGTTATCCAATCTTGGGTGATGTTTGTACCAGTATGCACAGTCTACCTTCACCCTGTCCAATCTTGGGTGATGTTTGTACCAGTATGTCCAATCTTGGGTGATTCTTCTCCCACATACTTTCATTGAAGCCTGTGATCATCAAATCTTGCTTGGTTAGTCTTGGGCATCCTTTGGGTGAGACTCCATAATCTTGGCATAGAGGTTGGGCTTAGGAAACTTCCATTTGGCATGCAAGTGACATGTCCAAGCCAACTTAGTCTTTTTCTGTGACATAATATTATAGATATTGTGTGTATTGGCTAGTTTCAAAACTTCCTGATGGGAGACACAAACCCTGCAGGAAAAGGACATTATGTGTCACAGGCAGTGCAAGGGTAAACTGTTTAATCTATCCTCGTGATGTATGCATGTTGACCAGCTCTCACTACCATTAAGAAGAGTTCACACTATGCAGCTTTTTTTGGTCGCTGTGGTCAGTTTGGTATTTTCCCAGACATAATTAGAGAGTCTTGCCACTGCTGCAGAAGCTTTTTCTTGTGCAAGACTTGAGTCTTGGTGAGACTTATTGTAAGTCTGAACCCTTGACATGCAACAACCAGAGCATTTACTAGTTTTTGTGATCTTTCTTGCAAATGGTAGGTGTGCACCTTATTGTCGTGAACAGCAGTCCCTGATCAGGATATGCAGTTTCTTCATTTTGATGATAAGTCAAGACAGGTTAAAAAGCCATTGGATCTACTGTAGATAAAAGTAGATTGGTGTAAACTGTCTATTTGATCAGTTTCATAGTCATAAATATTTGATATTTAAATAACCTAAAAATTGTATATTGCATACACAAATATTCATTTTATGCCTATACTAGTATACTGAGATCATTAAAGATAACAAACATTCTTAAAATCATTAGATCTATATGAAAACTTGATTTGTAAAATCCTGTATAGAACTATGCATATAGTACTTATTTTAATTAATTAGTCCATATTATTATGTCTTATTAAAATATTTAGTGTTTATGCACTTTTTTTTTTTCAATTAGCAACAATAGAATCTACATTTTAACTAGTTTTAGAAATTGTTTTTTCTTGCAATGCAACCCTTCTCCCATCCTCTTGGAATTTTTTCCAAAACAAAGCAATCCATTATCTTGAAGCCTTTCTCAGTACAATTACCTTTGACTATCTGTGTCTTGCCTTTATGGGTGTCCACTTAATTTGTTTAGATAACATTCCTTTACAAGTAGGTCACAATGATCCCCTCTAAATATGACCACAACAAAATAACATCCACAAAACTTGTCTTACAAAAGATGGTGGTCAAATGCCTTGTCATCAATGTTTCCCTTGCACTAATTTCAATATAATTGACCATAAACATCAATAATCATACACGTGCACTACTGCGCACTAGTTTTTTAATGTGCTAGCTATACTACAACATAAAGACAGAAAAAAATATGTGAGTTTTGTCATCTTACAGATTGTGGTAGAAGAATTTCTAGAAGATATTAACAACATGCTGAACTCTGGAGAAGTTCCAAACTTGTTTGAACCTGACGAGTATGAGAGGTTGATAATAGGCTGCAGACCAGGTGCTAAAGAGGCAGGAATTCCTGAAGGAAATAGAGATGCAATTTATGACTATTGTATCCATTGTGTCAGGTACAGTTGACATTATTGTTTTAACCGTCAGGCACTTTTGACCTTACTATATTTCATGTATAAATGACTCTAGACCTAACTGTATCCAGTGTGTCAGGTATGTTTGAACTTTGAACTTGTACCTTTTCATTCGACTTTCTTTATCCATTTTTCACGTTCATTTGACTTCTCAATGTCCCCCTATAACAGGTTCATTTGGCTTATTGTATTCACTGTCAGGTACATGTAGCTTTTGTCAGATAAATATCCAACATATCATGGCTAATGAAACCAAAAATTGTTCAATCCTTTACCTTTGGAAACTGCCTTGTTCATTTGAATGTGTGGGTGTAGGATATCTAGCACCTGTTCATAGAAAGTCATTAATTCATTGTCATCATGTTCAGAGAATTGTGCTTGAATTGTGTCACTTGACTGGTGTGTAGCATTACATACATATGGTCATCTTCACCTTACCCTGTCATTTAGTCTGTCTGACTGTTGGGGCACCATAAACATCATGTTCAGAGAATTGTGCTTGTCACTTGACTGGTGTGTAGCATTACATACATATGGTCATCTTCACCTTACCCTGTCATTTAGTCTGTCTGACTGTTGGGGCACCATAAACATATGTTGACAGAATTGTGCTTGTCACTTGACTGGTGTCTAGCACTACATACATATGGTCATCTTCACCTTACCCTGTCATTTAGTCATGTCGGACTGTTGGGGCACCATAAACACATGTTCAGAGAATTGTGCTTGTCACTTGACTGGTGTGTAGCACTACATACATATGGTCATCTTCACCTTACCCTGTCATTTAGTCTGTCTGACTGTTGGGGCACCATAAACATATGTTGACAGAAATGTGCTTGTCACTTGACTGGTGTGTAGCACTACATACATATGGTCATCTTCACCTTACCCTGTCATTCAGTCTGTCTGACTGTTGGGGCACCATAAATATCTGTTGACAGTTTTTCTCCATTTCTCTCTATCAGGATTAGAGTTTCTTCCGTAGACAGCCCCATCCATTCCTTAATGTTGTTCTCCCTATCCTTTCCATTTACACCACCTTCTTTATTTCCCTGGTACTGTTACCTGCAGACAAGTTCTTGCGAGCCCTGAGAATCTCACTGTACAGTCTTAACTTGTGTTTTTTAACAGTGTCATCATGGGGCTTGGTTACCATTGTAAATTGTAATCCTGTTTTGGATTTCCAAGTTTGAAAATATAATCTTTATATGTGATACAAGTTAACAACTTGTGCATGCATAGGTAAATATATATTTGACGAATGAACAGTCACAGTAAAAGTTAAAAGTTAGGATGGCTGCCTGGTCGTGTGGTTTGCGCGCTGGACTGTCGTTCGGATTTATCAACGGTCGAGGGTTCAAACCCTGCCCGCTCCCATCCCCCGTCATCCTGCGGGAGGTTTGGACTAGGAAGTAAACTATCTTCAACTCTGAAGGAACATCCAAAACATGTAAAACATTATTTTACAAAATAAAAAAAAAAGTAAGACAAGATTATTAGAAGGCACTCAAGAATGAACTATTAGTCGCAGATTCGTTGAGAGCAATTAAAGTGGATTAAGAGTATAGACATCATGTTGTGATAGAGTCACACTGTTACCCCTTAGATCTTCATTTGGGCATTCTTAAAAAGAAAACAAAAGCTAAGATTACAAAAGTGTTAAAGTCTAAAATTAATGTGCATAACTAGATTAACAAGGAATATCTGTAGACTGATAAGATAGAAAAATTATTTCGATGGTTATGAAGAAAACTTTTCAGAGAAATAAATTCTTTAAGACTCTGTACTGTCGTAATATTTTAATCCAGACATAATAAATTTTTAAAATATTATTTTCTGTAAAGCATCCCTTTAAATTTAATGGCACTTTATCGGTCTGTATTTTTTCCAGAAATAATCTGCACATAGTATTGTGCATGTCTCCGGTGGGCTCTGCCTTTCGATCACGATGCCGGATGTTTCCATCTTTGGTCAACTGTTGCACCATAGACTGGTTCATTGAATGGCCGAAAGAAGCTCTTTTAGGAGTGGCACAGTCTTTCTTCAAAACCGTATCTTTAGGATGTTCAGATGAAATCAAAGTAAGTCTTACACTAAATTATTCTTTTATTGAGCATTAGAAAGAAAATGTGATTCTCAAATATCTATGATCATTAACATCCACTCAAGATTTCAATTGAAAGACTTGACTTGCATTTTTCTAGAAAGTACCACTTAAAAAATATGAAGCAAACTAATCTTCAAACAATTAATGTTTACTATTTAAGTAAACAAATCAAAACTCAATAGTTACAACTGTTCTTGTTTTAATTTTTTTTTAAATATTACTATTGACACTTAATGCAAACACATATAGACATACAAGAAATGTTTAATTTAGAGCAAAACAAATGTGAATATTTTGTAGCAAAGTATTTTGTCAACAAGTTACAATTAACTGTAGCATCTGAACGATTACATCAAGAAAGTTCTTACAACAAGAAAGTTCTTATTCATTTTACATTAGTGTTTTATCAAAAGGGCTTGATTACATAGGTTTGACATTGCTATTTTATTGCCCTAAACACATATTATATAGAGGTTCCTCTTTCTGAACTTGTGATCTATGGAGTCAGATGAATAAAACTTGTGTTGCCTGGTCAAGTAGTATTCACTCCAGACAGACTGTCATCTTGATGGTCCTGGGTTCAAACTCTGCCCACTGGCTTCCCCTGTCAACCTGAAGGAGGTGGGGGCTAGGAAATAAGGATATTCTATTCTGAAGTAACATCTGAAACATGTTAAACAAACAAAGCTTATTTGTTTCTATAACCAAAGGTTAACTAGGGTGTCACGTGGCCAGCACAATGCCAACTGCCTTTTCTTTACCTATCATATATCAGGTACCCATTAGAGTTGGGTGCACTCAGGGCCTCCAAAAATCATATATCAGGTACCCATTAGAGTTGGGTGCACTCAGGGGCCTCCAAAAAATCATATATCAGGTACCCATTAGAGTAGGGTGCACTCAGGGGCATCCAAAAATCATATATCAGGTACCCATTAGAATTGGGTGCACTCAGGGGCCTCCAAAAAAATCATATATCAGGTACCCATTAGAGTTTGGTGCACTCAGGGGCCTCCAAAAAAATCATATATCAGGTACCCATTAGAGTTGGGTGCACTCAGGGGCCTCCAAAAATCATATATCAGGTACCCATTAGAGTTGGGTGCACTCAGGGGCCTCCAAAAAAATCATATATCAGCTACCCATTAGGGTTGGGTGCTCTCAGGGACCTCCAAAAAATCTCAAAATTAAAACTCCAAGTCTGAACTGATTTTCAAACTTGAATCCCTCTCATCAGTTCAAAGCCAAGTGCTTTACCACTTGACTTGGATGGCTGCCTGGTCGTGCGGTTTGCGCTGGACTGTCGTTCGGATTTGTCGAGGGTTCAAATCCTGCCCACTCCCATCCCCCGTCGTCCTGCGGGAGGTTTGGACTAGGAAGTAAACTATCTTCAACTCTGAAGGAACATCCGAAACATGTAAAACAAACAGACCATCATGTCCCACAAATTGTGTAATAGTTTGAGTATTTCATTTACAGGACAATGTATCTAAAATGTGTGTAGAAATTCATATGAGTGTTACAGAAATGTCTGAGAGATTCTTCACTGAGCTAAAGCGTCGTTACTACACCACACCCACCTCCTACCTTGAGCTGATCGACCTGTACATTACCATGGTACAGGAGAAAACAAGGTACACTCATTTCTTCTAAATAAATATAATTTGAAAGAAGTGATCGTAAATTGCACTTCCTATTAAATCCTAGAATAGAAACGACCTTCTATTGCTCTAATATTTAAAAATAAAAATGTCAGTTCTTCCTTATAAATATTTTTTTATTAAATAAAGCCAGACTTATTTCACATTTTTGGATGTTATTAATGTAAAAAAAAAACAAATTTATCTTGGATTGTACTAAATCTTGCTCTTCCTTTTCGACCATTGCACAAATCTTTCCTTTTCAGAGAGACTCTTCTCAGCCCTTTAATCTTTCTCTATTTTTTTATCCTTAAAGTAATGTTCTTTTGCTTGACTGTCACTAAATGGTTCATCTCCTTGGTTCTGTATGCACTGATATATATTGCTGGTGGCTAATTCTTAATGCTTATCCTAATTAAGTCATTTTTTGTGCTACTATTCTATAGTGCAATTGCAGGTCACAGCTGGGACTGTGTAGCCATGTAAAATTGTGAACTCCTCATTAATCTTTGGACTCAAAGAAAAAGCCTTACTATTATTATAGTGCAGTTGTATTAAAAAGTGATACTTCAAATGGTATCATTATAAGTGTCCACAGACATCAATTAGTTTTATAGTCATATTTTAAAGCTAGGATTATCTTTAGTCATAAAAAGAGTAATATATTTGTTACTCAGACATCTTATAATGCAAGCACAAATCAGGATCAACAAAAGAATACTAACATATTAGTTTAGGCTGTAGAAAATGTTAATAGCTTTACTCATGTTGGTTTATTTAATACGCTTCTGTTGCATATATTTCTTGTAGTAATATTAAGACTGCTCGTGAGAGGGTAGCTAATGGACTTTCCAAGCTGTTTTCGACCAATGATTTGGTTGACAATATGAAGAAAGAACTTGTTGCCTTAGAGCCTGAACTTAAACAGAAGTCTGCTGACACTGCTGCATTGATGGAAAGACTTAAAATAGATCAAGAGAAAGCTAATGTTGTAAGTCGACATTTGGAAATAGGACGTTTCTATTTATAACAGAATGCATTATTTTTGTGCATTCATCATTCAATTATCTTTACTATTTAATTTTTAAAGTAGGGACAAGTAATGTTGTATGAGTTCAAGTTTCATTGAATGATGGAATTTTAATAAATGTTTGTAAAATGTTTTACATGTTTCAGATGTTCCTTCAGAGTTGAAGATAGTTTACTTCCTAGTCCAAACCTCCCGCAGGACGACGGGGGATGGGAGCGGGCAGGGTTTGAACCCTCGACCGTCGATAAATCCGAACGACAGTCCAGCGCGCAAACCGCACGACCAGGCAGCCATCCTGCTGATCATCAGGGGTATGGTAGTATTGGTAATTATTAAGAAAGTATAGGATGATTGTTGTCAAACTCTTATTTAGCTTTAGAAAAAAAAATATATGTATATATGTTCAAAGAGAGACAGAAATGAACTTTATATTATCACTATATTTGAAATAGGATTACAAAACTTGACTAAAGAAGTCAGAATGTTAATAAAGTTTACTTTAAAGAAACAATCATGTCAAAATATAATTTGTACTTTAAACTTACTGATTTTTAGTAGTAATATAGTATTGATGTTCCTTTTTAAATGTGGTGGCTAAGAAAATAAAATTGTACATAGGTTATTGTTTACTAATTGTACTTTTTAATGATACATTTTAAGATTTGATGAACTAAGGGCTGTTTCGGCAATTAGTATTTTTAAAAAAAAGGACAAGCAATGGCTGAATAGTACCTAACAAAACAAAATGCAAATGTACCTGATTCAATCAATAGATATAAAAGGGGTGACACTATTATGTAGATAAATTATAGTTGAGGTCTGAAGCCCTATGACTTTGTTTGGGACTATTTAATGTTTGATTTGTAGGAAATAAGAAGAAAACAAATCTCTGCTTTTTTGTATATTATATTGAAATTCAAGGGCTATTGAAATTACTGTTCTAGTTTCAAATACCTGAAAAGTCAGCACCTCTAGACCATGAAAACATCACCTTCACTTATCCCTTAGCCTGTTCAACTGTTGGGACACTACACATGATCTGTAGACCATTTTCCTTTGTCTTTTGCCTTAAGTAAAATCTCTTCCAGTGACGGGCTTGTCCACTCTTTGATGTTGTCTTCCATTCACTTTCTTTGCCTTTTCTTCTTTTTCCTGGTATTGTTCCCTGAACAATTGCAGTGTAATAAAATTCACTGATAATAACAATTAAAAGTTGAGTGATTATTAAAGTTAATATCTGATGTAGAAACCAGTCAACATTTAAGAACATAAGACCTCCATCAGTATTTCAATGCACTAATGAGATTCTAGGCTGCTTTTGATCTATCTATTACTTTGTTCTGATTAGGCTCAGAAATTGCTGCTGTGGATTGTTTCAAACCTCTAATCAATATGAAATATTTAATATGTATGGGTAACATTTTCTTTCAATTTATCAATCAAGTTCAGAAACAGGTGGCTATCGATGAAGCCAAAGCGAAAACAACTGCTGAAGAAACTCAGGCTATAGCAGATGATGCTCAGCGAGACTTGAACGAGGCGCTACCTGCGCTGGAAGTTGCAGAGAAAGTAAAACATTTTTTATAAATTACAGACACTCTTTCTAAACAGAAGAGAGTTATAGATTAAGCATATCCATTTGTTAATCTAGTCATGTAAGTTAATAACAGACTTAAACTCACCTAAGTCTTGATTGTCCTGGATGATTCAGGCAACATTGCTGCAATAGCAATAGGGAAGAAACATTTGTACCAATTGTCCTACCAGATGGAATAAGAAATGTTACTTGTTATTTTATTTTTGTGTCTTTTGGAGTATTTCATTAGGTTGTGCTTTTGTATTTATAATTTATGGTTGAGTGTTTTATGTATTATTATTCCATCCCATCCCAGTGGCGCTACAGCCCATGGAGGGCTCTGGCCTGCTTCAATACATCCTTCCATTCAGATCACTCCTGGGCCTTTCGTCTCCACGCTCTAACCCCAATCTGTTGCAGATCTGCTTCCACATCATCAATCCATCGCATTCGGGGTCTGCCTTTGGGTTGCCTGCCTTTTGTTTTTTGTCTGTATACAATTTTCTCTCCTCTGTTATCTGACATTCTTTCAAGGTGACCTGCCCAACGTAGTCTGTTCTTTTTTATTTTGGTCACTATTGGTGGGTCCTCATACAGTTGATATATCTCATGGTTAGTGCGTGTCCTCCACCCTGTTTCATCCTGTATGGCACCATAGATTTTCCTAAGAATTTTTCTTTCCCAAGTATTAATTAAATTTTCAGATTTCTTAGTCTGTGTCCAGGTCTCACTTCCATGCATTGCTGCTGGTCTTATTATGGTTTTGTATATTATTTTCTTGGTTTTCCTTGAAAGAATGTATTATTATTACTTTACTTTTTAATCTTCTGTCATTCACAAAGTGTCATTACATGACAAGGTAGTAGTTCCTTCTCTGTCATTGAAACATGATCTCATTTTCTTTTAACTCAAAGACTGCTAGGGAAGATTATCTTCATTTTGAAAAACTGGCTGCACACATGGCATGAAAAGGTTGGGTATCTTGAGAGTTGCCCACTTTGATAAAAAAAATTTTTTTAAGAATGTTCTTTACTGATGACCATAATCTCCTTGTCTTCAATCTCATAATACTGCCATACTCGACTTCATGCCATGAGGTGTAATAATAAATAGCATTTCACAGTCATGAATGTCAATTTCATTTTCTTTGTGGGATCTCTTGAGAGTTGCCTATATATCACTTGGGAGCACTTTCCAGCTCACAGCTCCACATAAAATGTCATTTGGGGAGGCAATTCTCAGGCAAAAGAACTACATGTTCATCCCATCATAGTTCTGATCTTTTTGCTGTGGCATGAATGTGACAGCTGTAAGATCTTAAAATCTCATATGTTGTCAAACATTTTTACCTGGTAAGGTTCTTAGGCATCAGAAATGGGAGGAGTTCAGCTTTTTGATGTGACTGGAACATAAGGTCCAGGAATCTGAAGCATAGAAGGACTACAGTATTGTCAATTTTTAATTTTTGTACAAGTGCTTAGTCTTCTTGACCATACTTGTTTTTAAAGTCTGAGGCACTGTGGCATGCAACATGGAAGTCTACCTCAGCATATAGGTTGGCATTTAGTTACCAAATAGACAAACATTTTTACATTTACTAGTTTCTGGCCATCTTTAAAAATGTCTTGTTTCTTGGCAATTTTATTGGGAGGAGGTTGGTACAGAACTTTTGTCTTTGCTGCATTGATATTGAAGCCAAAGTTTTTGCCTTAGTGAAGAGGGTCAAGCTCTTTTGAAGACCCACTATATTTGAGGCATGTAAGGTGCAGCCATATGTGAATAGCAGATCTCTGATTTAATCATATTTGACTTTTGCCTTTGCTATAAGTCTCTGAGATTTGTCTTGTTTTATGCTGTTTTTTTTTCAAATTTTAAACACATAAAATAAATTTGCTAATTTTAAATTTCATATTAACCACTTCATTAAAATTTTAAACACCTAATGTTAAGTTAAATTTAAACTTTAAAAAACTATATATATGTGAACTAATGAAACTCGCAGAAAAGATCTACACCTAACCACTATGCATATGAAGTATTGATAACTGATCCCCCTAGAAGAGTTGATTGCTGGAAAGCACTGAAGAGTTTAATGCTGGGGAAACAATACATTCATTTGATGAAACTCATGAGCTCTACCACAGTTTCTCATCTTCTTCATCTACTCAGCTTAGCTGTAGGCTCTCTGCAGTGGCATGCTGTTCTTCCTAGTTGTTCCACACTGCCTTACAGAGTGTTAGTTATTCTAGGTTGTTCAGTTCAATTAAATTGTGACATTCTATAAGAAAATAATTGACAGTCTTGTAAGAAGATGACTACATCCTACGCGTCATGCATTTAGTCATGAGTATTAACCTATGACCTAAATTCTGCTAAGTCACTGATTTTCCTGGCTAGATCAGGCAACCCATTCCAAGCTCTAATAGCACTGGGGAAGAAAGAGCATTTGTACAAATTTGTCATAGCATATGGAACGAGGAATATGCCTTTGTGTCTTTCTGAGTATTTTATTAGGTTTTGTTTTTGTATTTGAAGATTCTGGTTCAATGTTTTATGTATAATTGATTCCTTACTTTTGAATCTTCTATCCTGAAGGCTTTCTAAATTTAGTGATTTTACTAAAGGTGTTACTCTAGTCAAATGTGAATATTTGTTTGTTATAAATCTCACTGCTCTATTTTGCGTTTGTTCCAGTTTCTTAATGTTTTCTTGAGTTGAGGGGTCCCAAACAGAGGATGCATATTCTATTATGAGCTTAACAAACATTTTAGTTATGCTTAATGCTTTGTTTGATTTTTTTTGATAGTTTAATCAATATGGGGATTCCATGGCAGTTTTTCATTTATCATAACACCTAAGTATTTTGCGTTTTTAGTCTGTGTTACTGGTTAACCATGAGTAAGATAAGTGGAATTTATTTGTTTTAGTTTTTATAATAAGAATGACAATGATCTGTTATGACTCTGCGCTTTCAGGCTTTGTTAGCACTAGACAAAAATGACATTGCTGAGATACGAGTATTTACCAAACCTCCAGAACTTGTTCAGACAGTTCTAGAAGCTGTTGCCATACTCTTAGGCAACAAGTAAGTGGAATAAACAAACGAAACATTAATGTTTTATACTTGGTGAACGTCTAATGACCGTGACCTTCAGTAATTCATTGCACTAAAATGTTGATTGCATATGCAATAATGTCTTTCAGGACAGACTGGGCGAGTTGTAAAGCCATGCTGGCAGACACAAACTTCTTAAAAAAAATTTATGAATATGACAAAGAAAATGTCCCAGCTGCCAAGCTGGCTAAAGTCAGGAAATATACATCCATGCCAAGTTTTGTACCTGACGTTGTAGCCAAAGTTTCAAAGGTAACTTATTAGTCAGAGGAATCATTAAATTATTTCTAAAAACTCATTAGACTGAGTCCCAAAAAGCCTGTGGAGTCTGGGAGCGCATGAGGCGCCCTGACCGCACTTCCCCATGGTGGAGGCTGTCCAGGCCTGAGCAAGCTATTATAGCACAGTGCAGGACAGGCCACTGTCCTGTTGGCTCATATTTCTCGCGGCTATGGCCAAATTTTGATTCACTGTGCCCCCGCTGCGGGGAAGAAGAGGAAACCCTGCCTCATATTCTGTTTGACTGCCCCAGATTTGCTGATCTCCGTCTCGACAGGTCTGGGAAACCCAAAATTCTCAACCTGTATGGTGACATTTATGCACTACGCAAGACAGCAGGGTTTCTGGCCAGGGCTTTTGCAAGAGAGGATTTGAGCCTCTCAAGCCCTCACTCTAATGGAGTTTGATGATGATGATTAGACTGAATAATGAAAAAGTAAAAAGCTGGCAACACATGCATTCAATGGACAAACAAAAAATGGAGGATCTAGATTTCACAGAGGATATCTGCCTCCAAAAACTACAACATGCTCATTTAAAATGAAACAAGATCATTATAGAAGTGGAGAAAACTGATTTAAAAATCATAGAAGCACAACTACAACTTCAAGGAGAAAACCTAGTAGAAAGAGATGATACTGTCTATATTGAAAGCATCATAAGCAAAGAGGAGATGATTAACATAGATGTTTAAAATTAGATCAACTAGGCTAGTCATGTGTTTAATATTCTACAGAAGATCTGGTGTTAAAAAAAAACACAACAAAATGTGAATGTGAAATCATTTCTTTTATTTGGATCAGAGACTTGAAGAGTAACACAGTCTAACATTCACCCACAAATGTTGTACTAATAAAATGATCTGTCTGATAAGTTAAGCCCACAGTATGTCAAAACAACTCCTTTTTTCATTGAATGTTGTTTTGTTTGTTTTTTTTCTTCTTTTTTATTTGCCAACCAGCAATCTTCTAAGCTGAAAAACAATTTCTGTATTTGGTGTGAAAAAAAATGTCTATAGATGCATTATTGTTTTTTTAATTTAGTAGACATTATATTTTGTAATTACATTGTTTATGGAAAAGTTTCATAGTGAATGTAAATCTTAAATCATTAACTACTTATCTGAAAATATTTGTGATATAATGTTTTGAAGATTCTTATGACCACCGAGTAATGATGGAATGTTGTTTGATAAATATTTTCTTCGTCTAGGCTTGTAAAACTTTAGTCCTATGGGTTCGAGCAATTGATGTTTACTCTGCTGTAGCTAAACAAGTTGAGCCAAAGAAACAAGCGTAAGTAATTGGAAGTCAAAGGATTAAATAATTAGCTGACAAAGCATTAAATAATTAGCAGTCAAAGCATTAAATAATTAGCAGTCAAAGCGTTGCTATTTTTTAAATCATTCTAGGTATAAGTAAAAAAATATTCAATTATATTTGTTTTCTTAGACTTATTTTAATATAACTTTAGTGGTCATTACTTAGTAAACTTTGTACTAAATCATAATGATGTCACTTTGAACATGGGATATATATAGTTTTATTACAGAAGTATATGTATAGTTGGTATATTATTATTACAAGATGTATTATCTCTTCCTTGTCAGACTGGCTGAGGCTCAAGACGTTCTCAATGAGGTTTTAAGTGTCCTCAAAGCTAAACAAGACCAACTGGCTGAAGTGGAGAAACAAATTAAAAATCTTCAGGCTGTCTTTGACAAGAGTATGGCTGAAAAAAAAGTTTGGAAAGAAACATGGCTGTGACTGCCGCCAGATTGAAACGCTCTTCCAAACTGACAACAGCCTTAGCTGATGAACAAGTAGGTTATTTTAAAATCTATGAGAACTATTATAACATTAAAATATGATTCTTAGTCAGACTTGGCCTACTGGGCGTAGTTTTTATAATATCAAAGATAAATTGAAATGATCAAACAAAAATATCACCTTGAGGAATAAATTAACGATTTGAAAATATGTGCATTCATTCACTAAAACCATATTTCCATATTGGAGATGAGACATGCATGACACACAATCTTGGAAAGAATTGTGAGACTACAATGATTTTGTCACTTTCTTGGTGTGATTTTTTTTCATATTTCTACTTTAAAAAATATAATTTCAGTAGCTCAACTATCTTTGAATCCCAAAACAACATCTCAATCTCATGATTTCATGTTGAAATAAGAAATGGGACATTACTAAAAACTCATTTATTTCTCATCTTTATCATTGAACTATTTATTCTCTGCTCCTTGAAATATTTATTCTCTGCTCCTTGAAATATTTATTCTCTGCTCCTTGAAATATTTATTCTCTGCTCCTTGAAATATTTATTCTCTGCTCCTTGAAATATTTATTCTCTGCTCCTTGAAATATTTATTCTCTACTCCTTGAAATATTTATTCTCTGCTCCTTGAAATATTTATTCTCTGCTCCTTGAAATATTTATTCTCTGCTCCTTTAAATATTTATTCTCTGCTCCTTGAAATATTTATTCTCTGCTCCTTGAAATATTTATTCTCTGCTCCTTGAAATATTTATTCTCTACTCCTTGAAATATTTATTCTCTGCTCCTTGAAATATTTATTCTCTGCTCCTTGAAATATTTATTCTCTGCTCCTTGAAATATTTATTCTCTACTCCTTGAAATATTTATTCTCTACTCCTTGAAATATTTATTCTCTGTTCTGCAAGGTTGTTAAAAGTGGTAATGGATATAAGCACTCCACTACCTAAAAAATACTTTCAATGGCTTTCAGATAGCCTCTGACAAACAGCTTCTACCCGTTAGATGTTAGATATGGGAGAATTGTTATCACTAACTGGGGAAAATGTGTAACCAGTGCCTAAACCAGTAAGCTTCAGGCAGGAGGGGCTCATTAGCCTTGGTTGACTACCCACCTAGGAGAAGGAAAACTGAATTCAAACCTCTGCTGCCTTGCGGCTATAACCAAATATGTGAAAGGCTTTGGGAGTCTATCTTGAGGAAAAATAAGGAGCAGACAAGGCAGTTTGCAGAGCCTGCGCCACCACATTTCACATTCTGTATCAGCAGTTGCTGTTCCTTTGGATTCATCAGCTGTGCAGAGAAATTGGAAAATAGCTGTTTGGGTTACATTGTTCCAACCATAACTAATGCCCAGGCATTCATCTCATTTCTCATTTCCATAGTTATTTTGCAACTGAAGGAGGCCATTGTATTTATTCCCTTTCTACATCATGTTTCTTATAGGTTCGCTGGGAGGAAAGTGTTGCCAACTTTGATGTACAGTTGAAAAATTTAGTAGGAGATGTTTTTATAGCAGCAGCTTGTGTAGCTTACTATGGAGCCTTTACTTCTACTTACAGGCAAAAACTTGTAGAAGGTAAGTCTAAACATCAAAAACAATGTACTTTTAAAATGTTTAGATACAGACACCCTTGAAAACTAGTACCATTAAGAGAGCAAACTGGTCGTGTGGTATGCCTTTAGAACTGTCATCAGTTTGAACCCTTCCCACTGCTGTCTGCTTTGGTTCTCAAGAAGTTTAGATTGGTACATGATAATCTTAATTTCTGAATGAATGTCCAAAACTTAAAAAACGAAACCTTTATTAATGCAATGTCTGCTTATACCATATTAACTGATTGTTTTTTGACTAGCTTAAGTCTTGTGTTGGATACATAAATACATTTTTTAGACCTTTGTAGCAGCTTTTGATTCATTTCAGTTGTAAGTTTTCCTAATCGCCCATTAATCTTGATACATGTCAACTAATCATACTCAATAAGAAAATATGAATAGTACAAAATGAATTAGGTTTTGAAAATGCTGAAGGCTGTTTCTAAAAAATGTTTATAAAATGTTTTACATGTTACGGATGTTCCTTCAAAGATAAGGATAATCTACTTTCTAGTCCAAACCTCCTGCTTTCTGCTTTTGAATTGATCATTTGAGACTGTATACCTTCCTGGCCAAACATCAAATTATACAAACTTCTTGTTCTCATAACTCTTGAAAATATTATTAGGTCTAGCTTGATTTTTCATTATTTAGTTATGCTTTACTCTCAGATATATGAATTAGTAGTTAGAAACAAAATATTTTACATCAATTATTATTAACTTAGGAGGTGCGGTGGCTGAGCGGTAAAGCGCTTGACTTCCAAACCGGTGTCCGGGGTTTGAATCCTAGTGAAGACTGGGATATTTAATTTCAGGATCCTTGGGCGCCTCTGAGTCCACCCAGCTCTAATGGGTACCTGACATTAGTTGGGGAAAAGTAAAGGCGGTTGGTCGTTGAGCTGGCTACATGACACCCTCGTTAACCATAGGCCACAGAATCAGATGACCTTTACATAATCTGCCCTATAGACCACAAGGTCTGAAAGGGGAACTTTACTATTATTAACTTAACTGTATCTTGTATTTCTCACATTTAATTTTTTGTTAAAAACTTTTAGAAATATTTATATTAATATATATATATGAATGATATATATTTATATTAAGAAAGAACATTTTTAAGAAAGTAGCATAACATAACCTAAATATTACCGCAACGACCAATTGACATGACTGAAATACTCTGATGTATCTAGCATGAATACTTAGATTCATTATAAGACATTTGAATGTATTTAATAATTTGGATACAAAAACTTTTCTACAGGTTGGACTAAACGATTGATTGAGCTTCAAATACCTGCAACAGAAAATATGACGCTTGTGTCAGTCTTGGCAGATATATATGAAATTCGACAATGGAATGCTGATGGTCTGCCAAGAGATGCTGTGTCAATTGAAAACGCTGTTCTTGTAACTAAAGGTCGCAGGTGGCCTTTGATGATTGACCCACAAGAACAGGTAAAGTTTCTAAGTAAACAAATAATGTTTCTAGTATGTACTGGTATTGATTAAAGCTGAGTTTTATTGTTGACACTTCTTTCAGGCCAACAGATGGATCAGAAATAGAGAGGCTCTAAATAAGCTTAAAATTATTAAATTATCAAATTCCAACTTTCTGAGAACACTGGAAGCTTGCATAAGAGCAGGTTTACCTGTTTTGATGGAGGATGTTGGTGAAGCTTTGGATCCAGCACTAGAACCTGTCTTGTTAAAACAAACATTTATACAGGTAACATTTTTCTATTACAACTAAACATTTAAATACTTTACTGTATACCAAAATTTTCTCTGTGTGTGTAAAAGCTGTGTTTGTAAAAGCAAAAAGGTTTAATGATGGAGTTATGTCTCCTGACTTGTTACAACTTTACGTAATCTACCCTTGGACTCCAATATGTTTTGAGGGTTTGGTCAGTGCAACATTCAATTCATTTCTTCATCTATAACTAAAGTGCTTTACATTACAAGTAACATATCAATCTTTAAACTCCTTTAGGTAATTGAACCTTTTATGTAACCTTATTGACTTTTTCAGTTATATATTCATAAGTAAGGTCACTTTTATCAAATTTGACACTATGAAAATGCTTCATTTCTAAGGACTTAACATGTTTCTTTATAAGAGTAGATCCAAAAATTTTCACTTTTTTGGGGTGCCTAATTAGGTATATGTGAAGTAAAGCTATTGCTTGTTTTAATCCCAGAATTCTCAAAGAGATGCACAGGACTGTGTTAATGCAGAGTGTTCAGATGCAAATGTATTGTTGAACAGAGAGGAAAAAAATGTTACTGTAATCTTTTAGAACACCTGTATTGGTTGCTGAAGTTATCAAAATATATTTTGTACACAAATAAATAGTATAGTGTTGTAGGTAACTGTGAATGAAAAAATGCGAGGCTAAAATGATAATACATAAAAGGTTAAGGATGATTTTATGGAATGCCTCCCCCCTCCCCATTTGCCAATGCTTTCAATGAATTTCATAGTGTTGTATCTGGTCTCCTTAGTGGTTTTCTTGGAATGTTCCTGGTTTTAATTGAATAGAGTATATGTAGTCATAACGTATGTCCAATTAGAAAATTATTTTCTGGTCAGAGCCTACTTGTTATAATATAGCAGAGAACAGATCATCTTACCTTATCTTGTCTGCCTACCATATTCCTTTGTAGATTGAAATCTTGATAATGATATTTTAAACATTCTCGAACATCATTCTCATTATAACTATGTTATGGGCTGATTTATGATAATTTTTCTTTCCTTTTCTAAGGGAATGAACTAAGTTTTATGTTTAGGCTCACAATAGATTTATAGGAAATATAAGATGGAGTTCATTTGCCCCTGAGTCCACCCAACTCTAATGGGTACCTGACTTTAGTTGTGGAATGTAAAGGCGGTTGGTCGTTGTTCTGGCCACATAACACCCTGCTTGTTAACTGTTGGCCATAGAAACAGATGACCTTAACATCATCGGCCCCATAGATAGCAAGGTCTGAAAGGGGAACTTTACTTTTACTTAGCTCGTGTCTCATGTTTACAGGAAGTATTCAATGAACAGCGTTTTGGATGTAATCTTTAAAATTAAAACAAAAGTTATTTTATCTTGTAATATTTCTAAAAGTAATGAAGTCTATTCACATGTAAAATATTTCACATGTTCCTTCAGATTTGATGGTAATTTCATCCTAACCAAACCTCTCGCTGAACTGTAGGTTATGAATCTGGTACTATTGAGACCATCGAACAACAGTCCAGTCAGCATATCACACTACCTGGCTGCCGTCAATGAAACGATAAGGAAAAATCTTAGCATGAATAATATTATAATAAATGAAATGACCATAAATAGAATCATGATGAATCAACTAGTAATTAATAAAATTATTATAAATAAAATCAGCATAAGTGAAATTATAATTGAATTTGTCATGAATGAGCTTAAAAGGGATTGGAAGGATATAACTTGCAGTTAAAAACTAAATTTTCAAAGTGATACCCAATGTGTAGAGTTTTAGGCCAACATTCTGATTAAATAAAAATTACTTTTTAATCTTTTTTTTTTTGTTGTCTTTTTTCAGGGTGGGCGTGTGTTGATTCGCTTGGGAGATAGCGATATAGACTATTATCGAAACTTCCGTTTCTATATGACCACCAAACTGTCTAATCCACATTACTTGCCAGAAGTCTGCATCAAAGTAACAGTTATCAATTTCACAGTCACCAAGAAAGGCCTTGAAGATCAACTTCTTAGGTTGAAAATTTCTTTTTCATCTGTTTTTTTTTTAGTTACATGCATTTTATTTTAGCTCTGGCTTAATATCCAAAGCATTCTTTCAAGACTAAATTAACCAGTCGAATTGTTAAAAAGATTTTTAAAAAAATAAGATTAGTTAAACTAAATACATTACAATTTTTATTACCAAAATAAAACCTACATTTATGTAAATGTTGTTTTATTGTTTTGATTATGAAAATAGAAATAGAAATTTTTTTATACAATCTGTTTTTAAATAGACTAATTTTCAACTAGAAACAGTAAAAATTTCAACTAGTTACATTTAAAAGGTCAGACATGAAAAGGTTGTTGTTTTTTTTTTCTTTTGGTTGCAGTGATGTTGTCAGTTTAGAGAGACCAGACTTGGAAGAACAAAGAAATGAACTCATCATGAGAATCAATGCTGATAAGAACCAGCTGAAATCTATTGAAGATAAAATTCTTAAGTTACTTTTTGAATCAGAAGGAAATATATTGGACAATGAAGAACTTATCAATACATTGAATGATTCTAAGGCAAGTATCACATAGGCCTTGAAATGTGAGAGTTTCACATGTGTGAGTTTCACTTGTTTCCATTGGTAATGTGGGTGTTTATGACCATTAAAGCATCAATCAAATGTCCCAAGCACATCTTGAGGATCTCTCATTCCTTATATCTCTCGGCAGAAGTAACACAGCACTAAAATAATTTTTTTTATAATTCCGCTAGCAGAGTTTAATATGTAATAATGATCATATAATTATAATGTGATTTAGAAAACAAAGATGTAGAAGACTAGAAATCAAACAGAAAAAATACCATTATGTTTTATTAGACTTGGTTCAAGAAAAAACAATGTTCATAAAGTTAAACAAAATTCTAAGATTAAAATGGGTCTAACAATGTTACCAGAAAATTATATCATGAGGGTGTCTACCAATAAATTTTACTGCTATTGGGAAAAAATTGGTTTTAGTTGCCAATTTAAAGTAAAAACATCAAGTAACAGTGTAGATACACTTGTTGAAATAAGTTCAGATGTAAAATGTATAGCAGACATGTATTAACTAGTTTTTAATTCTGATCAACTTAAAGAAAAATATTGAATGGTTTCTTGACAGGTCACCTCAGCAGTTATCAAACAAAGACTTGCTGAATCCGAGACAACAGAAGAAAAGATCAGTGTAGCCCGGGAGAAATATCGCTGTGTTGCTGAGAGGGGTTCTGTTATGTACTTTGTGGTGTCTGACATGGGGGAAGTAGATCCCATGTATCAATTCTCTCTCAAGTATTTTAAACAGGTAAAGGAATAGATAAGCCATAAAATCATCACATTAGTATGTGTACTTTACATTCTTAAATCAATAAGTATTGATCTTAGTACCCAAAGTTGATCTCTTTCAAATTGCAGTGGGCCCATGTATAAATATAAATTTTTTAACTTTACCCATATTTACTTCATATACATTTTGCAAGTATTTAAAAAGGATATTGTTATAAATGAACTTATTGATATGGGTAAAGGTTAGATGTGCATATGACAAGCTCACACAGGTGACATAAGCCAGCTGACTGCTAGCAGTGAACAGGGACGAGGGACGGCCCTTCAGGAACACTCTACTTGAAAATAGGTTGTGGTGTGGTCATGTGATTTGTCTAAAAAAGGTCTGGGGACATTCTGTCATTTCCTAGTAGGCCTTCAGGGGACCTTTATAAAGAGAAGAGGTGGCAGAGTCAAGATAGTCTGGTAGAGTCCAAGTTTAGTTCAGTTCTGGACAAAACAGATAGTCTAGTATGATTCAATTAAGTAGAGCAGTACCTTTTTGTAAGGTTCTCTACAGTGAAGTGCTTGTGCGGTCTTTCAAACTTCCAACTGTACAGTATTTGACATAGTTTATTAGAGTTGATAAAGTACCCGGCAATCTGAGTCCAGTGTTTCCAGGCAGCCAGATAGATAGTCATAACAATAAAAACAGATAATTTACTCATGTATAAGCACATGTGTTTTTTTCTCATATTCTTTGACAATCAGTATATGTCTTATCCAAAATATCCATTATTTACAGTTAAAGTTTGAAATACTGTGTCATTATTAACTAATTTAGAAAATTCATTTTAAAATGTTTAGCTTCTTTGTGTATTGTGTTGCTGATGGGCAGAACCACTTTAAACATTACCCCTGTAAACCGATTATAATAAATATCTTATATATTATCCATGAATGCTTTGCTAGATGGTATATTAGATGACAATGACGGTATATAAGATGATAATGACGCCAACCTGCAACAAATTTTAGCACTGCAGCTATGGTTCTTGACAAGGCTAGATGGGATTCTTCTGTAAAATCCATATTGTTTCTTTGTGATTAAAAGAATGAATTACAAGGTGTCAACATTTTTGTCATCTGTGCCTCTGTAATAAATTGGTAGGGTTCGAAAACAGGACTAGGCAGTAGTCAAAAGGACAGAGGAGCCATCTGTATGAGTATGAAGTAGAAATTAGTTTGGTGTATTTTTTAGAAAATCTGAAACAAATTTGAAAAATGAAATGATGCTAGAATAGAGTAGTTGTCTCCCCTACACCCACATTACTCATAAAATAAAAAAAAAAAAATCTCCCTCCCCATCATCTGATTGTCTGAAAGGAAAATTGGTCCAGTCCAAAGTTAGACAATCATGTCTGAGTTTAATTTGAATTTTAGCCTTTATTTTTCCAATGTTTCAAATGCTTAGGATTTAGTCAGAAACATCTTAACCATTTTATTATTTTAAAATTTTATTCAGCTATTTAACAATACAATCTCAACCAGTGAGAAGTCCGATGACCTTCAAACACGACTGGACATTTGCTTAGAAGAGACTACAGTATGTATTTACAAGAATGTTTCTAGGTAATTCTTGTATTGTTACCTGCATTGTGTCTCATGGTTTCAGTAATATTGACATTACTGGAATTGGTGTAATGCAAAAAAAGCACTCCACTGCCTATAAAAATGCTTCCAAAGGCATGCGTCTCAACTAGCCCTCTGACAACTAGTCCAACTCAGATATTGGATCCGGCTTGAACTGTTCTCTGTAAAGAAGAGCACTGGTGCTTTCACAAGTAATCTTCAGGCAGGAAGGGGCTCCTTAGCTTGCTGGCTACCCACCTAGGAGAAGGAAAACTCTAATTCAAATCTCTACTCATTTGCAGCTATATCCAAACATGGGGAAACTTTTCAGGAGTCAACCCTGAAGACAAATCAAGAGCCAGTGACCCTTGGGGCAGCTTACAGTGCTACACCCTGGCAGAGTCTGGGATGCCCATGAAATGTACTCCTTAACTTTATTGGCATTAACCTTCATTTGGAGAGATCAGCTGGTACTGCTGCATGTGTGACATGGTTCCAATCATAGCCTATGTATTCATCTCAATTACATGAGACCAATAGTTGTTTCATGACTGAAGGAGGCCATAAAATAATCAAATATATCTCATAGTGCCTCTAGTATGTCTTGTTTTGTGGGTCATGCTTTATTTTGTAGTATGCTTGGTCCCCTTTCACATCCTTCAGATGCAGATGATGCAAAGGTCATCTGTTTCTATTACTGATGGTTAACAAGGGTGTTATGAAGCTAGCCTTTTCTTAGCTAATGTCAAGTACCCATTATTTATATTGTAAATTTTAAAGAATTCATTAACTAAATTAACTTTGATCTTACTTACAGATTAATGTGACATGTGAAATGAGATATTCCTATAGTGGTTGCTTTGATTTTCTTTCAGAGGTCTCTTTGAAAAACACAAGCTTGTATTTTCATTTTTGCTTTGCTCAGAGATTATGAAAACTGAAGGGGAAATAACTCCCTTGGAGTGGAATTTTTTTCTCCGTGGACCTATTGGAGGTATAGAGAAGGTACTAGACATTTTGATTAATATTTCTCTTCTTCTCTTATTTCAACTTCATTTATTTTAGGAAATGCCTTCACAGAAATGAAATGACTTTCTAGAGATCCTTGAGATATATAAATATGTTATCATTTTATTATATACATTAGGAATAAAAAGTTTTAAATAATAGTACACTTGTATGGAATAGTGATTTTCTGTGACCGTGGCTGTGTATCAATGATTAGCCTCTTTATGCAGAAGAGAAGTTAAAAAGGGAAGATTGTAAATTTCAAGAGATGTAAAATGCTGAATGCCACAGAATTTTCTGTACATCTTAAAGATTGTAGCTTATTCAAATCAATTAGATTTGAGAGTTTAAATTTATATAACCATTGAGAATCAACACACTTTGTCACCACTGACAACTTGACATATTTATGGATTATTTAGAATCTCATTGAAAGAGGAAGGTTAAACAATTATAGAACACACAACTTCTATCAAACTAAAAACTTTTTTTCTTTTATTGTAATTAAAAGCCATTACATTTTCTACAGCAAAATGTCCACAAACCAGAAAACACAACGTGGCTTCCATTAAATGTTTGGAAAATGGCCTGCGAGATGAGTGACACATTTGAAGACTTCCGTTACATCCATTATGATTTGGATAAAACACCTGTATGGATAAGACTGGATGAAGGCCCTGAGGTAATGATAATGATAACAAAATGCATTACCCATATAAAAAAATATTAAAACAATCAGTCTCAATCAAACTGAAGGCTACATATCTTAATAATTAGGACATCTTCAAAAAAGATCGTTTCATTCTTTGAAATCTGTCTCTTTAATCTATTTGTACATAATAATGAGAGACTTAACTCTGCAAAGGCATTGTTTTTCTGGCTGATTCAGGCATCCCATTTCAGGCATAGGAAATAAATAGCACTTTTAAGAATTTGTCCTAGCATTTGGAATGAGAAATATGCCTTAATCACTTGTCTTATATTAAATTGTTTTATTGTGATTTTAAATTATACAAAATATTTTACAGTTTGTGGCATAGTAACCATGGCACAAATGGGTTCCGTGAGCCCAGGCTCATTACCAATAGGGGCCCACAACAGCTCTTAAAAAAAAAGAATGTGTTTTGATGTTTTGAATTCTTACATTATTTTATTTCCCATTAATTCTGTGATTATAATTTTTAAATTGTCTGCAGTATATTGCAATTTGATAAAGAAACTGATGGGGCCTCCTTACAGGATGACTAAATTTAGTTTTGTCATTCTAGATTCATTGTTTTATAACTGTGCCCAAGAGACTCTTGCTACCCCTTCTGTTTACTCTGTAATGCTAGCCAAACACATTTTCTGTAATAGTATGTAGCCTGGTGAGCCAATACACATAAAGCGATGAACAATCAAAATAAGCCCCCTATATTTCTTATGGTCATAAAGAATTCACATTAGTCTGAACACATTTGGATGAACCTATAATAAAAATCTGTCGTTGAAATCATTAATGTATACTGTGTACAGCTCTCTGTATTTTAGTTCACGTGTTACTGAATTAGACTCAGATGGCGAGTCCAGTCACATTTATTGGGTTGGTCAGTTCTTGGCTTCATATCAGGATTTCCTGACTACAAAATCACTCACGAAGCTCTATTGCTATCTTAAAAAGCTGAACACATGGACCAAATGAAGATCGTAAAATAAAGAGCAGATAGTTGCTATCTTTGCACCAAAAATGCAACAGCTTTTGTTGAACCTTATGATGATAATATTCATGAGGTCGAAATGCATTTTATTGATTAAGCCAGTTACCTGATGAAAAAACAACCGCAAAAGTGCAAACATAAAAAAAAAAACAAAAGCAGAAGATGCAGATTAAAAAAAAAAAATTCAGACTTAACAAACAACCAGCAAGCTTGCAGACAAAAGAAACAAGCATGAAGATTAAGACAAGAAACAATTAGCAGAAAATGCAGACATAAGAAAAACACCTTGAAGATACAGACATAAGGAACAACAGGCAGAAGATGCAGACATAAACCTTTAAATTCAAGAGTGTAAATTTGAGCCTCCAACTAGGAACAATTAAGTGACTTGGCATCTTTCACACAAAAATTGTAGTGCTTGTGACAATAACAAAACAATAGTGCCTTGTGACAAAAATAAAGTTTTTTATTTCACTTTCTCTAGTGGGTATTCCCATTTTACATAATGATTTATCAATATATGTAAGCAATGGACATAAAGTTTATACAATAACTGTTGGAAATAAAGAAAATGAACAAGATAACAATTATTTTGGTGTATGATTAGTTTAGTTCTTTCCTTGTAAATCCTAGGCACAATTTGAACCGAAGGGGGTCTGGGGTGAAGGTTATGAAAATGATTTAATGTATCAGTTGTTGTTGTTATGTAAACGTGTGCTTGTAACTATCCATAAGAATGTGTTCAGCAAATACTAGAGATGTGTGTTGTGTAGTCATTCAGTGTATTTTGACTCTATTGTACTATTATGTTCCTAACAGGAGGCAAGAGAAAAAAGTGTTTTTCTTTACAATAACTGTTAACAGAATTTTAAAAAGGCTCATTTTATTAACAAGGATGTATTTTATATTCAGCTTGACTTGGGCCTTTAGGTCTAGGTTTTACAATGTTATGAATGCAAGAAGCTTGTGAAAGTTTCTGCGTTTTAAAATTGTATAGATTATAACTGAGAAAGCATGATTTTTTTTATATCAAAAACTTTAGGTTCGAGCCAATCCTCCTCCGGAGCGCTATCTCTACGCTGTCTTGGATCCCCCTGAATATAACGATGGTGATCTGCCTCTTCCAGATAGAGTTAATGGAAATTGGAATGATCGCCTGACAGCTTTTCAAAAATTAATGTTTGTTAAAGTTTTCCGTGAGGAAAGGGTGAGTTTTCATAAAAAGTTTTGTTGTGTGCCCAAATGAAAGAGCATCATACTCACGTCTTACAAACCAGTACATAGACCTACTATTCTAACGGTGAAACTGGCAAATGGGATCAAAGGATCTTGCGCCATAGCCTTAAGTTTTCTTACCTTGGTCATAGTTTAAATATTAGATCTATGTTCTGCGGCACAGGTTCTCTGTAAAATCACATCACATCTTAGATCCCTGGGTTAGGGCAGTCAAATGGATAATCTAGATCTATGGCCTGCTAACCAAACTCCTTCCCAGTTAAAGGCTCATTCTGGCTTTTTACAATATGATGAATTAAAAACAATGCTTACACTCACAATGTTCAAATGTTTGAAAGGAGTTGATATTCTCTGTAACATGAATTAACTTAATGTTGAGGTAGAAAGACTAATGGAATAGATCTAGATCTAGATTAATCTAAATTGATACCAGGGTTATCCTTCAATGCTAATAGATATCTTGGGGCTATTGAGATTGTTGATCCATTGAAAATGATAGAAAAAAGTAGCAGTTAGGATCAAAATAATCTTCTAACTATAAAGCACTGTGTGTAAATTTTTTTCAACAAAGATATTTTTCTTGGGTTTTATGTGAAAAAAAATTAATTATATCCTTTTTGGATTTATTGTTAACTTTTATATTATGTCAATTCTGTTTTTATCCTAGACAACATTTGCAGTGACAGAGTTTGTTTCTGAATGTTTAGGGAAACAATTTGTTGAAAGTCCTCCTGTCACATTGCCAGAACTCTATGAAAGTATGTCTAAGACTACTCCACTGGTCTTCGTTCTTTCTCCAGGATCAGATCCAATGACATCATTTCTACGTTTTGCTAAAGATATGGGAGTTCATGAAAAGTAAACACAGACATTTTTTCAATAAATATATTCATTAAATTAGTTTTCTACCATAAATACCATAATATCTTGTACCTGGTCTGAAATTTCCCCAATGAGGTCTATATCGTCTTCAAACCTGAGATGGACAAAGGCTGCCCATATGGTCAAGTAGGAGTAAATCCTTCTTGAGTTTCCATCATAATATGCTTCAGAAATATGTTAATAAGAGCTGGAGAGATAATGCATCCTTAATTCACTCCAATGGATGTCCTAAAACTTTCTCCAACTTTGTTGTTCAGAAGTATTGAGCTGTTTACCTTAGGGTATAGGGCTTTGATATTATTGATAATGTTTTTATCCAAGCTGATCTCCCTCATCCCTTGCCACATACCATGATGCCAAAACCAGTCAAACGTTTTTTTTGAAATCTGTGAAGTCGTGTACCAGTTTATTTAGCTGTTTAAGACATTTTCTCCTTTAACAGTCTAATGTTAAATATATGTTCAAGAATGCTTCTACCTTTGCAAAGGACCTCCTCAACTTTTGAGTCTGTTGAAATTATTTTTAGCATTATTTTGCTTGGATAACTATTAGACTTTATCGTTCTATAGTTTGTTTGTTTTTTTTATTGTCTCAAGTTTTCTTTCTGGAGCAGTGGAATAAAAAAAAAATTTGGTTCTATTCTTGTGGCAATGTTTTTTTTAATCCCATATTTTCTGGCAGATAGTCCTAAAAATTTTGTTATATTTGAGCCATTGTATTTTATAAGTTCTGATGGTATGTTATCCCTCTGATGATACGATAAAATACCATCAGAAGGATAGAAGTGTTACTTATTTGAAACCTATCAATTTTTTATTTGTTTTATCTTTATACAGTTTAATTATATATTTAATAAATTCTTCTTTGTATAACTTTTAATTTGGAGCAAGCTGGCTGAGGGAAATTTCTGTGGCATTTTACGTCAGTAGAGGCGATCTTTTCCCTTTGCAACATCTTGTGTGACTAAAGAGGCCAATCCTTGATACACAGCTGTGATTGCAGGTTGGGCATATGTGATCACCAGGTGCCATTGCATTATCACCCTTCTTTCTGCTTCTGTAGTGTATGGCATCTGCAATCCAAGACCCTTCCTTTATGCTCTCTCTTCTTGTAGATCTATCCAGTGCTACTTTTTCCCAGCTGCTTGTGTCGATTTTGAAGAGCTTCATGTCACGTTTGCATACATCTATATAACGTAAAACTGGGTGACCAGCGGCTCTCCTGCCTTCTATTAGATCACCATATAGAATATCTTGTGGAAGTCGATCTACTGGCATTCTACGAATGTGGCCAAGCCAGCCAAGGCATCTGCTGCTGATAACAGAGTGCATGTCCTGGCATCCTGCTCTTTGTAGCACTTCCTTATTGGTTATCTTATCTTGATACCTTATTTTAAAGATCCGCCTTAGGCATCGGAAGTGGAAGACATTCAGCTTTTTTTCTGCCATGAGTAAGTTGACCAAGTTTCATTTCCGTATAGCAAGGTGCTCAACACACAGGTCCGGTAGACTAGGGCTTTAGTATTGTTAGTCAGCAATATGTTGTCCCACACTCTTTTCTGCAACTGTGACATGGTGGCCATTGCTTTGGCTATCCTGTTGTTAATGTCTTTATCCAGTAGAGTATTGTTGGATATGATGGAGCAGAGATAGCAAAAGTGATCCACAATTTCTAGTGGTTGGCCATTAATGTTTACTTGAGGTGCAGTATTTGTGTTCTGGACTAGTATCTTAGTCTTGCTTTGACTAATGTTTAAGCATAACTTCTGGCTAGCAGCAGATAGTTTGTCAACTAGGAATTGAAGCTGAATATCAGAATCAGCAACAATAGCTGCATCATCAACATACAGGAGTTCCCTGATAAGTAGCTTCCTAACCTTGGTTTTTGCCCACAGCCTTGATACATTAAATAGTTTTCCAGAGGATCTTGTATGGAGAAACACACCTTCCTTGATGTCGTTGTACGCTTGATGCAGTAGACAGAAGAATATGCCAAACAGAGTAGGTGCGAGCACACATCCCTGCTTGACACCACTGCTAACCTCAAAAGGTGCTGATTGGGCTCCATTAAATTTGACAGTACATTTCATTTCCTCATGAAAGCACTCAATGAACTTCAGTAGTTTGGGAGGGCAAACTATTTTCCTTAGGAGTTTGAAAAGGCCACTTCTGCTGACCATATCAAAGGCTTTAGTAAGATCAACGAAAACGATGTAAACGGGTCTGTCTCTCTCTCTGAATTTCTCCTGAGGGAAATTTAATTATTATGTTATTATTAGAGCTAACGAAAGACATGACATTTGCTAAATTTTATTTATGTATGATTAGTTATTGCTTAATTACATTGTAGTTGTTTTTATTAAATCCTTATCACATTTAGAAAGTAATTTTTAGGTTTGATTCTTTATTTTAACTATTCACTTATAGTGTAAAATCAATTTCACTTGGCCAAGGTCAAGGTCCAGTGGCAGATAAAATGATCAAGAATGCAACCAAATTTGGTGAATGGGTTTTTTTACAGGTAAGGAACAGAAGCTAGCTTTTTTTTTTTTTTTTTAAGACCTTTCCAATTGTCATTTTCAAAAAGTATATAGGTAACTGTTATATTATAATCTCTCCTAGCCATTGACTAAACAGAAATCAATGTTTATTATTTTTGAATAAACATAGATTTTTTTTTCCCAGATTTATAAATATATTAATTAAAAATTTGATTGTATTATTTTTAAAAGACTTAACATTTTTTGCGTTAAAAAGTTATTTAAACCAAAACATTTAGTTTAAATTTAACTTATTAAATTCTTTTTAGAATTGCCATTTAGCTGCTTCATGGATGAATGCCATTGAAGACATTATTAAAAATATCCAGGAGACCAGTTCACTTTTACACAGCAACTTTAGACTCTATCTGTCTTCAATGCCTGCCAAACATTTCCCTGTCAGTGTTCTTCAGAATAGTGTCAAAGTCACTAATGAGCCACCTAAGGGCATTAGAGCCAATCTAAGAAGGGCATTCATAGATATGTCAACTTCATTTTTTGAAGACCACCGTAAGACTTTTTTGTTTTTGTTAGAAAATTGTTTAATAATTAACAATAAATTCCAACACTATGATAGTATTGAGAGATGATAATGTAGTCCTCTGTGTTAATAGTAATAATGTTATTTACACTATGTATTGTGTATGGATTATTATAGTGTTGGTTTAATCCTGTGCACTCCCAGGGGAGCATAGGGCCGCAGCCACACCTCTCCACTGAACTCGATTCTGAGCAGCTTTCTTAATCTGCTGCCATGTCATTCCAGTACCCTCAGCTTCACTGATGACTGACCTCTTCCAGGTTTGCTTGGGTCTGCCCACTTTCCTCTTTCCTTGTGGGTTCCAGTCAAGTGCCTGCCTTGCAACATTGGTAGCTGGTTTTCACAGGATGTGTCCTATCCAGCTCCATTTTCGTTTTGTGATGTCTTGGGCTATGGGCTTTTGTCTAGTTCTCGCCCACAAATCGATAGTAGTTATCTTTTCTGGCCACATAATTCCTAATATGCGGCGTAGGCATCTGTTAACAAAGGTCTGGAGCTTTTCCATATTTGTTATATTTGTTATTATAGTGTAGGTTGATTGATTTTTTAATTTAAAAATTACAAAAAAAAGACATTTTAAAGATTAGTAATAATAATGACTGACTTAACTTGTGTTATTGTTTTTTATAACAGCTCTGGGAATGGACTGGAGGAAGATCATTTTTGGCATTTGTTTTTTTCATGCTGTTATTCTTGAGAGGAAAAAATTTGGACCATTAGGCTGGAATATTACAGTAAGAGTCATGTTAAGACTGTAGAACTGGGATATTACAGTTAGAGTGTAGAACCATAATATTACAGTAAGAGTAATGTTAAGAACTCGAATATTATCTATTAGTGTAAGGACCCATTCAATTTTTTTTGTTTTTTAGATACTATTAAAGCTATTACATAACAGACATAAACTCAAGTGTTAAAATGACCCATTAATCTAAAAAATAAGTTTTGAACAGATAGGTCTTAATGTTCTTCTTGAATGTAGTAGTGAAGCAAGCTGTTTGTCTGAGATCAATGGGGAGTGAGTTCGAAACCTTTAGACAAGCACTGAAAAGGCCCACAAACTGTAACTTTTTAGTGAGAAACATGTCACATTGAGTCCATGGACTGCAGGGCTCTCTCTCTAACATATGGAGTGATCAGTTCACTAAAGTAAAAGGACATTCTTAGTTTTGTAGTCAATTCTTGCATTCAATGGAGTGTACACAAGAGAGCAGTAGCAGAATCACTTCTTGTTTTTCATAGGACCATTCATGCAGCATTGTTCTGAATTTGCTCTAGCTCAGCGGTTCTCAACCTTTTAAGGTCGGCGACCCCTTTTAGAATCCCCCACTCTAACGCGACCCCCCCTAACACACACACACACAGCAATAGAAGAATAGAAAAAAACAATCTATATTTTCGATGGTCTTAGGCGACCCCTGGCAAATTGTCTATCGACCCCCAAGGGGGGTCGTGACCCACAGGTTGAGAACCCCTGCTCTAGCTGAATGATGTTGTTGTCCTGTATACCTACCTGCTAGCACGGGATTGCAGTAGTCAAGGCAGGAGAGTATGAATATCACAGCTAACTTTTTTTTGTTGACTCTGTTGTCAAAGATGGTCAGATCTGGCCTAATCTGCACAGCTGCAGATAGAGATCTTTGCAGAGCTGACTTATGTGTGGGTCAGAAGAAAAGAGTTGAGGCAAAGAAAACTGATATTAGCTTCATTTAAAGAACTAAGCCACGAGCTAGCACTAGTGCTCAAAATACTTTTTCAGGCAACACTTAATCAGGGTTAGGTACCTAAGATTGCAAACTAAGTGAATAAAAGAAACCTGGCAGTTCATGATGAGTAGGGAATCTATACTCTCTACATTTGTCATGTAGTTTTCTTAATTGCTTTTGTCCTCTCTTTATTCATAGTAATATATATATATATATATAATCCGTCAGTCATGAAAATGAATGCTGTAGTAGTATAGTGCTTATTGCCATTACCACTACCAGCAAAGAAAACCTTACAATATGAACAATGAAAAGAAATAGAAAAGCAATCTCAGCCACATGTGTCATGAAGTTATTTAAAAAAATAAGTTATTTATGTTAAAAAATAGCTGGAAAACAAAACCAGTGAGGCCCTAAAGAAAAAGCTTAAGAATTTTGGGGTAGAGAATAAGGGTTTCTTTTTTTTTTTTTTCTGTGTTTCTATTGCTATTATTAGAACTTAATGTTTGCTATTATTATTATTATTGTTTTTAATGTTTGCTATTATTAGAAATTAATGTTTGTTTTTTTTTCCAAATGAATCAACTTGTTTATTAAGGCTTGTCCCATTAAATTAATTATGACATGAAGCTGATATAAAATAATAAATTGACGAGAGTTGGCCTTAATTAATGCTAATTAGGCATGTGGCATCTGACTGTGTTAAGATATTAACTTTCATTTAGTGCTGGATATTCAAAACTAAAAACTTTTCTCTAGGTTACTAGGAAAAAATTTTGTTAAACATTTATTATTGTCTAACAACCTTTTTTTTTTCGAGAAAATTCATCTACCTGGTATATTGAAAATAATTTTTTTGACCTTTCCTTATAACAATTGTGAAAGACTATACCAGTATAGAGTCAGAAGTAATTGAAGCTGGATGATTACTTATATAATATTGTTATTAAATCTTATTTGGAAAAAAGACTCCTGACAGACATTAATCAACTGGTAAAGGAAGTTATGTATTAGAAAAATGTATTCTCTGTGCTGTGTAGAAAAAAAAGAGATAAAGAGATAATCAATGTTTGAAAGTAATGAGAGGCTGTATTATGAGAGCAGCTACTGTGATATATTGTAGACTAGATTTGTTCAATTTAAAATAGAAAATGCAATTAGGGAAGAAAAAATGTGTTTTTGTTCAGTGCAGACCGTCCTGGCAATGCAAGCTCTAAAATGAATTGGTGGCTCATGAATATTAAAAAAAAAAAAAAAAAAGATAATGCTCAACACACACACAAATATAATAAACACACATATAAAGTATAAATATTTCTTTTATTTTTTAAAAAAGAAAATGTTCAGCATCAAAACATGCAGCAATATGGACCTGTTAATTAAACAACTAATAAATCATAATGAACCTAACACAGTTAACAATAATGATATTGTTGTGTCTCTCTCCTTTGTTTCTTGATTGAAATCAAAACAGCTACCACCAATTGCGAGAATGTGGCAACTCAGATTCCAAATAGGGTGATACTTTATTGAGTCTAATGTATTACATGCCAAATAGTGTACTTTATTGAGTCTGATGTATTACATGCCAAATAGTGTACTTTATTGAGTCTGATGTATTACATGCCAAATAGTGTACTTTATTAAGTCTGATGTATTACATGCCAAATAGTGTACTTTATTAAGTCTGATGTATTACATGCCAAATAGTGTACTTTATTAAGTCTGATGTATTACATGCCAAATAGTGTACTTTATTGAGTCTGATGTATTACATGCCAAATAGTGTACTTTATTGAGTCTGATGTATTACATGCCAAATAGTGTACTATTGGCAACACAAAATTTCTAATTGAATAACTGTTGTACTGTTCTGATCTTGTACTGGACTCCACTGTGCTAGACTGTCTTGACTCTGCAACTCTCTCTCTTTCTTTATATAGGGTTTCTGAATGTCACTAGTCCTCTCTGGATGATCATTTCTTCACTTTCCTAAAGTAATTCATTTCAAAATATTATCTTTTTAGAAAAAAAAATGTATGTATACAGTTTTTCTTATAAATAAGTCATATCTATTTTTATTTTAGTACGCTTTTAGTGATAGTGATAGAGAGTGTGCATTGCTCAACATGGAAATGTTTTGTAAAGATGGTTACATCCCTTGGGAGACACTGATCTATATAACAGGAGAGGTAGAGTATTGTGTGTATTGTCATTTGCGCATGAGATATAAATATTTTAGTTTCTTTCTAAAACACTAAGCCAAAAATATTTATCTCTTGACTTTTCATGACTTTGTTATAAACGTGTAATTAAAAAGAAAAATTTTAAAGGAAATTATTGTAATAGTTTGAGACAACTTAATTAATAATTTTGTAATTGGAATTGACCAGACATGTATACCCACTTCATGTGGAGCGAAAATGACAAAACAGTGCACATTATATCATATATTCTATATGGATTTTGCTCAGCAGCTAGACATGCAATATCAGGCTTTGAGACCAAGCTGGATTAAAGGAGTAACAGAAGTGGGCTAAATTGAGTCAAGAGAGAAAAGTATCATTTTGTCATCAGACCACAGATGGCTCACATTGAATTATTATCGCATTTCTTAAAATGCAATTGTGCATTTTAAAATAAAATACCACCACAATTTTCAAACTACATACATCCATAAAAGACTTCATACATTAATCTATATTCGTTAATTTTCAAATTTTAGGTTAACATTTATGAATGATTATTTTTTTGTACAGTATAATACACAATTAGTTGAATGATTAAAAACTTCTTTTATCACCACAGATTACCTATGGTGGTCGAGTCACAGATGCCCAAGATCAAAGATGTCTAAGGACAATTTTAAAGTTTTTTTTCAGACCTGAAACCTTAAAACCAAAATATAAATACTCAGAATCAGGTAATTGTAATGTATGTTCAATATAAAGTACATTATAAGGGAAGTCCTATTTATTTGCGGCAGATGTTGATGTTTATTAGCAGGTTTCAAGCTAGAACTAAAATAAATTGAGTATGTTTCCTTTTTTTCTTTTTATACACCATATCTGTGATCTAACCTTTGAAAGTAGCATCTTCGTCTTCGTACAAGTATTACTTCATTCAGTACACACACACATACACACATTGTCCTTAACACTTATCAACATATTTTGATGTAAAATACAAATATTCAAAATTGATTTCTCATCAGTAAGTTTGTATAATGTTCTACTAATAATTTGTAAAAGATTAAGATGCTGGTATAGTCAATAGCTTATGGCACATCAACATTATTTAGATCTCTATTGATTGTAGAGAAGCTGCAGGGTTTAAAAGCATTGACAACTGATCAAAAAGTTTGTATTGCTATTAAGATGCATGTCATAGAGAGGGGTGTAACATGCACTTTAAAATAGTTGCATGAAGTGATCAAAGCAAAATTCCTTTTCAAAATAGGCAAACAAAAAAACATACATAAATTATAACCAGTTACAGAATTGAAGTATGAGCCTAATCAAAATTGATATAACAAATTAGAATAAATCCATTCTAATCTGACTTCAGAATCCTATGCAACTTGAGCAAAGATTTAACATAGTGAAAGTAGATTTGATTAAGACTGTTTTAGTCTGTCAGGGTGAGGAACTTTTTAGCTCGTGATACATTGTTTATTTTACTATTCCTCTTATCAGCTGGCAAAAGGGTTAAAAAAAAAAAAAAAAAAACTTGGATGGACACAGATCTCAAAAATAGCTCTAACAAATTTAACAGTTTAAGTATAACTTTGGGAAAAGAATAACTAGCTAATTGGCCGCACTTGAAACTTGTTTGACCATTATAATTTTTCAAAATATAAATTTCTTACAATTAAATTTTGTCTGGAGGTCAAAGAGTTCAATAAATACATAAACTTTTTCAAGAACATTTTACATCTTTGAAACTTTTATTACTTGTATTAATATCTAGATCCAGTATTCTAGTCTAGGCTACCCTTTTTTAAAATATTGCCATGTCTGCATCTGTATCACCAAGCTAGAATTTTATATATTCTGACTAGATTTATACATGCCCTTAACCTTGATTTATTTCAGGTATGGGGGAGAGGGAATTATTCTTTTGTTTAAAATGTAGTATTCATTAGTAATTAATAGCAAAGTAATTGCTTACCAAAAGTCATCAGCCTCATAAGAAATAATGTCTTTGAGAAAAAAAAAGTTATGTTGTTTTGTATTAAATACAATGGGCCATGGAAGGTAATTGTTTAAATTTAATCTATTTTTGAAGGTATTTACTATCCACCTCTTGTCAAGACATTGGCTACTGTCAAGGCTTACATTGAATCTCTACCACTTATAGATGAGCCAGAAATCTTTGGGCTCCATGAGAAAAACATAGCCTTTCAGTTGAATGAAACCAATGCTTTACTTGGTAAGTCTGTGTTTGTTTTGGTAACAGTCGCAATTTACTGCTATATACACTTACACTGGTTTTGTTTTGAAATACTTTAGTTAAGAATATAAATCATTGTCATATAATAAATTGTCATATAATCTTTTTTACACTGCTTTATTATGGCTTACAACATTGTAGCCATCAGTGAGTCTTATGCTCTATGGACAGACTCCTTTGCTACTTTTCTCTCTAAAAAGATTCAGATTGTGGGTCGTTTAGAACTTTCTTTTTGTTGATCTCAGGAGAACCACATTTGATTATGTTCAAGAAGAACATTCAAACCAGTTAGAAACTCTTACTTTATATATCTGTTTTGTTCACCTATTACCTTGAGCCTACTGTTTTGTTAGCAGCACTAATAAATCAATTGATTCTTCTTATTCAAATAAATCAACAAAAAAAAAGGGTGAGATGTTTGTAATTTAAAACAAAAATTTTGTTCATGCAGAACTAAAGGAGTAAAACAAATTTTTATCTAGCTACAATACTTGATGTTCAACCGAGAATCGTAGCAGCTGATGGTGGGATGTCTAATGATGATATTACTTATGAACTTGCTGAGGCTGTCCTGGATCGATTGATTGACAAACTGGATATTGAAAGAGCGAATCCCAATATGTTTACAGTACGTACTAATATTATTAGTTCCAAGTAAAAATGGTAGTTTTTAATTCTTAGTACTTACTTTACTTAGAGTCCATCACCCCTATTTAAGTATGGGCCACCAGCAATGGATTTCCATATTCCCATTTATTGGGCCATCCTTTTAATTCTTAGTAGGCCTTTCTGTTTCTAATATTGTTAGTGATCCTATCATTCCATAGTTCCTAGTATTACATGATAGTCTTTTAGTTCTTGTGATGCTTTAGTGTCTAGCTTTATATAGTAGTGTCTTAGTTTTTATCATGCAATACCTAACATAATAGATTGCTCTCTTGGCATGCAATAATACCTAACAGTAGATTGCTCTCTTAGCATGCAATAATACCTAACAGTAGATTGCTCTCTTAGCATGCAATAATACCTAACATAATAGATTGCTCTCTTGGCATGCAATAATACCTAACAGTAGATTGCTCTCTTAGCATGCAATAATACCTAACAGTAGATTGCTCTCTTGGCATGCAATAATACCTAACAGTAGATTGCTCTCTTAGCATGCAATAATACCTAACATAACAGAATGCTCTCTTGGCATGCAATAATACCTAACATAATAGAATGCTCTCTTGGCATGCAATAATACCTAACATAATAGAATGCTCTCTTGGCATGCAATAATACCTAACATAATAGAATGCTGAATGTGAAACTACTACATTATTAAAAGCTTCTTATTTAAAGAAAAACAACATAATAGTGCATACAATATTTTTTAAAATATCAAAAACCATGTTGTTGTTTTTTTCAATAATATTAGATACGCTTAGTAGTAATTGACAAATTGATGAAGGGCTTAATTACTTGAGGTTCGCTGCTAGAGTGGATGCTGTGTCAGCCAAAGTGCAGACTGGATTAGCAATGAAAAATATCACCAAAGATATATCAGGAGTGTGTAAAGCATTAGACAAAGCAATGGCTAGCATGAACCTAGAAAAGGTTGAACAGGTGATGGAGAAATTTGAAAAGCAGTTTGAAGACTTGGATGTCAGAACCTCAACTCTGGAGAACGCAATGGGTTCAGCTACCACACTGTCCACGCCACAAGACCAGGTGGAAGCTCTAATACAGCAGGTAGCAGAAGAAAATGGATTGGAAGTTATGGACCAATTGAAAGACTTGCATGCCCCTTCCACATCCATACACTCTTCAGTTGCAGGAGAGTCCAGCAAAGAAGATGACCTTTCTAGAAGACTTCAAGCTTTAAGGAACTGATTAGAATCAAATAGTTTCATTTGTTGTACAGATTTTATTCAAGTAATCAACCTTCCATTTTAATTGTATCAAAACACATTAATAGAAATAAAACATTCTGTCCATTATAATTTTAAAAGATTAGAATTCTAAATTCTGAGCTAGCCAGGAAAACCAGTGACTTGGCAGAATTTAAGTCATTGGTTAATATGCATGACTAAATGCATGACGCGTAGGACGTAATCATCTTCTTTTTTGAAGTAATGTCTGTATTATATAAGATAAAATATTGTTTCTTTATTCACTAGCCTGACGCCAAAGGTCGCATAAACTCTTTAACCATAGTATTGATGCAAGAAACTGAAAGATTCAATAAACTGCTTATAATAATCAAGGTACATGTTAATAAGATTTAAATATAGAATAATTAATGAGAATGTTTTATATTATTGTATACAAAGACCTTACTGTTATTATAAAAGGTTTAATGTAAACGAAATCTTAAGTCTAGATTTATTTAACGAATAGTTCATGAGGCAAATTACAAGAAGATTGCTTATGATATGATATTGACACAGAATAAGTTCCCCTTTCAGAGTTTGCAATCTTTATGGCAGATGATGTCAAGGTCATCTATTTTGCTGGCCAAGGTTAACGAGCAGGGTATCATGTGGCCAGCACAATGACCTACCGCCTTTTCTTTCCCCAACTAAAGTCAGAATTTGGATTAGAATTAAAATTTGAATTAAATTAAAATTAGAATTTGGTGGACTCAGGGGCGTCCTAAAAATCACAAAGCCAAGCACTTAACCACTCAGCCACCGCGCCCTCAATATCTCATGTAGTGAAATCAAAAATTCTTAACTGGCCGTTTCTTGTAAAAGCAAGTTGGTAGCTCCATTCAATTTTCTAGGCTTTCAATGCATTCAACAACTTGAAAAAATTACTCTGGAATCCTCTATACACTATAATGAATCTCCACCCTGGGACGAAAGCCCTCTTCCTACTATAAGGGACCATATTGAAAACATAAAAAGAAAATCTGACTACAGACCAACAGAGCTCAAGGAAATAGTGAATTGTTTTCTACAAACCAATTATCCTAGCAATCGGTGGATCAGAGTTTACAGGGACGGCTCATCCCATAAAGCCACCACAAATGGAGGAGCTGGAATACTCATCGAATGGCCAGATGGAGGAAAACTAGAAAAATCCATTGCCACTGGAGAGCTCTCTGACAGTCACAGAGCAGAAAGGGGAGCACTAGCACTAGCTGCTACCATGCTAGCAAATCATCCACACAGTTCCCCACACAGTCAGATTGTCTTTCTAACTGATGCATAAACAACCCTCCAAAGCTTGCAAAACTCTGATTCCTCTTGTATTAAAAACCTCAGAACAGCACTTACAAAGCTCAACAACAACAGCAAAAAAACTGTTATTCAATGGATACCAGAATAGAAAATACCCAGCAATAACTGTTGGAATTCTCGTGATAATGGTGAAATGATAGTAAGTCAGAGCTTCATTTTAAGAGATAATTTGGTCAAGTTTTTTCAAATTTATTTTTACTCCTTTAGACATCATTAGAACAACTGAAAAAAGCCATCAAAGGTTTCGTAGTGATGAGTGAGGAATTGGAGAATGTATACAATGCTTTTTTAAATAACCATGTAAGTAATTTATTGTTTACATTTAGAATGAACGTAGATCTATCTGTTAAATTTTAGTTTTATTTTTCCTGAAAAACTTCACACATTTTATTGGAAGCTTCAACTTAATGTCAGCTTCTCTTATACAAATTTAGTTCAAAAAGAAGATAATAATTCCAACCTGAATTCATCCTGTTACCCACTGGCTCATGTGAAACCTTACCTTTTACCTTTACCTATCCCTTAGTCTGTTGGACCGTTGGGGCACCAAGCAAGATTTGTCGACCGTCTTTCTCCATTCCTCCCTTTTTTTGTCTTGTTTAGAACCTCTCTCAATGGCAGGCCCGTCCATTCTTTAATGTTGTCCTCCCATCGCTTTTTCTGTCTGCCTCTTCTTCTTCTCCCTGGCACTGTTCCCTGAAGGAAGGTCTTTGCGAGTCCCGTAGATCTTGTAATGTGGCCAAAGGTTTTAAGCTTTCGTCTTTTTACAGTAGTTAGCAGGTCGTCATGGGCTCCAATCGCTACTGTAACCCTGTCTCTGATTTCTTGGTTTGTGATGCGGTCTTTGAATGTGATGCCTAGGATCTTTCTGTAGCATCTCAATTCCATTGCTAGGATCCTCCTCTCAAGCTCTGCATTCAACGTCCACGACTCGCAAGCATATAAAAATGTGGCCATGACCAGAGAGCGCATCAGTCTGATTTTGGTGCCGAGGGCTAAGCCCTTATCTTTCCATATTATTTTAAGTTTTGAAAGGGCTGCTGTGGACTGTGCTATTCGGGCCAATAGTTTGGGTTTTGTTCCCTCATCTGAGACAATAGCTCCGAGGTATTTGCAGCTTCAAATACCTCATGTGAAAAAGAGCTTAAAATTCTTTTTTAACTCATTGTTTTTCTTTTCCTTCCTTCCTTTTCATTCTCAAATTGTTCTTGGAAAGAAAGATTATTTATATTAATTTGTTCTAGCATATGGAATAAGAAATGTGTCTTTAGCCTTGTGTCTCTGAGTATTTATTATATTAGGTAATGTTATTGTACTTGCAAGCTACAATTTAGTGTTTTAGGTATTACTACTACCTGTAGTTTCTTTTCTAGTGTTTTGTCTTGGAATTCCTCTAAATGTTTAGTGATATCCTAAGTTGCTAATTTAGTTTAATGTAAGTATCCATTTGTGATATGCCTCATAGCTCTATATGACATCTTTTAGATTCTTTATCTATCACATGTTGAAGGATCCCCCAAATTAAGATGCAATTTTGCATTGTGGTTTAAGGTGAAATAGAATTTTGTTGTGATATTATTGTCTGATTTGCAAACATTTATGATAAACTATAGTCTTTTGTTTGATTTATTATGTCAATATGGGAATTCCAAGACACTGGTAGCTTTTCATTTATTTAGGTATTTTGAGTTTCTAGTCCTCACTCTTCATTCAATGTATCATAAGATTAAACATTCATGAAGTCAATATATATGAATTGTTGTAGTGGTGTTTCTTGTTTGACATAATTGATTAACTGTGTCAGGGGGCCAGGACAGATAAGGCAAGGCTTTAAAATACAAACTGACACATGTATGGATCAACTTTCCATTCAATATGTTTTTTCTAACAAAAGCATTGTTGTGTAAATTATATGACTTACTCAATTTCAATAGATTTTTAATTTGGTTAGGGTTATTTCTTTCTGTTTGTAAAGCACAAGTTTCTTGCTTTATAGCAAGCTTCTTGAATTATAGTCCAATTCCTTTTGTGGATCAGGGGGAGACAATGGGTTGCCTTCAGGCACTCAGCAAACACAAGTCTGGTCAAGTTTGGAATAAAACTCAGCCCCCCCCCCTTCCTCTTGATGGGTTGCCACAGAATTCTTGTTACTCAGCCACACATCTCACATATTATAACAAAAAAGAAAAATAGAACTTCAATGAAAATAAATTATTAGAACTTCAATGAAAATAAATTATGGAATATCTTCAATCAACTGTGCTTACTAATGGTTTAAACTAATCCAGAGTTTTCCAAATCACTAATGTGTTTTATGTAACAGTAATAATCATATAGTTTTAACGATATGTTAAGAAGCACTTTAGTATATTTGATACACATTTTGATACACATTTTCAGGTCCCAGAATTATGGGCCAGAAACGCTTATCCTTCGTTAAAGTCTTTAGCATCTTGGGTTAAAGACCTGATAATGAGGTGTTGTTTTATTGACAATTGGATCAATAATGGACCTCCTAAGTCTTTTTGGTTGTCTGGCTTCTTCTTTCCACAAGATTTGTAATTTTGTTGGGAAGTTGTAGATCTAAATGTCAGATACTTACAATATCTTTTCACAAAGTTTTATGTGCCCTATAAACATCATAAAAATGTGTTTGAAAATAAATTACTGTGCTACCTGTTTTTTCGGAGTATTATGTTTCTTAAGCTGTAACGTAACATGATTGGGTATGACTTTATTGCCCTATGAGTTTTGATCTTCCCATTTATGATCACCTTGATTTAAGGCAACTGCAGGTGATTGCTGTTAAAGCTAAAGTGTCAAAACCATGTCAGGAACAAGTGAAATATAAAAAGTACTTCTAAAAACAAATAGCATTACTTATTTTGAATCAATAATCTAATTAATTTTTAACAGAGCTAGACTAATAATAATAAACTTGTGCAATTGGAAATACTTTAATTAGTTGTTTTTGTTTATTGCCACTTTAATGCTTCATTGCACTATGGTCCAATAAGTTTCTGTTGGGGAAGGGGTTGAATCTGGGAGAAAGTTTTGGTGCTGCCCTTTCAAAACCAATTTTTTTTTTTTTAAAAGTAAGAAAGTTGCTTGATTCTGTATTTGAAATGGAGGTCTCAAGTATCTAGGATGAAAGGCTAATGTACTAGTCACTGAGCTGATCAAGTACTGATAAAAAAATAGAAGGTTTTACAGTCTTAAAAAAAAATGTGTCACCTTATTCTCTACACAAGGCTTATCTCACTTAGCTTATTACATTTAGGACTAATAATGAGAAGGCTTGTATTTGAGTCTCAAGGGGGAGTGCAGCATTTCACTTGGCTAGGCTGTCCTAGCTGTGACCTACATATTTTGCCACATCCAATGCAGACAAAATTGTTGTAGACATTGCTGTGATCCGTTTAGGTTCTCTTTCAGTAGTCTACGTCTGTAGATTTCCTGCAGATCTCAAATTATGTATCCTTCTGCCTTTGTAACAGACCTACTGCTGTCTTGTTCACAATAAGCCTGCTGTCTGGTAATTAACTATTTGCTTAATTTTGTGATTGATTCATGTGTTGTCATCAACAATCAATAAATGTGCTCATTTTCAATTTGGTTTAAGAATGGGAAGTGGAAGAAAAATGTGTAAAAGATTCCACTTGCACTCACTTAGTTGGCAAGCATTTTTTTTTAAAACAGTAAAAAAAAAAATCAAAACTTATTAAAGACTATATCTTCTATTTATTTACAGGTTTCTTGACTGGAACTCTTCAAAATTTTGCTAGAAAGTACAACCAGCCTATTGATCATCTCTCATTCAAGTTCATTCTCCTGCCATATTCTAGAGAAGAAGCACTAGTTATGGAGCAGTTGCGTACAGTTAAAAAGGGCGAAACAATACCTATGGATCAAAATGTAAACTCTTAGTTAAAATCAAATTATTTCTCTAATAAATCAATATTTATTTTTAAATCAATGGTTAAATCAGTTTACGAAATCAAAATATAGAACTTCAAAATTAAAAACACTAACAAATGATCAGACTTGATATGGAAATATAGGAATTTTAAAAAAAAATTAGAGAAATTTAATTAAACTTTTGTGGTTTTCTCCTCCTTGTCCTCTGTCAGATTTCAATTTTATCATAACATAATGAGAAACCTAAATGCTTCCCAGGGGGTGAGGTGGTCAAATGGTTAAGGGCTTGGCATCCGAACCTGAGGGCCAGAGTTCGAATGTCAGTGAAGGCTGGGATCTTGAATTTCAGGATTTTTAGGGCGCCCCTGGGTACACCCAACTCTGGGGAAAGTAAAGGCCGTTGGTTGTTGTGCTGGCCACATAACACCCTGCTCGTTAACCGTTGGCTTAGAAACAGATGACCTTAACATCATCTGCCAGTGTAGAAAACATGGTCGGAAAGGGGGAAATTTTTACTTTACTTAAATGTTTCCCAAACATGTTTAATTTTAAAAAAAACACAGCATATCTAGTAAACTTATATTTCAATCCTATCTATTTTCAGTTGGATGTTCCTGATGATGGAGTGCTTGTACATGGACTCTATATGGATGGTTTTGCCTGGGACTGGGATCACATGACTGTTGGTGACCAATTGAAAGGCCAGATGCAGGCAAAGTAAGAGCTCATAAAAAAAGGCCACATTGGCATTAATGTTTGCAACACGATCTTATTAATATTGTATACAACTTTCATTCAGCTACATATCATCTAGCTAAATGAACCAATACTTAAATACTCTTAGATAGTACAACATGGGGCAAACTAATAGCCTGTAACATGTATTACAGTGTGTGTCTTGTAATGGATATAACAAACAAAATGTATTTTAGTTAATATCTACTTTTTCATTGTATTCAATATTTAACTGTAACTCCTTCCTCCTTTCTACTGTCTGAATAGAAGCCATCTGTCTTCTACTGATTGAATAGAAGCCATCTAACTTCTACTGACTGAATAGAAGTCATCTGTCTTCTACTGACTGAATAGAAGTCATCTGTCTTCTACTGACTGAATACAAGCCATCTAACTTCTACTGACTGAATAGAAGCCATCTAACTTCTACTGACTGAATAAAAGTCATCTGTTTTCTACTGACTGAAGTCATCTTACTTCTACTGACTGAATAGAAGCCATATAACTTCTACTCACTGAATAGAAGCCATCTGTCTTCTATTAACTGAATAGAAGTCATCTTACTTCTACTGACTGAATAGAAGTCATCTGTCTTCTACTGACTGAATAGAAGCCATCTAACTTCTACTGACTGAATAGAAGCCATCTAACTTTTACTGACTGAATAGAAGTCATCTGTCTTCTACTGACTGAATAGAAGCCATCTAACTTCTACTGACTGAATAGAAGCCATCTGTCTTCTACTGACTGAATAGAATTTGTCTTGTCTTCTACTGACTGAAGTGAAGTCATCTCTCAGTGCTCGTTGAAGTTCAAAAAGCAAGTTTAAAAACATGTTTCAACTATAAAAAAAATGACTGACAAAATGGAAGATCCAAAATAATGCAAACAAATATTGTTAGACTTAGAGAAAGTGATGACAGAAATGAAACCAAGAGTGTCCTAGTCTCGTCACAATTTATGTGAACATGACTCTTATACACACTACAAAAAATTCAGCCTGAAGAAGAAAAAAAATAAAATTAACTCAACTACATAGGACAATGTAATTTAGAAATGCATTCCCTGGAAGATGAAAATCTGAACCAGCGACACAGACCCAAGTAGAATAGTTCTAAAAAATGTTGTTCAGATCTCTGCTTTTCTTCATAAGACACTGGTATCAAGCTAACCTTATAAAAGTGTAAAAAGAACTATGCAGTTTGAAACATGTAGGACTATTTATGACCTCCATCAATTGACCATAATATAAAAAAAAGAAACAACTTTCTGTTTTGATAGTCATATTGAGGGGAACAAATCAGAAAAAAAGAAATGACTGCTTTCATTATTTCTATACAAATTGAGTCATTTAATTCTTTGTTTCTAAATGATATCCAGTTTGCCTGTAATGCACATGGATCCTCGCCTAGACTATGAACCAGATTTATCTCTCTATCCAGCGCCACTCTACAAAACAGCTGCAAGAGCTGGCACACTTTCCACTACAGGTAACAAGTTAACAAATTTCTTTACAGCTGGGATCAATGTTCTCACAAAACACTTTCTATCTTTTGTTAACTCCTACCATAGCTTTCATGGGCATGTCTGGTTAAGTCTTGCTACAGCTCTCACAGGTTTATTTTCTCCAAGACCTAACTTGTTTACTTTAAGATCTAGCTCTCACTTGTTTCTTCTTTGTATATCTCTCACTGATTTACTCTGTATATAGATATTGTTAAGGCTTCCGCACGGTGTTGATTCTTTGAAATATAACTAGTGTAGATCTACGTCTGCCTGGAAGTAACACTGAACTCAAACTACTTCAGTAACACCGGCGAAAGGCCGAAACAATAAAAATATGTAGTCGACGCTGATGTTGTTCTACAAATATATTTAATAATCAAGAAGGGAATTGTCCGATGTCAGCTATGTCCGTAAATCCGTATATCTATGTTACTGCTCTACACGAAGCATCTTCTTTTTAGCGTCACTTGGAGCGTTCTTGTTTTTTAAAGATCTGTCACGTCACTTGTCACTAAGTAAAACTTTCCCCTAATTCCCGAAACAAATAACTAAATCCTAATCATGTCATAACAATATACAACATTTTTTTCTGTTCATAACAAGATTGGTTAAATATCAAGATAGATTTTTGTGTTCAATAGTTTCTGTAGCTAGTACAATTAGTCTTTCTGTGAATAAGAAGAGGATTCCTGAATTTCTCAATCATTTCTGTGCTGAGAACATCCTCATTTGCACAGCTATTCATTCAAAAATTCATTTAGGAAATGGATTAAAGTCATGCCTACTACATACCCAGCCCAGCAGAGTTTGGACATTTTTTTTTAAAGTATGGACACTGTTGATTTGAGATGTAAAGGATCTTACTATTACATGTGAAATTTTTCTTAGGAGGCACAGATCAAAAAAGAGTTCAGCTATTGAATGTGTCAAGACTATAGAGACCATGGCTTATAAAAGTGAGGGAAGAACTGTGGACTTTCAGCTTTGTTGATGCTGAGTCCTCGCCTTGGTCCTCCTTGTTCTTGAAGTCTACCAAATGCTGCACTAGCATGTGTAACACAAGTTTGTTTAATCATCTATATTAGCATATATTGTTACAGTGCTCCCCAACTGGACACATTATTGCATGTTGACTCTTTGTTTTAATACATTGTGGGTGTTCCTTTAGAAATGGAGATTGTTACCCCTTAGCTCATTCCTCCTGCATGACGGCCAGCTGGCAGGCTTTGAAATCGGGACTAGGTTGATGACTATTCAAAGTGCATACTGCTCAACCTATCGATCAATGACCTGACGTCAGGCAGTTTATTGTCATAGTATTTCTGGTTCCATGCCTACTGTGTTTGTGAAGCCAAAATGTGTACAAGGATAAGTTCTGCTTCATTTGAGGCATTCAGGGTGCAAGCATCAGTCAATAGCAAATCTCTAATGCAGACCTATTTTACTTCAGTCTCTGTGTGTTGAATAGACCTGCATCAGAGAGATATAAGATGTCATAGTATTACTATAAGGCTTCTAGTCATGTTGTTTGTGTTTCAGGAACTCTCAGATTTATTCATTGGTTTCATCAAATCAATAATGGTGTTTGCATTTTGGCTGTGCTAGTCACAGTATATAGAGTGCATGTGATCTTTCTAGTGGTTTTCCAGTGTAAAGATTGTATTTGAGGTTTTTGATAAGTCCCTGTTTGCTTTCTGTTTTTTTTTTAGCTTTAGTACATCCATTGGTTTAACATGATTGGTTTCCTGAAGCTGTCCATTTTCTTTACAGCTTAGTTTTAATATATGTCCAGATCTCAGCTCAGCACATAGTTTTTGTGATTGTCTGACAATAGTTAGGTATAGATCTATTTGATGCCACTGCTTGGGATACATTCAAGGGAACTGAAAAAGTGTATATGTTATGATTATAAAGTAAGGTAAAGTTCATCTTTCAGACCTTGTGGTCAGATAATGTAAAGGTCATCTGTTTCTGTGGCCTATGGGTGTCATGTGGCCAGCACAACAACCAACTGCCTTTACTTTTCCCCAACTAATGTCAGGTACCCATTAGAGCTGGGTGGACTCAGAGGCACCAGAAGATCCCAAAAAATTAAAATCTGTCTTCACCAGGTTTCGAACCCTGGACCCCAGTCATCCACCGTGCCTCCTATGTTATGATTATGAGCTGAGTGTATTTCTAATAGCAATATGCCATTACTTCTATAAAATGGCCGATGACATGTTTACCCAGAAAATGACTTCAGGTTGTCCAATCAGATTATGTATTTCAATACTGGTATAGTAGGCTTATCTGGTTTCTTTGTTTGTTTAAGTTTAAGTTTGATTAGAAGCTTTCTTTGATGTAGTATGGATTGGACCAACTGTACTTTATAGAAAGCCAGACATGTTTCCTATTCTTTCCTATATGTTGACTGAAACAAGAGATGTACTATTTTGAGAAATGATGTTAACAAAATGCTAAAAATAAGAAACTTAAAAAAAAAATCAACCATTTAGTAGTAGAAATTACTGAATTTAAAATTATGATCAGGCTTCAGTGCCTGCTTTGAGCATTTATTTTTTAATTGCTTGCTTTTAATGTCTATTTTTTTATGTTCTTATTTCATCATAATTAATTTTATTTTAAACTTTTTTTTTCTGATTTTAAATAATAAGCATAAAGTTATATTTATATATTATAATAGAAGGCTAAAATAGGCAATAATTTATTAGGGTTAATGATGAAATGTGTTCACATTGACATTTCTAAGATTACCTTTGACCATTCAATAGATTGGTTTTTAATATTAAGTAGATTTAAAAAGTGTTTTTTTTGTGTAACATTGCAGCATACAAAACGGATTGGCTGACATCTAGGGGTGTTTTTGTGTTTTAGAATATTGTTATTATTGATTCTTTTGGGGTAATTGTGTGTGCAATCAGCTGACACTGATAGCACAGGCCAGAACTAGGTAAGTGGTCTACTGTGATGAGGGATGACACTTCAGGAATGATCTGTATTCTGAATACTACATATGCAATTGATGATGATAGTCTTATGATCATCAATCACTTTCTAGAACAGGGGTCCCAAACTCATTTCAGCATGTGGGCCACAGTGGAAAGTAACAACCATTCAGCGGGCCGCACCACAAAAAGAGAATGTTTTTTCATTAAATTTTACGAACACTACTGTCACTGCAGTTAAATGCTAAAATAAAGTTTTTATAATTATTAATTACATTTAGTGTAGTTTATTACTTGCACAGGCAGTTTAGTTTGCTGAAATAAGTTGACGTTGACTCTGTCACTAATTAAAAAGCAGAAACTGTAGTTCCTCCCCCCCCCCCCCCCCCCCCCCCCCCCAAAAAAAAAAAAAAAAAAAAAAAAAAAAACTACTGCAGATGGCTCGTCACTCATGTTTCTGTCCACTCAGCTGAGAGCGTTTGGCAGAGACCAGACCAACGACGTTAGGCCTGAAGTCGCGTGTAGTGGCAAGCCGCAAGGTTGCTCTCAGATGCTTATCAGTCAGTCTTGATCGTAATGCTGTTTTGTTGATCTTCGTTCTGGAGAAAAACTGTTCGCAAACGTACGTACTCCCAAACATCGCTAGAATTCTAGCAGCTGCGCAGAATAAGTTTGGAAACTTCTCTGTGGGAAGAAACTGGTAGAAAATCTGGAACGCCAACGCGTATTTTTGCTTCAGAACAGTGTCACACTGCAGGTCCAGTAGTTCCATCTGGACTTCCTCTGGAACGTTTTTCATTTCAACTGCGAACGGAGTGGCAAGAAGGAAAAACTGTGAATTGATGAAAGCGGTGTTCAAAATCTTCCAGTAGTCTGAAGAGGATGTCTACGTAGTCTTTCAGGCGCTGTGGTTCAACCGTAATGCTCTGTTGAAAAGAGAAATGAGCCAGTTTTCCATCTGCCAGAAGAGTGGCCCACAAAGTCAGCTTGTATCTGAATGATTTGATGTGGTCAAACATCATGATAATCAGATGCTTTGTGCCAGTAAGAAAAGCAAGATCTGACAAAAACATTGGGGCACTGAGGTGTGTCTCCGTCTTTCATTGCCATGAACAATGCTATTTCCCGTCTCAGTTCAAAAAATCACATTTCCACGACTCAACCATCTGACCGTATGATAAAGCAACTCTCCGTATTCCGTTTCTAAATCAGCTAGCAATGACACAAACTGTCTGTGGTTGAGACCCCGTGCACGTATGAAGTTCACCATCTTCACGACAACATACATCACGTTCTTCATTTGTAGACTTTTTCCACAGAGTGCTTCTTGGTGCAGAATGCAGTGTATGGCTGCTAAAAGTCCGGCCAAGCTGAGCTGATACCGTTTCTCTACCATTAATCCAACAACAATAACCTTCTCTGAAACAATAACCTTCTCTGAACACATTGCTGGTGCACCATCCGTAGCCACTGAAAAAAGTTTTTTCCCACGGTAGCCCACACCTGTCAATACAAGCTTCCAGTTCTTGAAACACGTCGCGTCCAGTCGTCGTTCCTTTCATTACTAGTAAGTCCAATAGCTCTTCAACAATGTTCAAGTTTTCGTCGACCCCACGAATGAATACGGCACAGTATGCGGTGTCTGTTACACCAGTAGACTCGTCCAGTGCAATGGAATATGCTACAAAGTCTTTTGCAGCGGCAATCAGTTGCAGTTGAACATTTGTCGCTGACTCGGTGATCCTGCTGGCAACTGTGTTCGCAGACAAACTTATGCCTTCCAAGAGTTTCTTTTTCTCGGGGCAGATAATTTCACACGCCTGTAGCATACACTCTTTTACAATCTGGCTTTCAGTGAATGGTCGTGATGCATTTGCTATCATCTCGCTAACAACAAAGCTTGTCTTCACAGAATCTTCGCTTGCAGTGGGCGGACACTTCATTTACTGATTTGTGCAGTTGTAAATCATTTCACGGCTTATATGTGGTCATTGTAAATTTTATCAAATTTTTTTTTTAATTCGCGGACGTGGCCGCGGGCCACATGGCCACCTGTTTGAGACCCCTGTTCTAGAAGGTCTTTGAGAAGCCTATATTAAGAACAAAGGTGTCAATCTTGATGATTCATGATTGAGTGTCTCACGATTCATTGTGAAGGCAATAGGAAACAGTTCAATCCAGGATGAGGTGGAAAGGCCTGTAGAGTTTGGTACAGCTGTCATTATAATATTATATATCCTTTTGTTTTTGTCATTCCTTTGGAATTAGCAGCTGCCAGGTGAGGGGCTTCTTTGTGATTGACAAGATCTCCTAACCAAGACCATAGCTTCAGGCTTTGATTTAATAACCCTATAGATGTAATTTTATAATAATAGGCAGTAACATTCTTTATGCAATGATGTTAGGAGCCTCTGCCCTGGTCTATTATATTCACATTTTAGAGATAATTAAAAAATAAAAGTTTTTTTTAGCTGCTGCACCCTAGGTGTATAGTATGATCTATAAATATTTGTACTCCACTGTTTTGACTTTGCTTTCCTTGTTTCTTTGGCAGGACATTCTACTAACTTTGTTGTAACTGTCCACCTTCCTTCAAGCAACACACAAGATTACTGGATAGCCAAAGGTGCAGCACTCTTATGTCAAATTTCTGATTAATTTTGCTTACAGATAAGTTGTAAGCATTTAACAATAAAAACAATGTCCATTACAAATGGTTCTCTAGTTATTACTTTGTGTTTGTTCTCCTGTTTGTTTGTTTGTAGGCTCACACAATGTTAGATATGTTAGTGAGCAACTTTCTTCTCTGATCACTATCTAGAACATCTTGTGTTCATATCACTAAAATAAAGTCTTTAACTACTTTAAGATAATTATATTTTTTACCACTATAAAAATGAAGTAAAAAATACTTTATAAAAATTTCTATTTAGTCATAATAAAATACAATTTTTATACATTGAGCTTCTCTTGACACATGAAAGAAAATAATATGAGACTATGTTTCTATACAGTTGAAATTATATGATCCAGGCATTCAAATCCACTCTCATTCAGTTAGAATCACATTGCATAGTTAAGCAATAAATTATTCTCAAGGTCCGCAAGGTTGTAATTGTTGGAAGTGGTAATGGATATAAGCAATCCACTACCTATATCTGCTTCCTAATGGCATACATCTCAAATAGCCTTTGACAACCAGTCTAATTCATGTGTGGCTCTTGGTGGAAGTTGGTTTGGTTCTTAGTGGGGTATAATACCATGCCCACAACTGTAGAAAATCAACTGTGCAAGAATTATGGGTGTGATACTAAATGTATAGCGCAATGAGTACTGGTCATTTAAAGTATAAATATTTATTGTACTTGAGTCATTTAAAGTATAATAAATAAATATTTATATCTATTTATATTCAACTTGAAGGAGATGACACAGAAGTCGACTCTCTGATAATATTATTATAGACCGCACAAACTAGTAAGCTTCAGGCAGATGGGGCTCGTTAGCCTTGGTGAACAGGATACTGTATAGAGACTTGAATTGATGCATTCATGACTCATAACTTATTGTATTTAAAGGCTGGTATACTATAAATATAATAGAAATATGGAGTGTCCCGGCTTGGCCTCCGGTCTTTGCATAAAAGAAGGTGTATCATGGTTCCAGTTAAAAATCTTACCTTTCCTAATTTTTATATTGAGGATTAACAAAACTCCCACGGATGCCAGGAAAGGTTTGAACCCGGGATTTTCGAGACCACATATCACTAGAAAATATCCCACGACCAGGCAGCCATCCGTAGTTTCATAGCTCACACTATGCACAATAATAAATGTGATATATTATTTATTGCATATATATGTTTGTGTTTCACATATGTTGGCTTGAGCATGTTTGTTTATTAAGTGGAACATTTTTTAAATGGTTAATTTAATTTCATTAATTTATGGACTATCCAGCTATATATAGGCCTGCTACATTCAGTGAGGTCTTGTCTTCAGTTGTTTGCCTTTATCGGTGCCAATAGAAAATCCTGTTACCAATATCATCCTTACCCAAAATAATTTTTTCAATTAAATCTACCTTTTAAAAGTTTCTTAGCTTTTACAGACATTTTAGCCTAAAAGTCTATTGGAAATAGAAATCAATGGATCTAATTTAATGCGCTTGGCAGAGCTCGAAAATAATATAGGGGGGGGGGGGGGGAGTGAAGCTTGATCCTAATAAAATGACCATATGCCCCATGCGACCAAAATAAAAATTAATGCTACATTACCAATACCAGGCAAGGTTGACTCATCCAGCTGCACAGTCATACAATAGGTCAGCGTGTGTGTGTGTGTGTGTACTATATCGTTATGAACTGTTTTGTCATTCGTATGTAAAAATTATAGTGTTCTAAATAAGGTTATTACAATCATGTTATTCCACTGCAAAGTCTATGTCAGTGATGATAAAAATGTAAAAAAAAAAAAAAGGAACACGAAAGGTCATCTGACGTCATCGAGACGTACATAGAAGTCTAACTTATAGAGCGCTGGTTGTAAGTATGTATGTGTTCCGTGTGTGAATCTTGTTCGTATTTGCATCTATATTGTTATTGTTACAGTAGTTACTTGAGGTGGTCAGTTCTAGACAAACAATTTTCATTTGATTGGGTCGATAAAAATTATCTTGTCTGAAAACAGAACAGAATAAAATACTCAGAAAGACAGATGGGTAAAGCACACTACTTGTTCCATATGCTAGGACAAATGTGTACTAGTGCTCCTTTTCAATAGTGTTACTAGAGCATGGAATGGGTTGTCTGAATCAGCCAGGAAAAGCTATGACTTAGCAAATACTAAATCACTAATTAACTAGCATAACTGTATTCTCACAGGCCGTAATTATATTTTCTTTTGAAGTAACGTCTGTAATTCATCAGATAAGACAGGCGCAGTCGACGCAAAAAAAAAAAAAAGAACTTAGACCCCAGAGAACCTGCTTTTTTGTGGCAAAACTGGGTCTACTTGGCCACTTTAAGGGCAGGAGAAACACTCAAAAATGATAGTTTTGGGGAAAAAAAATCGATTTTTAGTTTTTACATGTTTCAAATAGTTCAACATGTTTTGTACGTATTTTACTTAATGATAACATTGAAAAAAAAAATTAATATGTAAAAAATACATTTAATAATGGTCATCTTTTCATAATAAGAGCTGAAAATTACCAAAATACCAATTATTTTTACTTGATTTTCGTTAACAATAATTAAAGGGAGCCCGCCATGTTTGGCCTCATTTAAAATAAACATTCTGTCATCGAGAATTCATAGAAGTCTATTTATAAAGCGCTGGTTATGAGTGTGTATGTGTTTTTCGTGTGTGAATGTTGTTCGTATGTGTATCTATATCGTGCATCTATATTGTTATTGTTACAGTAGTTACTTGAGATGGTCAGTTCTAGACAAAAAATTTTCATTTGATTGGGCCGATAAAAATTATCTTACATATTACAAACGTTACTTCAAAAAAGGAAGATAATTACGTCATATCAATCTAGTCAATCTAGTACCAAGTGTCTGCAGTCAAACCCGCAACGTGTCATACAGCCCAAAAGTATCTCCGTGCTTCTACACAGCCATCGCGTGTGTCCATTAGCGCACGAGTTTCTCGTCAAAATAATGTCAACATTGGCAAGACTGCACTGGGTCGGAAATAATAATAATAATTTTATTTATAAAGCGCTGTTAACAAACAAAATGTAGGCCGTGAACTGAAAAAGCACGCAGACCGTAGCTTTTGAGGGAGAAACGTGGCACTAAAAGCGTTGAGTCTATTGAGCGCAGGGCTCTCTGGAGGACATATGGAGTAATCAGTTCGCTAAGGTACAAGGGCATCTCATTGTTATATATACACTGATGACAAAGTGTGGCGACCTTGTAATCGATTCTCGCTTTCACAGGAAGCCAATGGAGCGTGCGCAAGAGCGAAGGAAAGTAATTCAAGACATTATAATAGGTTAATGAAGGCCTGCTGACCACTGTAAAAAAAAAAATATTATGGCAATACAATTATGTCCTCAGTACTTGCAAAGTCCTTCATTCAGAGAACAATACCAGGAAAAAGAAGAGGCAGACAGAGAAAGCGATTAGAAAACAAACATAAAAGAATGGGAGGGGCTTGTCTCTGAAAGGATAGACAGGGATGGAGGAAGACGGTTGAGCGATCGAGAGTGGTGCCCCAACGGGCTAACAAACCAAGGGATAGGTTGAGGTCAATAAAGGCGCCACGACAAATGGTGCAGAGACAGCTGGTACAAATATTCGTGCCCCTAATGCTATCTTCATTTTTTTTTTAAATACAGTTTTGTAGAAACAAAGAGAGGATACTAGAATCAAAGCATAACCAAACGACGAGAGAGAGGAAGAGAAACACAAAGAGAGAAAGAAAAAATTAGAGATGTTGACATTGTGTTGATGTGTATGTGTTTGTATGTAGAGTTCTTTCCCTTGGTAAGAAACCTATTGTTGTGCGTGTTATGTAAGAGTGTGTTATTAAACTGTAAAGAAAGGACAGTTGAGTCCAGGACAGCAAGAGAAAAACTGTGCAGTACCTTGAGAGTCCTCGAAGATGTAGCTGTACGAGCTAGAGACACTTGTAGGGATTAGTTAGGCAGTTCTGTTGTGAAGAAAAGCATTTCAGTTAGTGTAGCCAATTGTGTTCATTGGCTGTTGTTGATGTAATTTGTCATTAAACCGCCACTTTGTTTATTGAAGCTCTTGTAGTCAAGTTGTTTTAGATGTGTTGTGTTGTTGGCAGTGTTTGCAGAAGGCCTGATAGAGAAGATCGTAACAATATAAATACACACACACACAATCCATATTAAGGCCACCAAGTGAAAAACAAATAAGCGAAAAGTTTCGCTAAATACTCAGAACGTGCGAAGTGTTTGGGAAACACTGCACTAGAGACACAATAGCGCTGACTTTGATCTAGGTTTTCCTTCAGTGGACAGTGACTTGAAATTCCCATCCTAAAAATTAATATATGAACAAGAACACATAAAAAATACTTTTTGAACAAAAAAACTACAAAACTTTTTGACCAAACAGACAGAGTTGATATAAGCTTTGTACAAAAAAATGGGGGGGGGGGAGTATTTGAAAATCCCCACGGCCCCCCCCCCCCATTTGAGAAAGCACCCAAATTAGTGTGTTTTTTACATAAAAAAAATATTACGCAAAATACAGAGGCCTCAAAAGAGGTCAAGCCCTGGGCCCCCCAACGATGGAAAATTCCTAGCTACGCCCCTGGTGGCCGCCTGTTCGAGTGATATGCACTTCAATGCTCGTCGTCAATGACGTCATCCCCCCGACGTCACGCATGAGGTTTGGCCTGGAATGAATGATCTTCATTTCAAAAGAAGTGTCCGAAACTTTAAAAAAAACCCCACATCACTTACACAATAGACCTGTTTTTTACAAAGCGTATACCAACTCTTGTCTGTAAAAAGTTTGAACATGTCATTTCACCCATTCTCATTCTTGGATCAAGTTGAGTGAAACTTTTGCACAATTATTCCTTGGCGAAGAAAATACATGAATCAATAACAACAAAATTAACAAATTTGTACTGGGGCGTGGTGGCTGATTGGCTAAGCGCTTGGCTTCCAAACCTTGGGTCCTGGGTCCGAATCTTGGTGAAGACTGGGATGTTGAATTTCGGTCCACCCAAATCTAATGGTGACCTGACTTAATTTGGGAAAGTAAAGGCGGTTGGTCATTGTGCTGGCCTCATGACACCCTGCTCGTTAAGTGTTGGCCATAGAAACAGATGACCTTAACATCATCAGCCCCATAGATCGCAAGGTCTGAAAGGGAAAATTTCCTTTTACAATATTGAAATTTATAGTTGCGAATGTGGAGTTCTTCCCCATACCATAGAAAAGCTTTTTAAAAAGTATTTTCATATTTTGCCTTTTTTATGTTCCTATTCTTGTCCAGATAGTGTATCCAGTACTTCTGAAAGACCTTTTTGTTCCAGGTAATTTGCATTGCTGACGAGGAGCAAGATCACTCAAAGTAATCTATGTGCGTATTCTGAAAACCAATATGTTCATTACAAACTTAAATTCCTGTATCTAAATTTATCTATCATTTTTAAACGAATCATCTGAACATGTTAAAATGTGGGTAAGTTAATAGCGTACACAAATTCTACGTTCAAACTATGTCAGCATAGTCTAGGGCCTGGCCTAGACTATTGATCAATATTTGTTTTATTAGTATTCCTTCTTACTTAGATCGATCTCAAATTACATAATTCGAGATAATTTAAAATTTAGAGCATTTAAAGCGAAGACCAGAAAGTGAGAACTTAAAATTATAAATACGAATTACAAAAAAAGATTACTTCTGCAAGAAGTTTATCTTATTGACGTCTGAAACACAAACATGGCAAGTTATAGAGTCAATATTTAACCATTTGACAACGAGTGGCCGGGATACGCCGCTACTGGTAGTCAACTAGCCGGAGGAAATTCCAGCTACACGTCGCCTCAGCGTGGCCCTCCGGAGGAAACGTCTAGTGGTGGAAACTAGATAGTCTAAGTAGCTTACGTGTAGCGAACCAGGCCCGGCCGGGCTTCCCTGGGTGAGCTTTTGTTTTGTTTTTTTTCTCTCACTCGGGGGTTGGGATGGAAAAAACGCCCGGAACCCAGTCCAAAAAGTCCGTCAAGCCGTTCCACAAGGGGGCCGTCATCAGTGTCCCGTTAGCTGGAGTGGCGGTCCTTGTACGGAACAGTGGCGGTTACAGTATTAGTATAGGAATATGAGACAAGCTCCCCTCAGTTAGCATTGCTCTCAGCCACTTGTAGCGAGTGGGGCCCTGGAACGGTGCGCTGTGTAGCCTACACGTCACGGTCCGGTCTGGCCCAGTCAATCGATATGGCCGTCTACCGTTGGGAGCCCTCAGACAGAACAGGGGTAAAGAGCCCCACTTCCAGGCCTGGTAGTTAGAAAAAAGCCTTTTTAACCACCAATGGGATAATGGCGCCTACGGCGCCGACGCCCTTCTGGACAACTAGAGCGTGACCTCAATGTCGAAGGCGCCGACTAAAGTCGCCGATTTTAGGTTGTTTCGTTTACGCACGCACTGCTAGTTTTTAAATAAAAATTTATACCTTTACTAACTCTGACCTAGAAGAGCGATAGTGAAGCTATTTTTAGATGTTTATCTAGATCTATATCTCTACAGCATGGAGTTTTAAGATTTTTTGAAAATTATTTTTTTTTGCTAGCCTTTAAAATGGAACATATTTAGGCTTATGTGTAGGCTTTAATAGAATAAGATTCTAATGGAAATATTAATGTTTATATGGATATAAACAATGATTGGGGTAAGTAATTTACTTAATTTAGAATTTCAATTGAATTTTTTAGTTTTAGTAGTTTTACTTTTAGTTTTAGTTAGAATCTATATAGTAGTTTATTTATTTCGGACATTACATGAATTCGGACATTCGCTGTTTTTTGTGGTCATTAAATAATTATTTTAATATGTATTATAAAACTAGCGCGCTGTATAATGTGCTTGTCCATTTTCCAATGATTCTGACCCAATTTCCTTCCATTTGAGATTTAGCTGTCTTTTTATGTAAGAAAAACGAATTTCAAATTTGTTAGTCAGGTTGTTGTTTTTTCCTATGTTACCCGGATGACTTTACCTCTTCCTAGAGTTAAGACTATATTTTTTGATTGGCTAAGTCTATACTAATGAGCCTTGCAATATTTATTCTGTTTTTGGAGCTAATTTATTTGATTCATAAGCCAAGTTTTCTAATTCCATACCAAAAAAAAAATTAATACGGTGTCCGAATTAAATTACGATTTTCTTACCAAAATTTATTTCGGACAGCCAGTTTTGGACATCAATAAAAATGATCTTATATTATATTTGTTCGTTTGTTGTTGTTTTTTTCAATAGAGAATAAATGGGCAAATGTTTGGAGTGAGCTTGGTACATTGAATGAAGTTAAATAAATGCTTAGATCTAGACCTACTAGATAGATCTAGATTTATATAGAGAGAATATAGAGGATTCAGTTAGGCAAGAATGGCTATCGTAACCTATAGGGGCCTACTATACTACAAAAGATCATCTGTATTAGAAATTTATTAAATTAATAAACAAAAAAAAAACACAAACATTCAACACACATCTAATCATGCAAACCCCAAACATTCAACACACATAAAATAAACAAACATAAAATAAGTCTAAAAGTCGGTGCAGAAATCACTATTCCAGTGACCTAATTTTGGTAGAATAAGTGTGTTCATATTTTAATTTTTTGTGTTCGTATTTATGCATAGTTTGAACACATCGTAATGATTTCATGTGAGGGGCTATGCCTGGGGATCTTAAAATTTAGTTAATGTTAATATAGAATTAAAATCTGAGTTTATTGATGCCTAAATATAGAGACTGTCCGAAATAAATTATGGTGTCCGGAATCAAATAATGTGGGTCAAATGTGTCCGATTTAAATGAAAACACACAGCCTCTTTGACCTTAAATATAATAACAAATATAGGCTTGGGGAACAAATATAAGTAGTCATCCTTATTCTCCTTTAACTAAAGAAGATTTTGATACGTCATTTTCTTTTCTATGTCAAACCATTGTAAAATAATGCGCTGTCAAAGTCAAACTTTCAAATTTGGGCCTATAGGTGTCCGAATAGCATAAACTACTCTAGGTCTCGACTACTAGATTATCTAGATCTAGGAGAATCTAGATCTAATAGATAGTGTTATAGTCTACTTTAACTTTACTAAGTATTGACTTAGGACTAGGCTAGGACTACTCAGGGTCTAGACTAGATCTAGACTAATCTAGAGTTTCTAGAGCCATTTGTATAAATTTGTTGAATTTGTCTCATTTGACAAATTTGAGTTCAGAACGATTTTTTTTAGTAGTGAAAATGAATAAAAAAAATTGATGCTAGGCAGCTAGATTAGAATTCAGTATTGAATATGTTAGATCTAGTGAAAGTGAAACGGGAGATTGGAAGGCAACTAGATCTAGATCTAAATATGACGTGATATTTTAATGTTTTTGAGCTCTGCAGGCCTATTTATGACTTAAAATATGATGAAAGAATCAGTCACCAGTGAATGATCATCATAATAATTAGATCTAATAATAATATCATTATAATCATTCAATGATGCTGAATGTGAACCCTAGGTCTATTGTATTTTTTTCTATTATAAAAAGAATGTTTTTAACTTTTTTGTTAGGTTTTATTAGATCTAATCTAATTAGTTTTTTCCTGTGAAATTAGTCATAAAATTGATTTTTTAAAATTCTGATACATCAGAGTTATAGTTATATATCCCTTCTCCAAGCCTGTCTTCGGTGATAGATAGTTTCTGACAACTGTTTAGTGGTGAAAGGGTTAATATAGACTAGATCTAAAATATAATAATATATAGATCTCTAGAGATAGATTAGATTGATTAGATCTAGATCTATAGAAATCTATACTAAACTGACTAAATGGTATAATACTATTATAATGTGTATAAGTAGATCTACTGACTAGATGACTACATTGTCTAGATCTATAACTAGTTAGTAGTGTAACTATAATTTAATACTATAATAATTTAATAAAGTAATAAAGTATAGACTCTATAAGTACTATATATATAATATAAAAATATAGTATAAATAATATTAATGGACCTCATTCACCAATCGTAAATAAACACATTTAGCCACGGCATAATATTGTAATATTGATAAAACAATAAAAAATATGTATCACGTGACAGCCACTACGGATGGCATACTTTGTATAGTAATAGAGGATATAGATAATCACATGGCTAAATGTTTGTTTACAATTAGTGAATAAGGTCCATTAACTATATTATAATTTTATTTAGTATGAAAAAATATAGTATAAAATAGTAGTATTTTAATTAAGTATAGTCTAGTGACTAGTCTATAGTGACTATACTCAGACTAATAGTATAGATAGATAGTGTGAGATAGTCATAGTATAATTCAAAATAGTTGTTAACATTGACATCCTCAAGGGCTTTGAGTCTTAGATAATTAAAATCTTTCGTGTCGAAGCGACAATAGAAATCATTTAACTCGTTGGCCAATGTTTTTTCGTCTCTTGTAGCAAGATTATTTTTAATTTTGACTTGTGCTCCTGCCATTTTGCTCATGATGCCCCACGCCTGTCTCATGCCACTTGTATTAATTGAGTCTTCCAGCTTGGTGCGGTAGTTTCTCCTCCCTTCCTCAAGAACGACGTTGAGATTTCGTTGAGCAATTTTCCTTGTCTGTCCATCGCCACTCATAAATGCTCTTTTCTTTTTTATTATTTCCCATTTTATTTTTGCAGTGTCCCATGGTTTATTGTTGGGGTATATCTTGATGCTCTTAGTGCTGACACACATGTTTTCGCAGAATTTGATGTAATTTGTCACTGTGTCGACCCATTCTTCCAGATTGGAAGTGGTCTCTTTAAACAAATTCCAGTCAGTGCAGTCTAGACATCCCTGTAGTTTGAGAATATTGTCTTGATTCCATTCTTGTACGTTTTTTTGAATGATTTTTCCTTCTTTAAGTTTTGTACGGTAAATAGGCAGCAGTTGTATTGTTTTGTGGTCCGATGATCCTAGTGGTGGCTTTTCACGAGATGTGAATGCTCCTTTGATGTTACAATAACATAAGTCCAGAGTTCTGTGCTCTCTTGTCGGACATGAAATGTGTTGATAGAAGGTGGGTAGGTCACCCTTCAAGGTGCATTTATTAAAATCACCCAGTTTAACTACTGGTGCGTCAGGTGTCCTCGTTTAATGTTAGCGAAAAGGCCTTGGCTATGTTTTATCACGCTCACATCTGCAATATTTTAAGTTTCAATATCACTGCCTGGTATGGCAATCTGAGCATTAAAAATAGGAATAAACTTTATAGAATCCTAAATGCTGCTGGCAAAATCATTGGCAAAAAACAAACCCCATTTGGGCAGTTGTTTGAGACAAACATCTCTAAAAAAGCTAACAAGATCCTCGAAATAAAGAATCACCCTTTGTGTCAGGATTTTGTGATTTTACCATCACAAAAGAGATACAAGACACCGATAGCAAAGACAAACAGACACAAACACTCTTTTGTTCCCCTGGCAATCAAATCATTAAATAAGAACAATCTGGTATAAACTTTGTCACATGTAAATTAGGAGTGAGTCTGGTGTGTATGTACACTTTGGTTTCTAATAGTTATAATGTTTTTTGTTTTGTGTAATGCACAAATTGTAAGACAAATTTCCTTATGGATAATAAAGATTATTATTATTATTATTATTATGATAATAATGACTATTGTGATTGTCTAGATCTATAGTAATATATTTTATATAAATAATAATAAATTATAATAGATCTTTTATAAACTAGATCTAGAGTAGTTTATGCTATTTGGACACCTATAGGCCAAAATTTGACTTTGTTTGACTTTGACAGCGCGTTATTTGACAATGGTTTGACATAGAAAAGAAATAAGTATCAAAATCTTCTTTAGTTTAAGTTTAAGGAGAATAAGGATGACTACTTATATTTGTACCCCTAACCTATGTTTGTTATTATATTTAATGCAGACAAATTTGACCCACATTATTTTATTCCGGAGACCATTTAATTTATTTCAGACAGTCTCTATATTTAGGCATCAATAAACTCTGATTTTAATTCTATATTAACATTAACTAAATTTTTGTTTTTTGTTTATTAAATTAATTTAATAAATTTCTAATACAGATGATCTTTTGTAGTATAGTACAGGTTAGGATAGCCATTCTTGCCAAAATAGCTGAATCCTCTATATTCTCTCTCTATAAATCTATCTAGTAGGTCTAGATCTAGGCATTTAACTACATTCAATGTACCAAGCTCACTACAAACATTTGCCCATTTATTCTCTATGAAAAAAACAAACAATATACTCTCTCCATAAATCTATCTAGTAGGTCTAGATCTAGGCATTTAACTACATTCAATGTATCAAGCTCACTACAAACATTTGCCCATTTATTCTCTATGAAAAAAACAAACAAACAAATATAATATATAAGATCATTAACATTGATGTCCAAAACTGGCTGTCTGAAATAAATTTTGGTAAAGAAAATCGTAATTTAATTCCAACACCCTATTATTTTTGTTGTATAAAATCAAACAACTTGGCTTATGAATCAAATAAAACAGCTCCAAAAAACAGAATAAGTATTGCCGGGCTCATTAGCATAGACTTAGCAAACCAAAAAATATAGTCTTAACCCTAGGAAGAGGTAAAGTCATCCGGGTAACATAGGGAAAAACAAAAACCTCATGTAGACATTTGAAATTCTTTTTTCTTACATAAAAAGACAACTAAATGGAAGGAAATTGGGTCAGAATCATTGGAAATGGACATGCTAGTTTCATATTAAATATCAAAATAAAGATTTAATGACCACACAAACAGCTAGTGTCCGAATTCATGTAATGTCCGGATTAAATAAACTACTCTCTATATAATTATATTAGATCTATATTACATTATTAGTATATATAGATTCTAGTTTCTAGATCTATCTCTCTCTATATATATATTTATATCTCTAGATGTAGTATTTGTGGATGGCTGCCTGGTCGTGCGGTTTGTGCACTGGACTGTCGTTTGAATTTATCGAACCATGCCCACTCCCATCCCCCGTCCTCCTGCTGGTGGTCTTCACGTCTGACCGAAACTATGATATCTAGATCTATATGGTGACTATGACTATGAGTAAACTAAGTGACAGTCTACTAGAGTCTAGATCTGAATCTAGATCAAGTATTACAGTTAGACTACGGTATTAGTGACAGTAAGAAAGCCAAAGTGCTGCCTGTAATCCTGTATTGTTGCATGATGTAGAATCTTAGTGCATCTAGAAATCCAGTCCATTCCGGTATGATTTATGTATATGATGATCAAGTCATGTATATGTATCACATATGATGTCAAGATGATGAGATTTATCACTACATCTAGATCTTATTTAACCTATTTAATACAAAATAGTTATTTTGAAAGAAATACTTAAGACATCGTAAAATGATGATATAGAGCAAATATTTTTTTTGTTTTAATGTCATTATTTTTCAGTCATTTTGCAGGAAACACTGTCCATCCATCCATCCCAATGGCACTACAACCCATGGAGGGCTTTAGCTGGCTTCAACACATCCCTCCATTCAGATCTCTCCTTAGCCTTTTATCTCCGTCACTATCTGTGGGTCTTCATACAATTGATATATCTCATGGTTAGTACATGTCCTCCACCCTGTTTCATCTTGTATAGCACCATAGATTTTCCTTAGAATTTTACGTTCCCAAGTATTTAGTATATTTTCGGTTGTCTTTGTCAGCATTCAGGTCTCACTTGCATACACTGCAGCTGGTCTTATGGTTTTGTATATTATTTTCTTGTTTTTTCATATTGTTTTGTTCTTAAGTAAATGGTGGGTGCTATAAAATGCCCTGTTGCCTCCTGCTTTTCTTTCCTTTATTTCTGTTTAGTAGGTCATTTTTTAAATCAATTGTACTTCCTAGATATTTGAATGCTTTGACATTTTCAAATTTGTGATTTATGATTTTAATATATGGTCCTATCTTTTTGATTGTTTCTTGTCATTGCGATGTACTTGGGTTTACTGTCATTGACCTCAAGTCCTGCTGGTCGAGATGCTTCTAGTTGTGTGAAAAAACTAGCAATGTCAGAGGTTTCTTTACCCAATAAGGCAATTCATCTGCATAAGCAAGGTATTGTAGAGGTTAGCTATATATCGTCCCTGTTGGTTGTGGAACCATATTTTCTCTCCTGAAGTATTTAAAAAGTTAGTAATATTTCCTTTCAAGTTTATGTGTTTATTTCTTATAACTCTCCAGTGTCAAATTGAAAAGCATGCAAGTAAGTGAGTCACCTTGTCTTAATCCTCTTTTAATTTTAAATTCCAGTGAGTGTTCTCCTTCTATCATGACTTTACTTTTTGAGTTATTTAAAGTCATATGTATAAGTCTTGTCAGTTTGTTAGGTATTCAAAAATTTTGTAGAGTGTCATATAGATATTTCCATTTGATACTGTCATAGGCCATTTTATAATCTAAATAGAGTTGGTGGATAGGTATGCTGTATTCAAGGCATTTTTCTATTATAAATCTTAGTGTGAAGATGTGATCAGTTGTGGATCTATCTGATCTGAAATCAGATTAGTAGTCACCTAAGATTTCTTCTGAGTATTTTCCAAGCCTCTTAGTTATAAGCCTAGACAGGATCTTATAAGTCACATTTAGTAGAGAGATTCCTCTGTAATTGCAGCACTTTAGCTTGGATCCTTTTTTGTGTATTGGGATTATAAGAGCTGTTTCCCATTCTGTTGGTATTACTTCTTCTTCCCAAATTCTGGATATTAGTCTGTGTATTTGGGAATCTAAGTCTTTTCCTCCATATTTAATTAGTTCTGCTGTAATTTGGTCCTCTCCTGGTGCTTTGTGATTCTTCGTGGTCCTAATTATTTCTGATGTTTCAATGAGTGTTGGTTCTCTAAGGGATCTGGTCCTCCAATGTGACAGTTCATATACTTCATTGTCCCCTCAAAGTATTCAGCCCATTCCACAATCAAAGAATTTAAATAATTCAACCGTTTTACTAGAAATAGTTTTACCTTTCAGCAAAGGAAAATGTCAAAATCTGTTTTCACTTGCTTGCCTGGAAAAATGGGAAAGTTTTGTTTGAAAAGATTTAGCATTCACATACATTTCATGTGCATTACCTCCGAAGAAAAAAAAAAGTTTGAGTCTTCCACTCTTCATTAGAAATATTAGTAGCAAAGTCATAGTCAATGTCCTTCAAGGAACATAACAATTTCTTCCTTGAAATCCTATATTCTTCTCAATATCTTGTCCATGCTAAGCCAGCAGACACTACTGTGGTACCGAACATTGGAATGTTTTATTTCCAAATCTTCAAGTACTTCTCTGAGTTTGAATCTTTAACTGGATCTTTAAAATATTGCAAATAAGAATTTATGCTACGTTTAGTTTAGGCTTTTTAGAATGATGTGTAGAGACTATTTCTTTCACCGCTTCATCGTAACTGATAAGAATCAGAAATTTCAATAATTTATATAGATATTTAAAATTAGTTATTTTTTATATATTTGCATTCTTTATATGTATAATCTATGAGCTCACCTAATTTCTGTAGGTATGCGCGGGTCGCATAAAACAGTTAGGTGGGCCTCATGTGGCCTGTGGGCCGTAATTTGCCCACCTCTGATCTAGTATATCTGATCCATGTCTCTTATCTATGAGTATATGATCTATTTGATTCTGGGTGTTAAATCGAGTGAGATCCAGGTTACCTTGTGAATACTCTCATGTTAAAATTTAGTGTTGCAGATAGACATTCCTTTTCCTGATGCAAAATTCACTAATCTTATGCCATTATTGGTTGGACTATTCATGTAAGCTTTCTTTGCCAATTGTTGGTCTGTATGCTGGTTCTTTTCCAATTTTTGCATTAAAATCTCCTTGGATTTATTTTGATGTCATGCTTTGGTGCTTCATCATAAATTCTTTCCAGTCCATCATAGAAGGCTTCTTTTGTGTTACCATCTGCATCTTCAGTAGGGGTATGGACATTGATGAATAATATGTTGAAGAATTTTCCTCTCAAACGTAGTGAGCAGAGTCTATTACTTACAGGTATAAATCCAATGACATTATCTGCCATTTTCTTTTTACAGCAAAACCTGTACCTAAGTTAATGCTTCCACCACTATAAAATATAGTATGTATATACTCCTTAGTTCTGAGAATGTCTTTCCACCTGGTTTCCTGTATGGCCTCAAGAGGTATCCTTTATTTCTTTAACACTTCAGTAAGTTGGGCTAGCGCACCTGCTCTATAAAGGCTTTGCATGTTGCATGTCCTTTTCCAGGCCGAGCCCTTTTTCCTTATAGATCTGTCCAGGTTTTCTTGTGAGTAGAAGCTTTCATAACAGTATTTGTTTTTTATATGACAAAGTAGTTAGGGCTGCCCCTTTCATCTCTCTGGATAGCTGCCTTTATTTTCAGGTAAGGTGCCATAGAAGCCTTTGTGGATCCCTCCACTAATTTCTCACAATTTATTGAATTAGAATTAGAAAAAGCTGAAAAGAAAGAGAGGGATAAACGTGAAACATATATTGGGGAATAAGAGAAAGAGCAGCTCAACGAGCTCATCAAAAAGAATTAAAAGACTTAGAACTCAAACAAAAAGAAAGTGAGGAATGAATAGAACTAGCAAAAGTAGAAGCAACCAAAGTAAACCCTAATATATCGACCCACAAACATCTCCAAATTCCATAACTTTAACATCAAAGAGGAAACTCTTGAAAATTACTTGGATCAATTTGAACACATAGCTTCAACCTACACAATGTTTAGTGAAGAAATGGCAAAAGAATAATTATTCTGTCTGGGAATCCTCTCTCGATATTAATTGGAAAAAAAAAATATTTGTTTGGTTTTGTATATTGTAATAATTCTGATTCTCTCTAACAGGCCTTCTGTAAACACTGCTCAACAGAACACATCTAACTCAAGAACTTGACAACAAGAGTTCCAAAATAATGTGGTACTTTAATAACAAACAAATAACATCAAATACTACACAATGGACCTCATTCACCAATCGTAAACAAACACCATTTAGCCACGTGATGCTTATCTCTTCTATATAATTTACGATCTCATGTTTAATTCATGATGGTTGTCACGTGACGTTTTTTTTCATAGTTTTATCAATAAGATCACGTGACTAAATGTTGTTTGTTTACGATTGGTGAATGAGGTCCATTGGCTATAGGATACACTGACTACAAATGCTTAATAAACTCAAAATTGCCATACTAAGCTCTCTCTCTATCTCATTCTGGACTTGTGACTGCTTCACTCAAGGATTCACTGTCCCTAGACCGACTTCACGGTAGACTGACAGTTTGGTCCCCAAAAAATCACATGGGTCATATTTATGTGTAACATTCATACCAGTACTGTCCCTTGTACACCAACCCAGTACGCTGAACTGTTTTACTGGCCTGGGTCACATTTGTCAGGTTATCACACACAGTTAACCCTATCGCATCTTTCAGAAATAACCATTTCTTCAACCAAGCCCAAACTTCTCGCTGGATGGCAGAGGATGAGCTTGGTTAAAACTTGGAACAACATCTAGATGACAGGATGGTTGCCTGGTTGCTGGTCTTAATGGTCCTGGGTTCAAACTCAGCCTGTCATCATCTCCTGCAATCCTCAGGGTTGGATAAAATACATTTAATATTCAAATCTGAAGGAATATCAGAAACATGTAAAATACACAGTCAGCCTGATCGATTACCATATGAACAGGCAGGCATCCATCTGTATTTCTAGTACTCAATTCAATATAATATATCAAAAACTATAGCACTATTTTTAGGCTATATTTTAGATTCTGTAGAACAGAATATTACATATTACACAGAACTATATCAAGGCTACAAAGCACATATTCCAAAGCACAATAATTGAACTCAAAAACATTTAATAAATGAGTTGCCTATCTCTTTAAATAAGTCTCAAGTGTCTCACATTAATGTGATCTCTAATAACACAGCAAAATCTAATCTGTTTTTTTTTTAACTATCACTCAAGAGGATGCTACATATGATGTCATCTGTATTTTGTTGATGTTGCTGTTCCTTTATCACTGCATCTCTTTGTGTCAATGTTCAGATTCATTTAGTTTTATTTCGTGTACGATTGCTGATGCAGAGCTATAGCGAGTATCACAAACTTTTTTGACTATTTTTATTAGAAGAGTCCACTTTCTTCTAGACACATTACATAAGCAGCAATGTTTTCATTAGCTTTTTCACGTTTGACATTAAGAACTCTAGCAATTGTTATTATTATTTATATTGTCTGATTTAGATCAATAATATGTCTAATCTGGGTCTGTCGAGTTTGTGTTGATCAGAAGATTGATTGTTTCTGTACACATAGTATTACTCTTATTAACAGACTTACAGATCTTGACATATGTTGGGAAGCATGGCCCAGAGGCTAAGTACGTTTGTTTTGGCTACCTATTAAGTGGGCTCGAGGTTCGACACCCAACTTGAGCAAAGCACCTAAAGGCATCACGGAAAACCTTCTCCCAGATACCCCCCCCCCTCCACTGGTCCACAAATGAGATTGGAACATAGCGCTCTGAGCATGCTATAAGCATGAAAGTAGCGCTATATAAAAGCTATTAATTATTAATTATAATATGTATATTCCAAAGAACAATAATAAATAAATCTGTGTGTGTCTATGTGCTATGTAGCCTAGACTAGATATAGTGCTGTGTAAAATGTAATATAGCCTAAATTTTTTTTTATCAGAATCTAAAATATAGCCTCTAGAAATTGTGCTGTAGAGTTAGTTTTTGACAGTGTGAGTTAAATTGAATAAATAATTAGTTATAATTAAGTGACCATGTATTCTCTGACCCAGTTTCTTGAGTTAATAGCTTGCCTTATTTTTTTGTCAGTAATAAACATAAATATACATAGGTTTACATGAGTTAACTTAAGTTTTCTTTTTGATTTCCTTCCTTCAAGTATCTGCACTATTCAACACATTCAGAGAGGAAGCAGCAGCTCAAACTTCAACATTTTTGAGTCTTTCAATTTTGCTGTTGTCACGTTCTCCACTGTTGGCTATGGAGATGTTTCCTCTGACATTTGGCTGGGCTGACTCTTAATGATTCTAACCATTTCCCTGGCATTTGTTTTTATACCTAGCCAGGTAATCATACTCAAGTCTCATAATCTAGTCTAAGAATTTTTAGGATTAGTTCATAATCTAGCTAAGTATTTTTACAGTTATTTCATAATTTTGCTATGTTATTTTATAGTTCCCCTTTCAGACCTTGTGATCTATTGGGAAGATCATGTAAATGTCATCTGTTTCTGTAGCCCATAGTTAATGAGGGTGATATGTGGCCAGCATAATGACCTACCGATTTTACTTTTCCACAACTAATGTCAGGTACCCATTAGAACTGGATGGAATCATGAGTGCCATATGATCCCAAAATAAAAATCCCAGTCTTCACCAGGATTTGAACCCAGAACTTCCCCTGGTTCGGAAGCCACTCAGCCACCATGTCTCAATGTAATGTAATATAGTTGGGCATTATCAAATAAATAATCTTAATGTATTTCATAATTTTATTAATCAATCATATACATATTTCATTATGAAGCTAAGTTAATAATATTTTGTAATGTCTCTTAGTTATACCTTGTTCTTTAACTATACACAAATAATCTAGAAAGGTACACATGGGCATGTATTTGACTTGGCCATTTGACATTATAAATATTTATTTTCATCAGTATTTAAAACTAATCTTTGCCTTTAGATGTGGGATCTAGAGGCTAAGTACGCTTGAGATTGGCAGCACGGAAAACCTTCTCCCAGATAACTACCCCCTACTGGTCCACAAATGAGATTGAGCCAAAGCGCTCTGAGCATGCTATATGCATGAAAGTTGCACTATATAAAAGCAATAAATTAATTAATTAATTAGTTGAAAATGTTGATTTTAGTTATCAAAAAAAGTGTTTCTTTTAAAGTTTTTTTTTATGTTCCTTGAAAAATGAAGTTTATGTAGTAATCCAAACCTCCTCTAGGGTGGTGGGTATCCCAGAGTGCATAACATATGACCAGGGAACCATGTAATAAAAATTAGTTACAAACATACCTGGGAGCATGGGTGCTGAGTCGTAAAATGCTTGGCTTCCAAACTGAGGGATCTTGAGTTCAAATACAGGTGAAGACTGTGTTTTGAACTTCTGGAATCAAGGATGCCTTAGAGTCCACTAAACTCTAATGCCTACCTCATATGGGTTGCCTGAATCAGCAAGGGAAACCAATGACTTAGCAGAGTAATTCACTGATTGACTTGCACTTCTAGATTGACATAAGAATTGCAAAGTAATTATCTTGTCTTTTGATGGAACATATATATATATAAGCCCTTCGAAGTATCAAACGGGGTAAAACAAGGCTGTGTCCTATCACCTACACTGTTCAGTATCATGTTCTCCGCTATGCTGACAGATGCATTCACAAATAGAGAAAACAACGGGATAAATACAGATTTGATGGTGGCCTATTCAACCCGAGGCGGCTTAAAGCAAAATCAAAAACAAATGCAGCAGTAATCAGAGACTTGCTATTTGCTGACAACTGTGCCCTAAATGCCTGCTCTGAAAACGATCTGCAGAGCATCGTCAGTGACTTCTCAAGAGCATGCTCAGACTTCGACCTTACCATCAATACGAACAAGACTGAAGTCTTATATCTACCTGCTCCTGGGAAAGCCTACTTGGATCCAAGCATCACTATAAATGGACAGGATATAAACGCAGTGGACAAATTCACATATCTTGGCAGCACACTCTCCAGGAATGGAAAAATCGATAGTGAAATCGATCTGCGTATCGCCAAGGCCAGTGCATCCTATGGCAGACTGTCTAAAACTGTCTGGAACAGACGTGTCATCACCACAAACACAAAGCTAGGGGTCTATAGAGCTGTCATCCTCCCTACATTGCTCTATGCCTCAGAAACATGGACAGTGTACAGTAAACATGCAAAGAAACTGAACCACTTCCACATGACATGTCAGAAAAATACTAAATGTCAAATTGCAAGACAAAATACCAGATACAGAAGTTCTTCTAAGAGTGTGTCTGCAAAGCATCCACACAATCCTGATGCAGTCCCAGCTGCGGTGGGCAGTTCACATCTACAGAATGGAAGACCACCGCATCCGACTCTTGAATGGCCAACTAAGCGAAGGAAAGCGCTTGCAAGGTGGTCAAAGAAAGCGCTTCAGGGACACCCTCAAAGCTTCTCTGAAGGCGTTCAGCATAGACCCAGGAGATAGAGGCACATGACAGAGCATCATGGCGTCGCGCTGTGAAAACTGGCGAACAGGTTGCTAAGAAAAAAAGAACAACGCTCGCAGAAGAAAAACGCCAGAAAAGAAAAGCAAGGCAAACGACACTAGCTCCAGCTGGAATAACCTGCTCAGTATGCGTCCCAATATTCCGGGCTCACATAGGTCTCACCAGCCACATGAGGAGGCATAAAACCCCAGTGCAAAGCCCTCAGCCCCCTGGATGACAAAGTGATCATCATCGAACCACGATAGACGAACTATATGTTATTTATATATATAATATGAGTGTTTCTCCAGTACTGGTGACAAAAAGTGTCACTTTAGGCCAAAAATTAAAGTGGAAGGTTTTGGTTTTATTTTAAGTGTATTCACTTCTTTACTCATTGTACTTTAAGAATTTATCAATAAAAAATGAATAGGAATACATACATTTCCTCAGCAGTGCTGGCAAAAGGGGGTATCCACCTAATTCTAATGGGTACCTGAAATAAGTTGGTCATTTTGCTGGCCACATGACACCCTTGTTAACCATTACCACATAAACAGAAGAGCTTTATATCATCTCTCATAGATTGCAAGTACCTATCTCCTAAACTTCACTTTTGAGATCTGAGTTTAAAGCAATAAGAAACAGTTGTAATAAATATAGTTTGTTAAGATGTTGACCATTTGTCTATATTTCAAAAGAAATTGGACTGAAAACTTGATTAGTTGTAAAGAAAAAATTTAACCCAAGAAACTTAAAAATGTTTAATTCAGCTATCAGAATGCTTAACCTTATACATCTTTTTTTTTTTCAAGAATAGAGATGTAATTCTGCTGTGTCCCCGTGAGTTGGAAACCAATAAGCAAGTCTTCTAATAGAGGTCTGATAGAGTCATGTACATCAAGCGATCAGCACTAAAAGATGTGGACCTGATGTGGTGTCAAGCTGATGAAGCTTTTGCTTGCTTCTTTTGGCTGTTCGTTTAACACAAGACAAAGCACAGACTGTAAGATTTTTTTCCATTTTATGTTAGATTTTTGTTTTAAATTTCTTTTTAAGATTAACTTCATGTTTCTTCACTTAACCTCATGTAAGTAAGACTGTCTAAAACTTTGATTCCATGAGTGGTACTCAGACATTGGTCTTTGAATGAAGCTTGCAATAATCTCCTGGTTAACTGAAAACACAGATTGCAGTCTCACTTCGAAACTGAATGATGCATATATATTGCATATATAAAGACTGTTTCTGGGGTTACTGGTTATTGCCCTGCTTGTTACAGTCCCTTATTGTGTTTATATAATTCACTAATTTCTCTTATAAAAATGTGGACCCTAGTGCTTTACATATGCTATATGTATGCATTGTTCATTGTTTCAGCATTTAGCGTCACGTTGAAACTGGCAACAAAAAATTAACAAACAAAGAATTAAAGAAGCAAATTTGTTCAAGCTATTACCCCACAATATTTTTCTTTCTCTCTTTCTTCCACTTCTATTGAAAATGCCAAATATTAAAAAAAAACAACTCTTTGGTGCTTAAAACAAGAAACACTGTTTTTGTGACTGTTCTAAAGCCTGAGCTGGATTATGTACATTAAATAAAAATAAAATTCATCAAGATTTTCTAGTTTGTATGAGACTTTATTGAGTTTCTGAAATTTTTTCAATTTTATGCTCCAGACTTGTAGCAAGAACACTAAATTATTTATGTAACTACACTTGAACCACTGAGACATGATCTGACACCATTTTCTCTTTTTACTTAGAAATATAATAAACACAATAGTGAATTAATAAAGGAAATTTCACAGAAGTTAATTCATCGCAGACAGAACCAATTACCACAAAATAACCAAGACTGTATGGCAGTGTAGAACAGCTAAAAAGTAAACAGCACATTTTTTTCTATGGGACAGGTTGTGGTGACTAAGTGGTAAAGCACTTGGCTTTCAAACTGAGGGGTCTCGAGTTAGAATCCGAGTGATGACTGGGTTTTTAATTTCAGGATTTTAAGGGCGCTCCTGAGTCCACAAAACTGTAATGGGTACCTGGAAATAGTTGGAGAAATGTAAAGGCCATTGGTCATTGTGCTGGCCACATGATACCCTCATTAACTGTGGGCCACAGAAACAGATGACCTATACATCATCTGTCTTATAGATCACAAGGTCTAAATGAGGAAAAGTGGGCAGCTAAAGAGCCTAAAAGTCAGCAACAAAAATGTGGCTTGAAGAAGAATGAATTAAAGCTCTCAATTTATAAGGTTACATCTTGACAAGTTGATTTTATAATGAAACAATGTTGTAATACAGAAATATAAGATCACAATATAGTTTCTAAATACATTGAGCCTCTAATAAGAAAGAAATATAACAAGCAAAATAAAAAATAAACAAAGCTTATAAAATAGCTGCACATTTACAGGCACATATCTCAATACTGTTAGTTCTATTTCACTTTTCACATTCTTCTTCTTCTTCTAGCCAGCTTTATTGCTGTGAGCTCTTTTGTAGACTGTGCCAAGGAAAAGAAAGTGTGCCATTTTCTTCAGTTGTTCAGCACTGCCGTACAGGGTGTTGGTTATGTTGGGCTGTAGTGGTAGTAGGGTCTGCCTAAGGTGGATTAGGGAGGGGCATTCATAGAGGATATGGTTTACGGTATCAAAGGGGTGGGCGCAGTGTCTGCAAAGGGGTAGTTGTATGGAGTTTATTTTGTTCAGGTGGTAATTTAATAGTGGTGTGTGTCCTGTTCTTAGTTGGAAGATTGTAGATTGTTCTTTGCGGGGGAGGAAGTTAATACTGTCCAGTTTGTTAGGCGTAGTCATTTCTCTGTACATGGCTCTGCCTGTGTTTCCTGATGCCCATTGGTTGTGCCACTCCTCTTTGTGATTGTTGACTAACATTGACATTAAGGGTGAGGTAGTTAACAGGTCTATCTGGTTGTTCCATAGATGAACCTGCCTTTGATAGCTTATCTGCCTTTTCATTTCCCATGATGCCAATGTGTCCAGGGATCCACTGTAGTGTGATATTGATATTTAATTTTGATATCATCTGGTGGATTATCACAATGAGTGTTGTCAACTCTCTTGGGCTGTTTGAGGTGCTGCTGTTAAGTGCTTGCAGAGTAGATTGGGAGTCTGTAAAGACAACAATATCTGATGGTGGTTGCACTACTTCATATAATTTGTTTTCCACTGTCTGTAGTGCTATGGTAATTGCCTCAATTTCGGCTTGGAAGTTTGAGCAGTAATCGCCACAGGGTGCGCTTATCTCAAAGTGTTTATTTTTAGGGAAGACCAGGAAGGCACCAAGACCAGCATTGATGGTAGCTTTGAAAGCTGATCCGTCTTTATAAATATGGATAGCAGTTTTTTGATAGCTTTCGATTGTTTCAAGCGTGCCTACTTTGAGCTCCAGTGGATTTGATTCTTTTGTTAAGGTGTTATTTAGTAAATGTGTTTTGATGGTTGGTTGTTTGTAGTTTAGTCCGGGTGTAATGTTTGAAAACCTGGTAATTTTTTCTCTGTTATTGGGTAGGTGGTGTTTTAGGGCTAGTTCGTCAGTAAGTTGGATCAGAGTCCTTTGCTTTTTTTGGGTTGTTTTTCCTATATTTCCTCCAACCTTCTGTATCTCTCAATAGCTTCTAATGCTGCTCTGTTGCGCCTTAACTTAAGAGGTTCAATATTGGAGTCTATTTCACAGGCTGCTGTGGGAGTAGTTCTCATACCTCCACTAATTAGCCGCAAGGCTTGGTTTTGGATTGTATCTAATGATGATTGATAGGTTTTGTTGGCAGCTACTTGTATGGAGAGGCAGTTATCCATTACAGATCTGACATATCCAGTGTATAACTGTCTTAAGGTTTTCTTTTCAGCTCCCCAGGATGTTCCTGCTAGGTGTTTTATTATGTTTAATCTTTGTGATGCCTTTTCTTTTAAATCTGACATAAAGTGTTTTAGAGACAGTCTTTGGTCTAGTTTTACACCAAGATATGTTGGATTTTCTTCTTTATTTATTAGCTGAGAGTCTATTTTTAGGATGTAGTTTCTTTTTGCTGTTTTGTTGCTGTGGCTAAAGATTGAATAAACTGACTTTTCTTTGTTTATTTCCATTTTCCATAATTTTGAATATGTGGAGATAGTTGTGAGGGCTCTATTTAGTTTGGATCTAGTCAGCACTGGATATTTCTCTGTAGTCCAAATTAAAAGGTCAGAAAGAGAGTGCAGCTAAGGGCTGAACCTTGTGGTAGTCCTTCTTCCAAACTTTTTTTACTAGAGATGACACCTTCGAATCTGGTTTGGATGGTTCTGTTTTTTAAGAATGCCCTGATCCAGCTGTACATTTTTCCATGGATGCCCATTTTTTTCATCTTCAAAAATAGACCTTTTCTCTACACTCTATCATAGGCTTGCTGCAAATCTATAAATACTGCTGTAGTGTGCTTGTTTTCATGAAACCCTTCTACTGTGTCCTGGATAAAACGAAAGAGGTGGTCTTCTGTTCTACTTGCTTTCCTGAAGCCAGCTTGTGCATTGTGGAGTGAGCAAGTACTTTCTAGCCACCAATAAAGTCGGTTATTGATCATTTTTTCTGCCATTTTGCCAATATTGGATGTTAGAGATATTGGTCTATAACTTTTTGAGTCTCCAGGTGGTTTATTTTTCTTTAAAATGGGTATTATGTTTGCAGTTCTCCATTCCTGTGGTATGTCTCCAGTTTTCCATGTATGGTTGATAAAGTTAAGTATACAGTTTTGGGCCTGTGGTCCTAGTCCCCGAATCATTTCATTTGTTATTTTATCGGGTCCAGGGGATTTTCTTGACTTGAGGCTTTTTAGGGCAGTATTGAGCTCATGTAGAGTGAAGGGAGTGTCAAAGATCTGACAGTTGACTGTTGGAGCTTTTTCTTCTTTCTTTAAGATATTACTGAAGGCCTGGTCCAGTTGTTTTCTTGGCTTTGACTTGTTAATGCTGGCAAAATATTTATTGAAGGTTTCAGCCTTTATAAGGTTTTCTGTTATTATGTCGTCAGTGCCTTTTATAGGTTGGGGGTTTGTTATTTGTTTCTTTCCTGTTAACCGGTGCAGAAGGGTCCAGGCCTTTCGACCATCCTTGTTTAGATCTAGTTGTTCGCATGCTGTGATCCACTTTTTCTTTTTTTCTGTTTTAATTTTGTATCTTATAAGCCCTGTCAATTTGTTGTACGTTGTCTTGTTCTCTCTAGTAGGTTTTTTTTCTATAGTCTTCCTGGCCATGTTTCTTTCTTTTACTAATTTATCTAATTCAGGTGTCCAAAAAGGTTTGTATTTCTTAACTTGGCCTCGAGGGATGTGTTTTTTTGCTGCTTGTAAGATGTTGGAGACTATAGTTGTGTAGGTTGATTTGACGTCTGTGTCAATTATGCTTGATAGTCTTGTGTCTGTTTCTTGTGAAAAAGCTGCCCAGTTAGCTTTTTTATAGTTCCATCTAGTTGTTTTGTTGGATTGGTATCTACCTGGCGTTCCAATATTGAGGAGTATAGGCCTGTGGTCACTACCTATGTCTTCAAGTACTTTTATTTTAGAAGAGTCGGTAATGTCTGTAGAGATAAAAGTTAGGTCAGGTCTGCTAGTTGTGTTGTGTGCTCTGTGGAGGAAAGTTGGAGGTGAAGTTTTGTTTTGCAGAAGTTGTAGGTTAGAGGCATTTGTTACATCCTATATTTCTTTGCCACGCTTGTTGTAGTGTGGATAGCCTAGGGAAGGTGTGTGTGCATTGACGTCGCCAGCTATTATTGTCCTTGTGTAGTGTGGTAGTTGTATGTCTATTTCTGCTGTTGATGATGGTGGGCAATAGTAGTTTTTGATGGTGTACTTTGTTCCTCCTCTCCATAGAAGTATTTCCTGCATGTCGATATCTGTAGTGTTCTGTATTTGTTTTACTGTGGCTTGTGTGTCGTTTCTTATGAGGGTCATAATTCCCTGGCATTTGGTGCAAAGGCATCTGTACTGTGTGTAGCCTGTGATGTTTATTTTTTTCTTGGGCAGTAGTGTTTCTTGCAATAGCGCTATGTGTATATCATGCTTCTTGAGTATGTGTTGGAGTTCTGTTGTCTTGTTTTGTAGGCCTAAGATGTTGAGTTGCAAAAGGTTTAGGTGTTTGCTGCTAGTCTGTTTTTTATTTCCAGTAGCTGACTTATCACAGGCACACGCTAGTCATCAACATTTAGTTTGTTCTATTCTGCTAGACATAGACCACTGTCTTTTAGGTCTTGTTGCTTAGTTTAGCTTGAATTTTCCATTGTCCTCACTCTGTCTCTCTTGTTTTTTCCTTCTGTCCCTCTTTCTTTCACTATTCTTGTCTAGGTCAGTTTATTGTTCTCATTCTAAGTATGCAAGTAACATAAAAAAAAGTTTTAAAAAAAAAAGACAATTCCTCCTTTATGAAGCTGACAACTTTTTGTAAGAATGATTACTTTGCTCGTAACTCTTAATAACTAATTCTTCTTCTTCTTCTTCTTCATCGTTCTCATTGTTATGTTGGAGTGTTCATATGACTAGACCAATACATGAGATGAACTGGGCAGTGGTTTCCAAATCAGGGAGCTCTCCATATAGTTTTCTTTCTATTGGGGTGATTTGGGGCCAATGTCTTATATGGGCCTCTTGGTAAAGAGAGCAGTTTTGGAGGATGTGGTCAGCATTCTCTGGTGATACTCCACATGGGCAGATTTCACTGGCTCCAATTTTGAGCTTCCGGTGCATGTGTTGTCGCATTCTGTTGTGTCCGGTCCTGAGAAAGATTAGACGTTGGTCTTGTCGGGATAGCTTATAGTAAGCTTCATCTTTCTTGTGATTTGGATGAGAGCTCGTCCATTTCTCATTTATTTTGTTTACAATTAATTTCTTCATTTCTTCTGGATAAAGTGCAGAGTTTATTTGAGAGTTAGTTCTCCCACTCTTGGCGAGTGTGTCAGCCTTCTCATTTCCTTCTAGTTGTATATGGGCTGGTATCCATTGAATAACAGTTTTTTTGCTGTTGTTGTTGAGCTTTGTAAGTGCTGTTCTGAGGTTTTTAATATAAGAGGAATCAGAGTTTTGCAAGCTTTGGAGGGTTGTTTTTGCATCGGTTAGCAAGACAATCTGACTGTGAGGGGAACTTGGATGATTTGCTAGCATGGTAGCAGCTAGTGCTTCCCTTTCTGCTCTGTGACTGTCAGAGAGCTTTCCTGTTGCAATGGAATTTTCTAGTTTTCCTCCATCTGGCCATTCGATAAGTATTCCAGCTCCTCCATTTGTGGTGGCTTTATGGGATGAGCCATCCGTGTAAACTCTGATCCACTGATTGCTAGGGTAATTGGTATGTAGAAAACAGTTCTTTATTTCCTCTGTTGGTCTGTAATCAGATTTTCTTTTTATGTTTTCAATATGGTCCCTTATAGTAGGAAGAGGGCTTTCGTCCCAGGGTGGAGATTCATTATAGTGTATCCAGGATTCCAGAGTAATTTTTTCAAGTTGGTGTTTCTTTTTTAGGTTTAGAGATTCCTGTATGAAATTGTTCCTTTTGAGACGTTTTTTTTTGTACCAGTTTTATGTATTTTTGTTCTGAGTGGGTGTCTCTCCAAGGTTTCCAATTTAGTGAATTGGGAAAGGATTTTTATTTCTCTTCTTTCATCCAGAGAGATCAGGGCAGCGGTTTCCTCCATAGCTCTTATGGGTGTTGTTTTGATTGCTCCTGTCATTATCCTTTGACCAATATTTTGAACCTTGTCTATTTTTCTTAGGTTGGTTTGGGCTGCTGAGCCCCATGCTGTGGCACCATATTCTAGTACATGTCTAACATAACTGGGATGTTGTGATTAGCTCCCCAATCTGTGCCAGCTAATTTTTTCAAGAGGGATAGTCTCCGGATGCCTTTACTCTGTGTTTTATCTATTTGGTTTTTCCAGGTTAGTCTCAATTCATAGGTGACTGCAAGATATGTAGGGCTGTCATTTTTTTCTAAAGCTTCCTTATCTAATGTTAATTTTATTGTTTGTTGTTTTGTTGACAGTGAGAATATGGTATATGTTGTCTTTTTTGTGTTAATGGACATGCCCCAGTCTTTGGACCAATTATTGAGTTTATCGAGAGCATCCTGTAATCGAAATTTCGATGTTCCTACATATTCTTCTGTGCTAATTAAGGCAAGGTCATCTGCATACATGCTGCTTTTAGCTTTTCTTGGTAGGTTTTGATTTAGATCGTTTATGAATATTAGGAACAGTGTTGGGGATAGGACTCCTCCTTGGGGGATGCCATTTTTATACCCACTGTGTGGCTTCTTTGTCCTTGCATGCAAACTAAGACTTTTCTGTTATTTAGATATTCCTTTATCCAGTTGTACATTCTGTGGGATATGTGATGCTGGATTAGCTTGAGCAAGAGACCTTGTTCCCAGACTTTGTCAAATGCTTTTTCTAAGTTAACCCACACAATTGTTGTTGGTTTCTTTTCTTGAAAGCCGTCTTCTATTTCTTGTGTGATGAAAGCGATTTGATCTTCTGTTGATCTGCCTTTTCTAAAGCCAGCCTGGGCTTCAGTGAGTAGGTTATTTGACTCAAGGATCCATGTCAGCCTTCTATTTATCACTCTTTCCATCAGTTTGCAAGTACAGCTAGTGAGGCTGATGGGACAGTAGCTATCCAGTTTATTTCTTGGTTTGCCGTGCTTTAGTATAGGTATCATAATGGCTTTTTTCCAGATGTTTGGAATTCTGCCAGATTTCCAGCTAGCATTGAATATTTGTAGCAGTTTTCTTTTGGCTTGAGGACCCAAGTTAAGAAGCATGTCATTAGATATTTTGTCTGGGCTCGGGGCTTGTTTTGGTTTGAGGACTTTTAGGGATTCATCTAGTTCCTTCATTTTAAGATTAGTGGTCATTCCCAAGGAGTAAGCTGGATTGTTTTCTTTAATTTTATCTTGTATTTCTGAGCTTACATCTTTATTTCTACTTTCATTAATTTGTATTTGTCCTACGCTTTGGAAAAACTTAATGAATTCATTTGCTGCTTCTTGGCCTTTCAGGGGTTTGTTGTCCTTTTCTTTTACTATAGGAGTTGTTCTGTTTTTTCCTGGTTGAGACATTTGGCTATACGCCAGAGTTTGTGGCCGTCTCTATCTACGTTTAGTTGTTCTGTTTTTTCATGCCAACTTTTCCTCATGGCGGAAAGGTAATTTTTCCTGAAAACTGCGTTAGCTGCTTTTAGATTTATGTTATTTTCTATACAAGGGTTATTTTCTACTGTGTTTCTGGCTTCAATAGTGGCAGTGTGGAGTTGTTGAAGGTGATCAGACCAGTTGGGGATATAATCTTTTCTTGCTCCTCTGAGAATTGATTCCTTAGCTGCTAGGAGGATTGCTTTGGAGAAAGCTAAGAATGACTTATTAACCTGATTTGATTTGCAGTTTATTGAAGTTGTGTATAGGTCTGTGAGCTTTGAGAATAGGTGCCAGTTGGCTTTTTTGTAGTTCCATCTGGGGATGGTGGAGTTTTCTGATATTTTGAAGAAGGTATCGATACTGATCAATATGGGTCTGTGGTCACTGGTGGCTAGCTGGTCTGCAACTTCTCTTGTGCACTTTTTGGATAAGTTGTCAGTTGCAAAGGCTAGATCTGGAGTGGTTGATGTTAGCAAGGCTCTTGAGAAAAAGGTTGGTTTATCCTCAGGTTTATTAAGCAAGATAAGTCTGTTCTCTGCTTGCCATTCTTCAATTTCTTCTCCCCTGGCATTTAGGTCTGGGTATCCCCAGCTCTGAGAGTGACTATTCATATCTCCTAAGATTAGACAGTCTTCTTGGTCAGGTATTTGTATGTGGTCAATCTCTATTTCCTTGTCTGGTGGAAAGTAGCAGTTAAATAGATTAATATTTCTATCTGGGAGAATTAGCTTAGTTCCCATTATTTCTGATTCTGAGGAGTTGGGCATAGTTATGTCTGTGGTAGGGATGTCATTTTTAATGAGGGTTTGGATTCCTCCTTTGGGTCTGATTTCTCTATCTTGTCTGATGCAGGTGTAGCCTCTAATGGAGAAAAGAAGATTACTGTTCAAATGAGTTTCTTGGATGCAAGCTACATCAATTTCTTTCTCATGCAGAAATATTTTTAGAGCTTCTTTTTTCTTTTGGATGCCCTCTGCGTTCCATTTAAGATTTTTAGACTTTTGGTCTTGGAGTGTTGGCCAGTAGTATTTACTTTCTTGTCCCTGCTCCTTCGAGGCGGAGAGCCCGGCCCCTACCTGCGCAGCGGGATTCCACAGGCAGGACGCCACATCTATTAGAATGGTTACTGAACTCCAACATAGATGAGGTTGCGTGTCAATGTGTTATGCGCCAGGAGGCCCATTGACTCCAACTTCAGCCTGCTTTTCTTTCTGGGTGTGCTCCCATAGCCTTTGATCATCCAAGATCATCTGCAAGGCAGCAGGTGTTTATTTTCGGAGTTTTCTCTCCTAGATGAACTGCTATCCCTAGCTAACGAGTTTCATCTACCCGGGTTTAGAGTTAGAGCGCCCTATACTCGCTTTTTGCAATCATTTCCATGGATTTCTGAGATGTTTTTAGTAAATATTCTAACCACTGGAATACTTCATCTCATCCTCCATGACTGCAAACCAGTTGGTCTGCGGCTGTTTATTTGCTATTCACAGCTAACCCTTATATCTAAGGGTCTTTCCTCTATCTGCCACCTGGAGACGCGCTTGGTAGAAGGTGGTAACTCCCCCAAGTTAATAACTAATGAGTTTTGGGGCTAGTGTCTTGATTGGGCCTCTTGATAAAGTATGCAGTTTTGAAGGACATGATCAGCATTCTCTGGTGATACTCCACATGGGCAGATTCTGATAGTTCCAATTTTTAGCTTCTGAAACATATGTTGTCTCATTCTGTTGTGTCTGATTCTGAGGTGAAAGACTAGACGTTGATATTTTTGGAATAGGCATTGTCTTTCTTGTGACTCAGATGAGTCTATTTCTTGTTTATTCTATTCACTCTGACCTAAACAAATCCTGGTTAAGCCCAAGTATTAATCTAGAGTGTATAAAATTCTAGCTTGATGATGCAGATCCAGACATGGCAACATTAAAAGACAGTAGTCCAGACTACAGTACTGTGATATATGTTATGCGCTTCCGCGGTGATGAGTAATTGAACTATAAACAAACTCAAAGGCTGCATACATTTTGAAATAAAATTCCAAGTTTGAATTCAACCAATGAAATATTTTCAAACCTACATTATATAAAAATTAGCTTAACCAATATTCTTTATGACTATTCAAAGTCAAAGTTACTATATATAGCATTAGTCATTTATTAATTGAAAGGGGCACTTATTTTTCCTTCTAAATTCCTTATTTTTGTAGTTTTAATATACTTAACTCTCTCTGGAGGTGGCATCAAGGTTGTTCTACTGGAGATGGGATGACTTATTTATTGTTTCCCCCTTTTAGACCTTGTGATCTATAGGGCAGATGATGGTTAAAGAGCAGGATGTCATGTGACCAGCACCAACCGCCTCTACTTTTCCTAACTGAAGTCAGGTACCCATCAGAGTTGTGTGGACTCATGAGTGCCCGAAATTCTAACTCCCTGTCTTCACTGGGATTCAAACCCAGGACCCTAGTGCTTATGCACTCAACCACCGCGCGTCATCAATTCTTCCGTCCTTGTGGTTATGCAAATCATTTATATCGATGTTTCATTAATTTGACTAACTATGCCTACAGTTTCCCTAGCTAGCTATTTAACCTGTTACTGATGTAGGTGACATTTGATCAACATAATGATCCGTCTTTAATTTCTTCAACAAAAAAATACTCAAAGGGAATCCTGAGATTAGGAAATTTTCTGATTCAAATTTAAAAAACAACAACTCCAGGTCCATGGCTGTTATCTGTCATGCCTGAATATATTTTATAAAATCCCTGAACTTTTTATCCCCAGATTCTAGTGAAGAAAGCTACTGTCAGGAAGTACCAGATGTATGGTCACCTGTACGAAGACTTATGTCGACAAGTAGGCAAGTACCATTTGCTATCTACAGAACCCAGTCAGTGGACAACCTTAAGGTACATGCTTCAAGTTCTTCTGGACATAAAGCTGACCACAACAGTTAAACACAGGTAAATATCAAATTAATAATTATAAATTATTGTCATCAGATTTAAAGATTGCTAAAAGAATCCACACATAGACAAGAAAATAAAAAAGAATCGGATCAATTTCAAAGCTTTCAAAGGTCTGAAATAATTGATCTAAAAGTATGTCAAGTTGATTAACTTAGGATAAATCCAGAGACTGTCTCTTAGGCTCATAAAATGTCCTAAGTTAATTAACCTTCTTATTTAGTAATACTCTTAATCTCTGCTTGACATTTACAGACTGTAGTGATTTACATCATATTGTATAGATTACAGATGTTATCTCAAAAAAGAAGATAATTACATTCATCACATTTCTAGTGATTTATGTTAATCTGTGACTTAAACTCTGCTAAGTGGTTGGGTTTCCTGTACTGGCTGATTCAAGCCATTCCATTCTCTACTGGCACTAGGGAAGAAGAAGCACTTGTAGGACCTAGCCTATGGAGTAAGATATGGGCCTCTATCATTGTGGATCTAAGTATTTGAGTAGGTTTGGCTGATCTAGTGGAAGGCATGAATTTTTTTAGAACAAAAAAAAATGAAGACCAAATTATTTAATAACAAAAACAAAAATATGTCCAGAATTATTTAGCATCATACCCATAAATTAACATTTATTAATGCTTTTAAAGTCTTAAATTTAGTCCTGTTCTTTCACTACCTTCTTTTCATGTAAAAAACTGTTTTATCTTGTGCCATGTCCTCCACAAGTAGTGGACTTCAACAAAATGACTCTGAAACTAGCTCAGTCTCTTTCCATGGCATTTCACAATAAACAGTAAGTGGGTTTGAGAGTAGGATACCTTCTATTTCTGGATCTTAAAGTAGAGTTCCTTTTATTTCTGGATCTGAAAGTAGAGTTCCTTTTATTTCTGAATCTGAGAGTAGAGTTCCTTTTATTTCTGAATCTGAGAGTAGAGTTCCTTTTATTTCTGGATCTGAGAGTAGAGTTCCTTTTATTTCTGGATCTGAAAGTAGAGTTCCTTTTATTTCTGGATCTGAGAGTAGAATTCCTTTTATTTCTGGATCTGAGAGTAGAGTTCCTTTTATTTCTGGATCTGAGAGTAGAGTTCCTTTTATTTCTGGATCTGAAAGTAGAGTTCCTTTTATTTCTGGATCTGAGTGTGGTGTACCTTTTATTTATGGAGCTGAGTGTGGTGTACCTTTTATTTATGGAGCTGAGTGTGGTGTACCTTTTAATTTTCTTCTTTGATAGTATCTTAGTGTTCTATTTGGCTAATAGTCAAGTTTCTATATCAGATGGTAGAAGCTACCAATGCTCAATTTTGCTCATCAGCATTGCCCATTATATTTATCCTGGTTGACTTTTTTATATAACTCCCATTATCCCTTCCACCTCAGTTAATAAAGACTTTTGTTAAAGTCTTTTTTCATCTTCTTATATTTCTTGAAATGTTAAAGCTGTATTAGTATTGATATATTTTTTTGTTATTGTATCCATGTCTCATAAATATAACGTCTCCAAAATTAACCTGTTAGAACACAATGTGGCATCAAATTTTTTTATTATCGTCTAGAGTTCATCTAGCTAGTAGCTAGATCTAGCAGCTAGATTCTGGACTAGAGTCAGATCAGATGAGAGTGTCACTAGTCGTGACTAGAGTCTATAGTAGATACTAACATAGATCATCTGCATCATGATCATCATACTAAATAACTAATCATACTGAATCATAGTTATGATAGTAGTAAGTAAATCTAGTAGTAACTTAAGTAAGTAGATCTAGCCTGGCCTAGACTAGATCAGTAGATCATAGATGAGATCTACTAGAAATGACTAGATCTAGATCTACTAGATTGTCTAGACTAGATTTACTAAATCATTTACTAGATATATAGAGTAAAGTGCGAAGTTCAAGCAGCCCCGATTTGTCAAGAGGTTCGAACAGTTCACTTTTTATTGCTAAAACTTTTTTATTTGAATGTTTACCAAATTACTACTATATTGCTACTGGGCGTGCACCTTTTTTCTTTACTTCCGACACATACTATTTCCTTTTCCTTGTAAAGGCTAAGTTCATGGTGAGGTCAAACTCAGGAGGTGTGGAATTATTCTTTTTTTTTTACTTCCCGGTAGTGAAGGAAATGGGTAATGTGCTTAAGGCTATTTTGAAGTCTGATTGCTCATCAGCTTAAAGAGACTATTTGAAGTTATGGAGGGTGGGAAATGGTGCAATGGATGGTGTTCTTGCGCTGGCGTAAAAAGAAAATGACTATATAGTGAAAATTAAATATTAAAACATGTTTTTAGATATTTTTTCTTTGATCTGTTCGAACCTTCCATCAACCCATTCGAGCTTACTAACTGGGGAAAAATCCGCTCGAGGTAAAGTACGCTTGGCGATACCTACCCAACACCTCTTTGAACTCATTTATTTAATTTTAACTAAGCCTAATGATACATTAAATTAGATCTATTTTTATAGAAAAAAGGATGAGAAATTCAGAGATACCATCAGTTTTTTCATAGGTCAGACCGTTACGGTGCTATAAAAATCCAAACATGAAAATTCCTGCCTGCTGGCTTAATAATTTCGAACTTCGCACTTTACTCTATGTATATTATAATATGATGTAGATCTTGTCTCTATATCTTAGTATCTAGTCTACTAGATCTACTATGATCAGTATGAACTATCTATGATCTAGATCTATCTAGTGGACTAGTCAATCTTAGATCTAGATCTAATTATCGACTTCTAGTAGTAGTACTACTACTAGTAGATCTCTAGTCAGATCTAGATATGATTATTAATGATAGAGATAGAATCTAGATAGACTCTAGAGACAGATATATAGATAGTGATATAGCCAATATACTGAATATTATTGAATATACTATAAGGCCTACTATTCTACTTTACTGTCTTTTGTTTAGGGTGGAGGCCTTAGAGTATGTTATATATGATATATGGTATAGATTATATTTCTAGAATTCTAGATCTAATAGAAGATCTACTTAGATTTTGGAATCTCTCTCTTAGTTTTAGTTTTATAAATCTAGCTAGATTGTGAAGTTGATGGGGCTTAGAGTATAGTGTAATATGGTCTATATAGTATAAGCTGCTATATAAAATTAAACTATTCATGGTTTTACTTTCAAATTCACTTCTAGCTTTATGATTCAGAGCTAGATTTTATAGATTTAAAGACAGCTATTGTTAATAAAAACAATCAATGTAAGTGATATCCGCTGAAATAGGTAACTGATATTGATAATGTGTTATACATTGCAATTTGTTTTTAGAGATTTTAATTAATTCCTAATATATATAGAAAGAGTAGTGCAAATAGGCTTATTGGTTTACAAGTACTTTTTTACTCTTTAATCAGTTACTTTTGAATTTGCTAACTTGAAAAGGAAAAAAAAATACATTTTTATACATGTATATGGTAATTCAATATTTATTTCTGCTCCTGAAATTGAATATTTTCTCCTGAAAAACTCCTGGAAATCTCCAGAAATCCTGATCTCAGAATGGTGGGGGAACCCTGGATACTATCAGTCACCAACTTCTGTATGAATGGTTCTTTAAGTCAACAACATCTGTATGAGTGGTGCTATCAGTCACCACCATTTTTATGAATGGTACTATTAGTCACCACCATCTTTATGAATGGTACTATTAGTCACCACCATCTGTATGAATGGTACTATCAGTCACTACCATCTATATGAATGATACTATCAGTCACCACCATCTGTATGGTTCAGTGTTTAATGTATAATTGCTAAGAATGGTACTGTCAGTCACCACCATCTATATGAATGGTACTATCAGTCACCACCATATGCATGAATGGTGCTATAAGTCACCACTATCTGTTTGAATGGAGTTGTCAGTCACCACCATCTGCATTAATGGTACTATCAGTCACCACCATCTGCATGTCACTATCGGTCACCACATTCTGAATGAATGGTAATATCAGTCACCACCATCTGCATGAATGATACTATCAGTCACCACCATCTGTATGAAATGTACTGTAAGCCACTACCATCTGTACGAATGGTACTATCAGTCACCACCATATGCATGAATGGTGCTATAAGTCACCACTATCTGTTTGAATGGAGTTCTCAGTCACCACCATCTACATTAATGGTACTATCAGTCACCACCATCTGCATGTCACTATCGGTCACCACATTCTGAATGAATGGTAATATCAGTCACCACCATCTGTTTGAATGGTACTATCAGTCACCACCATCTGTATGAATGACAGCATCTTCATCATAGCCCCAGAATTATGCAGAATAGTCTAGTATATTGTAATAAAATAACCAATACTAGAAAACCACTATATTGGCTTTATTCAACAAGATTAAGCTACAGCCAACAATGAACAAATATAAGTACATCTCTAGTTGTTGAAATACTATAGACACACACACTGAACATGACCTTCTGGCACACTGGACTCATGCAGAAAATTAATAATAAATATACACTACATATATGTTGTCACATCAAACCTGGTATGTATTGTCACATTAGAAATAGTATGTATATATGGCCTTTTTTAGTGGCGAAGCGACTATGGATCATCTCATGGAAATGAGATGAATGCCTGGGCATTAGTTATGGTTGGAACGATGTCACCCACACATCAGTTCCCCCCACTCCACGCAGCTGATGTATCCAAAGGAACGGCAGTGCCGATACAGTTTGGGGTCAGTGGCCTTACAGGTTCTGCCAGAGTGTAGCACTGGGTGCTGCAAACTGCCTTAAGGTTGCCAGCTCCTGATTTTTCCTCAGGGTTGACTCCCAAAGCCTTTCCCATGATTGGGTATAGCTGCAAGGCAACAGAGGTTTGAATTCAGAGTTTTCCTTCTCCTAGGTGGGTAGCCAGCCATGGCTAATGAGCCCCTCCTGCTCGAAGCTTACTGGTTATTATTATTATTGTTTTTGCATTGCATTGAAAGAGAATGCCATAAGAAATAGAAATGGTTTTGTTCCTTAAATAGCCATTGCATAAGATTGCTTCACTAATCTTGCATTCCCTGTGTATCAGTCTCTCCATAGACCTTCTATAGTTCTTAAAAGTATATTTCATATTAAGGTATATATTATCTCTTTTAAATGTAGGAAGGGATTTATTTGCAATGGGTTTTTCATTGTACTAGAAAAAGTATCGCCATTATTTCCTTTAATTTTAAGAAATCGGTCTAATTGAAATGGTAAAAATTAATCTAATTTTATGAATTACAGATGTCACTTTAAAAAAGATGATTAAGGCCTATGCATGTTTCTAGGTCAATCTAGTCATGCATGTTGATCATTGACTGAAATTCTGCCAAGTCTTAGGTTTTGTGACTCACTTAGGCAGCCCATTCCATGCTCTAGGGAAGAAGGAGCATTTATACAAATTTGCCCCTAGCGTATGGAACAAGAAATGTGCCTTTATCTTTGTGTCTGAGTATTTTATTGGGTTTTGTTTTTGTATTTGAAGATTATGGTTCAGTGTTTTATGTATAAATGCTACTTTTAAGTCTTCTATCCTGAAGGCTTTCTTAATTAAGTGATTTTAGTGCCTAAGAATTATACAAAGGCCCAGTGGCTGAATGAAATAGGACTTTCAGTGTTAAAATTCTATAATATTAGGTTAAAAACAGACAAAATGCAGTAGGCTATATTTCAGCTTTATCCAATACCACACAGAAAATATTATTTTCTTGAGCACGAGAATTTTGCCATCCACTCACTACATAGAAACTTAACTTTATTTGAATATTTTTTGTATTTTGTCTAAATATTGTTTAAAGAAATTAACACCATAATATTTTTTAAGATGAATGTTTGCTGTTGTATTTAGAAATGGTAAATCTTCACAGACATTGCAATGTTATCTTTTGAATTTATTCCCTAATCAGGTAATCATGCATCACGTGCCCTCAGATATGTACAAAAAATGAAGTTTGAGAAGAAAGAGAAAGGATCAAGATGGTATACTTTGAATTCTACAAATTAAATCCTGCTAAGCTTTATTCAGTTAAAAAATGAGTTTATGTGTAACTACTATGATTCTACAAATATTTTTTGTTTGTTTGCTATGCACAGATTTACAAGACACTAAAGAAGTTATCTATCAACTATACTCAATGTATGGACGACTTGCAGCCAGACTAGAATTATAGAGAAAGATGTTTTTCTGCTGGCTAAATATGTATGGGTATGTTTGTCTGTCTTTCATTATGTCTATCTAAAAAATAATTGTTTTTGTTTGTAATGTTGTTACAGTGCCTTGAGCTTACATTTTGTTTGTTAACAGCGCTTTATAAATAAAATTATTATTATTATTGTTATTATTATGTAATGCCTAGGATTCTTCAGTTATAATACCTAGGATTCTTCTGTAGCATCTCAATTCCATTGCTAGGATCCTCCTCTCTAGCTCTGCATTCAGCGTCCAAGACTCACAAGCATATAAAAATGTGGCCATGACCAGAGAGCGCATCAGTCTGATTTTGGTGCCTAGGGCTAAGCCTTTGTCTTTCCATATTATTTTAAGTTTTGAAAGGGCTGCTGTGGACTGTCAGTAGTTCAGGTTTCGTTCCCTCATCTGAGACAATAGCTCCTAGGTATTTGAAGTAGGCCAAAATGCTCTTTTGAATTTAATAAAGACAAGCTACAGGTTTAATAAATATTGTTAACTGCATTTGTCGACTGGTTGTCAGTAAAACCAAGACTTGGTAGAATTTAAGATTCTATTTATATTGTTACATGGTGCAGCTTTAGTGAAATCCAGTTAGTCTGTAGAACTGGCATGTCAAACATTGTCCATATATTTTTGTAATTATATATATATTTCTATATATATATGGTATATTTCTCTTCTTATAAGATTTCTAGAGCTTGATATATTCAGTTGTGTCCAAACTAGTTTAGTGTGAATTCCCATATCCATCCATCCATCCCAGTGGTGCTACAGCCCATTGAGGGCTCTGGCCTGCTTTAACATATCCTTCCATTCAGATCTCCTGGGCCTTTCGTCTCCACGCCCTAGCCCCAAGCTGCTTCAGATCTGCTTCCACATCATCTATCCATCGCATTCGGGGTCTGCCTTTGGGTCGCCTGCCTTTTGATTTTTGTCTGTATACGATTTTCACCCCTCTGTTGTCTGACATTCTTTCAAGGTGACCTGCCCAACGTAGTCTGTTCTTTTTTATTTCGTTCACTTTTGGTGGGTCTTCATACAATTGATATATCTCATGGTTAGTGCGTGTCCTCCACCCTGTTTCATCCTGTATGGCACCATAGATTTTCCTAAGAATTTTTCTTTCCCAAGTGTTAAGTAAATTTTCAGATGTCTTTGTCAGTGTCCAAGACTCACTTCCATACATTGCTGCTGGTCTTATTATAGTTTTGTATATTATTTTCTTGGTTTTCCTTGAAATCGTTTTGCTTTTAAGTAAATGGTGGGTGCTATAAAATGCCCTGTTGCCTCCTGCTATTCTTTCCTTTATTTCTGTTAGTAGGTCATTTTTGAAATTAATAGTACTTCCTAGATATTTGAAAGTTTGGACGTTTTCAAATTCGTGGTCTTTGATTTTGATATTTTGTCCCTCTGTTTGATAGTCTCTTGTCATTGTAATGTACTTGGTTTTACTGTCATTGACCTCAAGTCCTGCTGGTCGAGATGCTTCTTCTAGTTGTATGAAGGCTCTAGCCATGTCAGAGGTTTCTTTACCCAATAAGGCAATGTCATCGGCATAAGCAAGGTATTGTAGAAATTGGCTGTATATCATCCCTGTTGGTTGTGGACCCGTGTTTTCTCTCCTGAAGTAGTTAGTAATAGTTCCCCTTGTGTTTATGTGTATATTTCTTATAACTCTCTCCAGTGTTAAATTGAAAAGCATGCAGGAAAGTGCGTCTCCTTGTCTTAATCCTTGTTTAATCCTAAATTCCCGTGAGTCTTCTCCTTGTATTATGACTTTGCTTTTTGAGTTGTTTAATGTCATATGTATAAGTCTTGTCAGCTTGTTGGGTATTCCAAAATCCTGTAGAGTGTCTTATAGGTATTTCCTATTTTATAGTCTATAAAGAGTTGGTGGATTGGTATGTTGTTTTCATGGCATTTTTCTAGTATACATCTTAGTGTGAAGATGTGGTCGGTTGTGGATTTGTTGGGTCTGAAACCACATTGGTAGTGACCTAAGATTTCTTCTGAATATTTTCCAAGTCTCTTAGTTATAAGCCTAGACAGTATCTTATAAGTCACATTTAGTAGAGAGATTCCTCTGTAATTACAGCACTTTAACTTTTTTTTAACCTTTTTTGTGTATTGGGGTTATAAGAGCCGTTTCCCATTTTGTTGGTATTACTTCTTCTTCCCAAATTCTTGACATTAGTCTGTGTATTTGGGAATGTAAGTCTTTCCCTCCATATTTAATTAGTTCTGCTGTGATTTGGTCCTCTCCTGGTGCTTTGTGATTCTTCATGGTCCTATTTATTTCTGATGTTTCAATGAGTGTTGGTGGGTTCACTAAGGGATCTGGTCCCCCATGTGGCAGTTTATATTCTCCATTATCTCCATCTTCAGTGGTATTTAGGATCTCCTCAAAGTATTCAGCCCATCTCTCAATGACCCTGCTGTTTTCTGTAATATAGCATGCTTTATTATTTCCCTATGCTCATTTATGTTATTTTCGCTGTCCTTTTCTAATGTTGTCAGTTGCGTTTGGAGTGCCATTCTATAAGTTTCTGCAACAAGTGGATCCTTTGTGAGTTTTTTACTATCATATTGCTGTGCTCTCTTTCTTTGGTAATTGTGTATGGTACTTATTCTTTGTCTAAGTTTAGCTTTTACTAGTAGGTGGTCTGAGTCAGCATTAGCTCCTCTGAAACTTCTAACATCTAGTATGTCTGATCCATGATTCTTATCTATGAGTATATGATCTATTTGATTCTGGGTGTTGCTATCAGGTGAGATCCAGTTAACCTTGTGAATATTCTTATGTTGGAATTTTGTGCTGCTGATAGACATTCCTTTTCCACTAATCTTATGCCATTATTGTTGGTCTCTTCGTGTAAGCTTTCTTTGCCAATTATTGGTATGAATGCTGGTTCCTTTCCAATTTTTGCATTGAAATCTCCTAGGACTATTTTGATGTCATGCTTTGGTGCTTCATCATAAATTCTTTCCAGTTCATCATAGAAGGCTTCTTTTGTGTTATCATCTGCATCTTCAGTAGGGGCATGAACATTGATAAATGATATGTTGAAGAATTTTCCTTTCAAACACAGTGAGCAGAGTTTATCACTTACAGGTTTAAATCCAATGACATTACCTACCATTTCCTTTTTAACAGCAAAACCTGTACCTAAGTTGTTAGTGCTTCCACCACTATAAAATATAGTATACTCCTTGGTTCTGAGAATGTCCGAGTCTTTCCACCTGATTTCCTGTAGAGCTACAAGCGGTATCCTATATTTCTTTAACACTTCAGTAAGTTGGGCTAGCGCACCTGCTCTATAAGGCTTAGCACGTTCCATGTCGCAAAACAAAAATCATGTCTTTTCCAGGCCTAGGTCGTTTTCCGTTGTGGAGTTTTGATCTCCCATCGAGCGCCTCCCCAGGTGGTGGATAGGGGAATGCCCTCTAGATATGGTGGTTACCGGGGAAATAAAATACCCGAGGTGGACCAAAATCAAACCTGCTGCCTTGCAGGAAGTGGAGGGATCCACAAAGGCTAGGGCACCTTACCCGAAAATAAAGTCAGCTATCTAGAGAGCTGAAAGGGGCAGCCCCCCAGATGGTTATGCACAGGGCTAACAACTCTGTCATATAAAAAATACTGTTATGAAAGCTAATACACACAAGAATTCCCCTATCACTAAGACTTTAAACACATTATCTTTTATTTGTCAGCTGAATCCCTTCATTATCTCATTAACAGTTGTTCTGATAAAGATGCAGACCAAGTTCTCTAAATTAGATCAGCATACAGACTAATGAAATAATCTCCTATGAGTTACAGGCAAAACTTAAACTCTACATCAATTTTTTTTTCTTTTGGATAATATTACAAACAGGAATGGAAAATATAGCCAACAGATCTTGTGTGGTGCCCCAATGGTCCAACAACTAAGGGATAGGTTAATATGATAATACATAATAGGTTAGCTAAAACTTACAGGTTAATTCAGGAAATTAAGTTAACTTTCTAATTATTATTTTTTTTTTGTACTAAAACTTTCTTTTTAAGTACTAATTTGATTAAACTATTTAAAAAATAGCTTTCAGTTCCAGTGTCTACACTAATCTTCTTTGTCCAGGTCATTAATTGTAAATGTTTTTCAGATAATGATGCAGAGAATTTCCTGGTGATCAAGAATTAGGAGCTGCACACAGTTTAATGAAACCATATTTTAGGAACAGATAGAAAACAAAGAACTGCAGCAAAGATGGCCTGTTTTTATTCTTCCTCATGGCAAGTAGATTTTTTAAAGCATTATGATATAGTTTCCCTTTCAGACCTTGTGGTCCAAAGGGCAAATGATGTAAAGTCATCTGTTTCTGTGGCCTACGGTTATGGTATAGCTATTTTAAATAGAACTTTCTATCTTTGAATGAATGCATAATAAAAAAAAATAGGCAACATAAATTAGATAGAGCCGCATCAGTGCTTTACATTCTGACTCTGTTCTGGGCTATTCCCCATCCATTTCCATCCTGCCAACTTTCCTTCTTGGTCTGCAGGTTTGATCTATGTTTGTGTCACAGATTCCTTATTATATTTATAATAATAACTCTATAGAATCTACCTTAGTTCTCGATACGTCTAGGTGTCCCTGGTTCAGTTCTAGTTAACGAAATAAAACAATGAAACCACTAGATCAAACACATAAACTTTAATCAGCTTTACTGCATATCACACATGCTGGTCTCTGTCTAACAACCAACACACTTAGGTTATTCGCGCAGATTGTAAAAATAGATTATACATACATACACACATTCATCCGTGACATCTCGCCCCTCCTAAAATTATAATCGATTTTTACAAAGATTACTAAATAAAACGATTATAAAACAAATATCAAACATTACACCAGAATACAACAAAAATGTTCGTTGGATAGGCCACAGTCTCTGAATATGCCACACAGGCGTTTATGTATCCAAACAAACTTGAACATAGTCACACAGACTTTAATGTAGTCACACAGACTGCAATGTAATAGGCACACAGTCTATAGTTAAGACACACAGTCTTAGATGATGAAGACACACAGTCTTAAAAGCTGAAGACACAGTCTTAAAAGATGAAGACACACAGTCTTAAAAGATGAAGACACAAAGTCTTAGTTGTAGACAGAAAGTCTACCATCAAGCAACAAAGTCTAAACTGTTGAAGACACAAAGTCTTTGATGAAGCAACACATGCTTGTGAGAAGCCACGTAGGCTTATATCTATGATAAGCGTGGCAGAATGTCCGCTATGATGTTTCCTTTACCTGGAATATGCTGCACTTCCAACTGAAAGTCCTGAAGCATCAGGTCCCAGCGAGTTACCCTGGAATTCACCGACTTGTGTTTAAACAGCGTAAGGGTGCGTGATCTGTGCGGAGTACGAATGTTCTGCCCAATAGATATCTGGCCAACTTGGTTACTGCCCAAACAACTGCCAAGCACTCTCTTTCTACTGTGCTGTATCTTTGTTTGTGCTGTCCCCATATGACCCACAAAAGGTGAGTCATGACCTAACTCCAAAATTCTTTTTCTTTCGGCGGCAGGGATGACTAGCTGTAGTTTCTCTTTGTTATCTTGTCTCATCAGAAGTCCATTTTTCACTTTAAATTTACTGGTGGGACGCTTCGCCAATTCAAAAAGTTTAACCAATGTTTGGTCCTCCTTTTGTTTCAATGCATAACTGGATGTTAATTCTGATTCTGGCTGTTCAATCTATGTAGGATTGGTTGTCCCATGTTTTCTATTACACCAAATTGAGATCTAGTTACCGCATTTGTAACTTCTGACATTGCTGACCTTTGCCACTTGTAGATATCTGTGATGGTAGGCTCAGTTATGCCAATCACGTTTCCTAGAATCAAGTCAGCTGCAGGCCTCTCCAACACACATGTTTCAACTTTCCCAGATAAAAATGGCGTATCAATGTCAATGACAGCTGTGGGATATTCTTCAATTGTTCCTCCAAATGTCATACATTGGACTTTCTTACCCGTCAACTGGTGAGGGTGCACATGTAGTCTCTTCACTCCAATTGCGGTCGCTCCTGTGTCTCTCAAGACCCAAATAGATTTCTTCCCAACGAATCCAGGATACCTTTTTAATTTCCCGGCGTCACAAGTTACAGCTCCAGCCATCTGATCAGATTCATGGAGTTGTTCACCATGTTGATAGTCTATGCAAACTGACGCATTGTATGGATGTCCAGTTGGTCCCCTGTTTTAAACTCTGACTTCTGCTTGAACTCATAGTCTCATTTCGTCTTAAGGGGCTTTTGTTTCTACATTGGAATGCTTAATGACCCGTTTTGAAACACTTAAAACATTTTCTTTTTTCACCAACACTTCTTTTCTGCAGACGGTCCTGTCTCCATTCTTGTTTAAATCGACATCTGTTATCATTAGTCTTTGCAGCAAATTGTCTTCTCTTGATGTGCAGTAATATAGTGCTGACACAACTTGACTGCTGTTGGCACATCTTTCGGTTTCCTTTCATGTAGAAAAGCCACTAACTGAGGATTGCAAAATGTGAGGATCTTGTCTCTGATGAAAAGATCAATGAGACCTTCGAATGTCTTTTTAGTATTATACATTTCTATCCAATGCATTAAGTATCTTCTAATGTCCTCAACAAAATTCATGAAATGGCTGGTTTCTCTCAGGTTTAGCTTTATGGAAATTCTCTCTATACCCATCATCTGTCAAGTTGTATCTTTTCATTAATACTTCTTCCACTTTGTCATATTCCTCTAAATCTTTCTTAGAAAAGTTGATACAAGCTTGCAGTGCCTTTCCCTGTAATAATGTGATGACTTCCCCACTGAGTTTTAGGTATTTCTGTAGCTTGAGAATGCACTTCAAATCTCGTCAAATATGCATCCATTTGATCCACGTTCTCATTAAAAGGTGGCAACTTTGGCTTCCATACAGGTTTTATATGCTCTTTGATTTCTCCTAACGTCTCCCTAAGCTCCAACTCTCTGACTCTCAATCTGTGTATTTCTACCTCAGCTTCTTTCTCTTTAGCTCTCTCCACCGCCTCTCTTTCTTTAGCTCTTTCTTCTCTCTCTTTAACACGTTCTTCATGCTCTCTGTCTTCTCTTTCTTTTTCTTTCTTTTCCAGCTTGACTTCTCTTTCTTTCACCACTCCTGTAGAGCTGTCCCACACAATCCCATCTCTTTTCCAGCAGCTATTAACTGTGTCAATCTCTCTGATATTTTGTTTATATCTCTAGCATACAATATAAACAACACAAATAGTTTTATCACTGTGTTTGACCTGGTTTCGTCTCGGCTGACTGACTTAGTTTTATTCCCGCCGTTGCACGTGAGCCCACAATCTTCACGACTTCACAGCCTTCTTTGTCCTTGACCTTTTAACAATGGCAAACCGCAGTTCTGCCTAATGTCTTCCAAGACTAAGTCAAGTAACTAGATAAACGAGCCTCCAAATATGTCACAGATTCCTTATTATATTTATAATAATAACTCTATAGAATCTAGCTTAGTTCTCGATATGTCTAGGTGTCCCTGGTTCAGTTCTAGTTAACAAAATAAAACAATGAAAGCACTAGATCAAACACAAAAACTTTAATCAGCTTTACTGCATATCACACATGCTGGTCTCTGTCTAACAACCAACACACTTACGGTCATTCGCTAGATTGTAAAAATAGATTATACATACATACACACATTCATCCGTTACAGTTTGCATGGGTCTCCTAGACTTTCTCTTCCTCTCTGGGTTCAAGTCCAGTCTTGCAATGTTGTCTGCTGTTCTTCCCAGTGTGTGCCCAATGCATCCCCATGTGCATCATTTGATTTCTTGTTCTATCTGTTTACTTTTTTGTTTCTCATAGGCTGTAGTTTGATATTTTGGCTCAATGAATAAGGTTTATACCGTAATAATTTCAGTATTCTTCTCAAAAGGTTGGCTGATTGTTAAAGGGCTTGGTTTCTGAATCTAAGGGTCTTGGGTTCGAAGACTGGGATGGAATTTCTAGAATGACCCTGAGCCCTAATACGTACCTGACATTTGTTGTTGAAAGTAAAGGTGGCAGGTCATTGTGCTTTGCACATGACACTCTTGCTAGACAATGTTGACAGAAAGTGTTATGTGTACTCCTCAAAAGTTTTTTATATGAAATAATTTGTTTTTTAAAACAAAGCTAGACATTAAATTTCAGTTGTGATTGATTTCAGCCCACCGACACAAGGGACATACTTTTAGACTTAGATCCTCCCCCTCTGGCACATTAGGTAGCAAGCTGTCTCCAAAAAGATCTGTCATTGGCAGAAGCCTCTTCCCTCATACTTATAGAAATATAAAAATATGCTGACTTCTAGAAAAGAGAAAAATGGAAAGACAAACTAAACTTTGTCCATGTATTTAAAAAAAAACAATGTTGAACCAGCTAATAGTTTATGATGAGAAATGTCATCAGCCAGCCACCTTGGCATCAGTACCAAGATTGACTGCTATCCAAAAAACTGCCAAACCAAATGTTAGGCACTATCATCTTTGTCTTGTAGAGGGCATTCAAAGAGGATGCAGTTTAAAGTTTCATAAGGGTAGCTGACAAAACATTAATGGGGAAGTGGACTCAAGATATGGATACCATCATTTATATTTATTTAACTTCTGCATTATACTTTTTATATTTTGCATTTTAAAATGTAATTTTTGTTTGCAATGCAATTTATCCTAACCCTATCACCTTTTTTTTTTAGATCAAAGGAATTGACATGCTGCTGATATAGAACAAGTTTCTGACTGCTTCCAGATCAGTGCTCTTAGTTCCGCTAATGATCTACTATTACACGATAAATAAGCAAAGTCCTGAAAAACCTGCAGAATCTTGAAGCACACTTTAGTTAATAAGCAGGGTGTCATATGGCCTGCACAATGATCAACAGTTAGCAGTAATGACATACTTCAATGAAGCAGTTCTACTTACGCCAAGATGACAATGTCTTTTTTAGTACTGTATTGTATATTATTTTACACCTTAATTGGTCACTGTAAAAAAAAAACTTAAGTAAAATATTTTTAAAGCTATAGCGAGTATAATTTATTTTTTTAGAATCCAATGTAGATAGTTTGTTTTTTTAGGTGTTATTATTAATAGTAGTAATAGTGTTATGAAATAAAAACTAAAGAATTATGTTAAGACATATTTTATATGGAAGCTCTTTAATAGCATTCAACAAATTACATAATCTACTAGTAGCAAATAATGGCCTACCATTATCTCTAATATAAAAAACAAAAATGATAAAAAATACCTTTTAATATTAATAGCATTGTAACTAACTAAAAAGCAATTAAACTATTATTGAAAACACAACAACAGTATTGACCATCACTGTATCCATAATAATAGTAATGGTCTGGTTGTACTTTTTGTTATGGCTGCTCTCGTGCTATGATATTTTGAAGTGATACCCAGATGTAGTGCCATCCGGACACAATGTGTGATTGTTATCCTGGTCAGAGCTCATCATTGAATATTAGGAGCATTTTTGGCACATAGCTTACAAATATTTTTTTTTCAATTTCGACCCTTACAATGTGTGATGCACACAGGTTCTTGTTGAAACAATGTGGTCATGGAGATTATTGTAGTCAACTGCATTGAGTTTATCATAGTGTGCATCTTCAAAATCGACACTAGCGGCTGGGAAAAAGGTGGCACTGGATAGATCCACATGGAGAGAGAGCATAAAGGAAGGGTTTCCGATTGCAGATGCCATACACAACAGCAGCAGGAAGAAAGGTGACAATGCAATGGTGGCTGGTGATTACATGTGACCACAGCTGTGTATCAATTGGCCTCTTTAACCACACAAGAAGTTGCAAAGGGAAAATATTTTTTCTCGAGAGGTAAAATGCCACAGACATGAAATCTTCAGGCAGCATCTAGATCTAATTGATGTTGTCAGCATTAGAATCTATGTAGTAAATTTAAAGGCTGTTAGGGTTATTTTTCTTTCAGCAGCACTTGCAGGTAGTATTATTGGAGTTTCAGAAGTTGTTGATCTAGTTGTATTCAAAACAGGGCTGCAATCAAGAAAAAGATATATAAAATGTTAATAAAAGAAATAATTCAATTGTCTGAAAGTAAACATCTAAATATAATGTTCTTTAAAAATCTATTGTTTATGCGTGAAGAGTGTTGAAATTTTTACAAGTCTATAGATTGCATTTTAAGAATCATGTAATAATAATCAAATTAGAAAAGTCTAGATTTAGAATTAATAAATAGAGATATATAATCTAGATCTAGCAAGACCAGCAAGTGAAATGTAGGATACTAAACAAAAAAAGTTCAAGTCATTTTTTAGTCAGTACAACATGGGTCATACTCTAGAAAATAGATCTATGCCTAGATTCGACTAAACACCTAATCTAGGCAAAAGACAGAGGAATGGAGAAAGACGTTCGACGAATCTTTCATGGTGCCCCAACGGTCCATTAGACTAAGTGTAGTTCTTTAAAAACAATTGTTTATGCGTGAAGATAGTTGAAATTTGTTTACAAGTCTATAGATTGCATTTTATGAATCATTTATTATAATAATAATCAAATTAGAAAAGTCTAGATTTAGAATTAATAGAGATATAGAATCTAGATATAGCAAGTAAAAATGTATGATACTAAACAAAAAAGCGAAGCAGCGAATAGGAAAACAAAATGTCACGAAATTTAGGAGGGACTGAACAAAAACAGTAAAAAAAAAAACTTAGCGTACCAGCTGTAAAGGACCTCACAACTCGGCCAAAATTAAAACTGGCCAGTTCAGGTGTGTGGTCATTACTCGATGCACTTGTAACTAAAAGTGTTTATTCTACTTTGGCCGGCCACTTCGCAAAATGCCGGGGAATCCCTGGCCAATACCCAATTTGCGGATTCAAGTCTGTTAGGTATTGCTTTAACGATAATTTTCAGCTTGCTGCTTTTTCAAGAAAATGCCCTGCCCCCGTCATCTGTGTGTGTGTGTTTTACTGCAGTTTCATTGTTAGTGTTATTCCTCGGCTCGTGCGAAGCAGAACGTTGTGTCACCGGACATTTTGGTGCTAAATGTATTTGAATCATTATACATTTTCATTTATTATGTCTTTTAAAAAATGATCCTTTTCAATGTTTTGTATGTTTGTACGCCTCCAAGCGAGAGTGTGGCGGAAATGGAATAAATCGCCCTGGCTGCCTACAAAGATCAGTGTCTATCAAGAACTTCGAAGAAGTGGTTCTCCCAACTCTTCTATAAAGATCGGAGAAATGGGTACTATACAGAAAGCAGATACTTCTTGAACGCTTTTCCCAATGACTTCTGCGCTCCTCCAGGAACATACGCTGGCAAGAGCAGTATTGTTCTTGTGAATGCGGTATGGACATGATAGAGGTATTGCTTATAATAGTTTGACAGCGACGCTGGGCAGGGCACGTATATCGTACGGGGGACGACCGTATGCCAAAGGCAATCTTTTGGTAAGACGAAAGATGGTTGGAGTCTTTGGAGCAATTATACAGCCATGCTTCACCCATTCTTTACAGAGAAATAAGCTGATATGTCACCATTGTATCTGATTTGATTCTTTTGAGACTCATGCTGTTGGTTCAAAATAGTAACTTGGAAGGCATCGCGTACTCACTGTGCCAGATGTTTTGGTAGTAGATTCTATATTTATAGTAAATTTACAATAAAGGTCATTCATGCAAGAGATACCAAACATTGTATTGGCCGGGTTTCTTAACGTGTTAGTTTGATTTTTACATGAATTGTTTCAGACACGGAAAAAAAGTTTGACCTATTTTTAGTGAAAAGCAGACGTGTTATTGCAGTTCATGCGCGCACATATTTCTTTTCGATCATTTACTTTTTGTATAGAAATGTGCTTCAGTGAAGTTCAGATATTGGAATAATTAGATTCTTCAACAGATTGGATTATTATAATCATACGGGTATTACAGGCAAAGTTTGGATTATTTATTACGCAAAGGTAAGATTCTTTTTCTTAGAAGAAAAAAGAAATGACATGAACATCCAATTTCATGAAAAGATCTATTAAAAAATGTAGGCCTAAGTCCATATAAAAAAGACAACTTACAAATAATGAAAAAATAATAATACTGTATAAATGTCTCTGTCTCTCTTTCTATGAATAGGCCTATATAAAGCAATATATATATTGTTGTCAACCTGGTGGTGACACAGATGGAGGTAGTGCTGTGTATTTTTTGCCTACCCAAATCGCCACTGTCCAGCGCAGGAAGAGCGGTCAAATGTGACCAGTGACAGTACTCGCCAGTTCGGCAACAACCTGTGTGTAAATATTACGCACGCAAGTCACGGCGAAAGTGATCAACTGGAGTGGTCAAGAAGGTTCGAGTAGGCCAGTAGAGACACTAAATAAGAGCGACTGTGTTAGTAAGACTTGACTTCACGTTACCTCGCAATGTGACCAGTACGAGGCGAGAACCAGCATGGTGTGTAAAGTCAGGCGTAACAAGACTAGGTTTTTGTAAAGACAGTGTTAATGTTGTTGCCAATTGCGATGTATTTGACATTAAACTGACTGATACTTTGGAGCACTGAGTTGTGAGGTTCTTTAAGTTCGTTGTGTCGTAAGGTGCAGTTAGAAGAGAGCCTGAACAGTAGGAGAGACATAACAATATAGATCTATATACGCAGGGCTTTTTTTGTGACGGAAGGCATCGCTACGGAGTACCGGCACCTTTTTGGAATGTGGGGGGAAAATTATTACTTTTCTTGTATTTTAACGTAGATCTATATTATTAATTTATTAGTAGTTAAAAGTTAGGCAATCAATCACTGAGTACCGGCACCTATTTTTTTTTTAATAAAAAAAAAGCCGTGATTCCTTCATTGTGAAATGCTTATTGTTCTATTATAGTAGGCCTACATTATTGACACGAGACATGAATTCGACAATTATTTGCATTACAAAGAGAGCAAAAGATTCTGACGATGGCATTGATTCTCATCTTATAAATTACTGACATCACTTCAAAAAAAAAAGATGATGATTACATCTTACGCGTGTCAATCTAGTCATGCATGTTATCCTATGACTTAAATTCTGCCAAGTCATTGGTTTTCCTGACTGACTCAAATAACCCATTCAATGCTCTAATAGCACAAGGAAAGCACTTACTTTTAAGTCTTCTATCCTAAAGGTTTCTAAATTTAGTGATTTTACAAAAGGTGTCTAATCAAATAAGAATATTCGTTTGCTATGAATCTCGCTGCTCTATTTTGTGTCTGTTACAGTTTGTTCACTTTCTTTGAGTTGAGGGGTTCCAAACAGATGCATATATTCTACTATTCGCATACTATGAATAACAGCACAATAAACCACTTTTTTTTTAAGGCAAAACAAATCAAAGTCGATTAAAACTATTTTGTCATCTCAAAAAATTGAGAAACTATTTTAAGCTTACTTTATGTATCATCATTTGTAACTGTAAGTGTTCTTACATAGCTTATATCAATTCAGCCTATCTTAATGTTTTCTTGAGTTGATTGCTGAAACCTAACCCTTCCTGCCATAAATAGGCTTACTGCCAGTGGAAGTGTATTTTCAATGTACATTGACAATCAGTGAGCGAAGGCTTAAGCTAAGCCAGAAACATAAAAATAGTGATATTTCTCAAATACAACATGCAGCCCTGATTGATAAACTGACAGTAGTCCAATTAGCTACTTTATATCAATAGTCATCCCTTTTACTGCTTTGATGCTATGTGTACTTTAACTGCAGCAATTTGAATGTTTCGTGTTTGCAATAGCTAGTGTGTTGTAATTTTTTGTTTTATCAGAGCATTCGGGTAATCAACCCTAGGGGAAAAAAATGTAACACTTTCATTCACATCCCCCCTCTCTCTGCCCTAGACTGAACACTAAAAGTTGGACAGTAAACCATTAATGTGTTGGATTGGTCAGATAGACCTAGCTTGTATAGTCGATGTCTCGATACGTCGACTAGTTGCTATATATGATGAAAAGACTGCCTTGTATTTTTCCTTGTGCGTAATACTAATAGCGTTGAGTTGTCTAGCGATCAAATAACACATCTGTCAATGAAAAATCTAGATCTGGGTGTAATAAAACGGTTGCCTGACTTAGGTCATTGGTTAATATGCATGACTAAATGCATGACGTGTATGACGTAATCATCTTTTTTGAAGTAACGTCTGTATTATTATATAAGTTAAGATAAAACGGGACCTCAAAACAGTGAACATTGATACTGGGAAGACATAGCCCTAGAACACTACGCGGAGAGAGATGGTGACCAAGAAATGTATGGACAGTGAAAAATCACGGGCCTCAGCTCTGGAAGAAAAGCGTGCCATACGAAAAATGTCCAGCTCATCTAGATAGACCAATAAAGCGAAATAGGCCACCTGTTAATGCGTAAAATGTGGACTAGAGTGTCTCTCCACAATAGGGCTCTACAGTTATATACACGAAAAAGTGTTCTGCGAGATTAACCTTAGTCGTTGTACGACTGAATGAGGCCAACACTTTTACACAGGTCAAATGTGTCTTACCCCGCCCTATTTTTGAAAAATGGATCTAGCGTGCACCAGTTACGTGTGTGTAGGATTTTTGTAAATTTCAGATCTACTTGTGACTATTCTAATATAAGCTATTAATAATACCGCTCTAATATTGACTATAAGATAATTATTTATTATTAAACTGTATAATTATAACTGATTTAAAAAATAAAATACGCATTAAAAAAACAACTTTGCGTCCTGAAAAAAAGACCACGCATTTCCCCTTTGTTAGCACCTCCTACCAGCACAGTTGACTACACAGTGGGGCAGAGTAAAAAGTTGCCGTATTCCGCGTTAAAACGGCGCCTTCGACATACACGGAGGTCACGGTTAAAATGCACAGAACACCTTGTGATGTTTTTGCTAAATCGGAAGGCGTGTTTCACAGACTAACCAATCAAATCTTCCTAGGCTTTCAAGTTAGGCAGACTCTAGAAGCACGTGTAGTTGTTTATGTCTATTATTTGCGGCCAAAATTTTAGGTGATCATATTCAAATCATCATTGCTCATTACTTCAAATCACTACACCTTACAGTAGATTATATCTAGATACAATAGAGGCACATTCCTAGGCCAAATTTCTACAAATGCTCCAGCTTCCCTAGTGATATTTGAGCATGGAATGGGTTGCAGAATAAATGCATGACGCATAGAGGTTTAAAAAAGACCAATCGTTTTTATCGCTATAACAATAGGTCTCGTTTTTTATATGTTAATAAATTAATAATGAATCTAGTATTTATTTTATAATCAATATAATAGTAATTATATCCAAATACTATAGTTCTCTCTTTTTAAATTAGTTTAAAATAAAAAGAAAGGGGGAGATGTAGATATGGTATTTTAAAATTTCTTTGGGTGAGGGGAAGATACTATCAAGTAACAAATCTCAAGACTCAATCCAATCACAGCCATCAGACCAACACACATTAGAAAAAGTTCATTAATAGCACAACACACAGGTGTATACCAGGCCATCTACACAGCCCCAAAACATTGCTCTAGTTTTATTGACAACAATGATGAGAGAAAAGGGGGAGGAGCCAATTATTGATCGGTCAAGCCGTTAATTAGGTCACACACTAAGCATGCTAGTACGTTGATGCTTTTTGTATGTGTGTGCAACAGACACTGAGCGTGCTCTAAGATACGTTGTTTTTTTTGGTCAACTAGGTGGCTTGGAGAAGGCGGAATTCATCTAGAATCTAGATGTATAGGTAACACAGTTCACAAGCTATCATAGCTTTTTAGCCCCTTCCCCGGAAAAAATATTCAGTACTGACTTTGGGGCCTTTTTCTTTTGTCAGACTGTGTTATATATAGACTATAGAGATAATAGACTACATAGATTAAAGATACTTAGAGTAAGTTAGATCAGCGCATGTTTTGTTTTTAGGTCAACCAGGTAAACTGATGTGTCCTCGAATGCCTAGGGGAGGGCGGGATTATCTAGATCTATATACTTAATATAGACTATAATCTATACGTAGATCTAGATTATATAGATCTAGATCTCATTCTATAGTAGCCTTTACTATCATGCTATGATTTAAACGTATTTTTAAAAATCCTTTTCTTTTTCTTAGAAACAGGTTAGACTAGGCCTACTCACTGTTAGATCTAGATGGTAGACCTAGATTCTAGATCTATATAGACTAGACTCTAGACAGTCTAATATTCTTATAATATAAGATCGATCTAATTATATGATCTAGCTAGACTAGAATTGACTAGATCTGATCTGAATGGATTGTCAGGAAAAAAAAAGGATTTAGTCGGCTTAGTGGCTTATACTGTAACTTTAGTTTGTTCTTAGTCTTAGTGAAGTAATACTATTATTAATAGTAAGGCTAAGGTACTAAGCCTAACTAAGGTGTTCTTGTTTTAGTGTTAGTATTATGGGTTGGTTGTAGTAGTAGAATATTGTAGATCTAGACTAGTTTATTGTAGTGTGTTTGTGTCTAGTAGTTCTAGTATCTAGGTCTAGGTCTAGTATAGTACACAGTAGTTGTAGTGATTTAGTTAGATAGTTGGTTTTATCAGTTTGTAGAAAGTTGGTTTGGTTAGTTTGTTGGTGTTTGGTAGTGGCGTAGATTTAGAGGGTTTTAGTTAATTTCTGGGTTCAGTTGTAGTGGTTAGTGTATATATATTTTATTATTGATTTATTTTTCATGTAAATAAAGTATCGTTTTATTTTTAGTATTTCAAGTAAAGTTTTTGTTCTTGCTTTCATTTTAAATTTAGTTAGTTTAGTGTAGTCTAGTTGTCTGGTTACTTAGGCGACTCTAGCCCCTTGGTCGCAGACCGAGTTGCACAGATTGAGCCCACCCAGTAGCGCTAACATCTGCCTACTGTTATAAAATTTAATGTTGAGCAGAGAGAAAAGGTCTCTCTTGCGCCTCCTGACCTGCTCACATGTTAATTCACAGGACATCACAAACACATAATAACAATATGTCTTGAGCATAGGTTGTTCATCAGCCCTAGACTTGGGGAGGGAGGGGGGCGGGGACTTGGTTCTCTTCTTTTCAATGTCAACATTCCTTCTCAGTCTAGTCTCTAACAGTGCACACCTACTGCACTACTTGAATGGTGGTGTGCATGGCAGGGTTATAACTATATATAGATAATAATAAATAAAACATGATGATTGTTATTCTATACTGATTTATTTTCTTGCAAAAACAAAATAATTTTTTATAATAATAATAATGAAAGTCATGTGACCTTCACATTCCAATATTGTTTGCATAGTTTAAATTTGTTTAAATTTTTTTTTCCCTATAGCCTGATGCCTACTTATGTACAGCTTATCCTGTTGAAGATGAGGAATATTATATTTGTAAGTCAGTCACACTTTTACTTTGTGTTGACAATGTTAATATATTACTGTAATATGCATGCCTGACTCATTCTAAGACAGGAGATCTAAACAGATCTCATAGCTCACTGTCTCTCTTTTGAATTTGCAAGTGTTATTCTGAGAAATGCTTATCTCAATTCAGTTGAAGAAACAAGTTAAAGTTGAAGAATCCAATGCATTTTATGTGTAAATTTAGTCATGCATGTTAATCAATGGCTTAAACTCTGCCAAGTCATTGGTTTTCCTGGCTGATTCAGGCAGCCCATTCCATTCTCTAATTGCACTAGGAAGAAGAAGCACTTGTACGAATTTGTTACTACATCCTAAATAGCTTGTATCAACCAAGTCCAGCACCTGTCATGCTAATATAACTTAAACTGTTGTAAAGAATACCATAGTTAGTTCTTAAGTTTTATAGAGTCCTCTCAGGATTTTCCCTCAATCTCTTGTGGCTTGAAACTGCTGCAGCTTGTTTGGAATTGGGAGTACTAGATAAATATTCATATTATATAACTACACTATGGCTACAAAAGCTAAAAGTTCACCTAACTAAAAGATTGATGTTACTACTCAACTACTTTGTATTGTGTTTGAATGTCACTTACTTTCTGTCTCATGAAATACTGCATTCTTCCTTAATCTTTGGACTTATTATTATAATTACCTTCTATCTACTTAATATAGCCTGTAGTGTTGTGACTTTGACTCTTAATATTTTATGTAGATTCTGAGCCTACTGATCATTCAAGTCTTAAGATATACACCACATTTCAGAAGTAAGTTTTTAAACCCTTACTCTTGTATTTTAATTTGTGTAATCATTTCTATTGAAGTGTCAACACTCTTATTACAACTGTTCTTTCTGCTCCAACTTCTAGGCCTCAGTTTGTGGCTGGAATATTTCTTTTGGCTAATTACTGGTTTCAAATTCCACCCCAAGTGTCATGTAAGTATTGACATTTCATGGTAACAATGTAACAGTTCAACAGACATGCACATTATAAGAGAACCATGTAAGAGAAGTATGTGATAGCACTGTAAGAGAGATATATGATAAAGTGTAACAGATCTATGTGATGAAACTGTAATTGAGATATATGATTAAGTGTAAGAGAAGTATGTGATAGCACTGTAAGAGAGATATATGATTAAGTGTAAGAGATGTATGTGATAGCACTGTAAGAGAGATATATGATTAAGTGTAACAGATCTATGTGATGAAACTGTAATTGAGATATATGATTAAGTGTAAGAGAAGTATGTGATAGCACTGTAAGAGAGATATATGATTAAGTGTAACAGATCTATGTGATGAAACTAATTGAGATATATGATTAAGTGTAAGAGAAGTATGTGATAGCACTGTAAGAGAGATATATGATTAAGTGTAAGAGATGTATGTGATAGCACTGTAAGAGAGATATATGATTAAGTGTAACAGATCTATGTGATGAAACTGTAATTGAGATATATGATTAAGTGTAAGAGAAGTATGTGATAGCACTGTAAGAGAGATATATGATTAAGTGTAACAGATCTATGTGATGAAACTAATTGAGATATATGATTAAGTGTAAGAGAAGTATGTGATAGCACTGTAAGAGAGATATATGATAAAGTGTAACAGATCTATGTGATGAAATTGTAATTGAGATATATGATTAAGTGTAAGAGAAGTATGTGATAGCACTGTAAGAGAGATATATGATTAAGTGTAAGAGAAGTATGTGATAGCACTGTAAGAGAGATATGTCTATGATTAAATGTAAGGGAAGTAATCATAATTTTCAAAATTATTTATTGACCATAAAATGTAAGAGCCCTAATATCTGGTCTTTTGGAATTGTTGAGAAATGTAAACTGTTTGCTATTCTTTGTATATTATAGCATATTGTAGCATATCCTGTAGATATCAGCTCTTACAAAAATACCAACACTCTTTAATACAAATAATAATACAAACAAAAATGTACAATTAATCAACAGAACTTTGTTTTCAACAATGTTTTTAAAAAAATGGACATGATCTTAAGATGTCTTTTTTATTTGTCTTTAAAGAAATATT